>NC_048575.1:77581585-77899085 GCF_013265735.2 Oncorhynchus mykiss | reverse complement strand
CGTGTAAACCAATATTTTGTTTTCTTTTAACAAAATAATAGTGTGTAGTTCCAGAAGTTAGCTACACCCCTACATGTCAAAAAGGTTATTAACTACCAAAAACACTACCAAGATTTGAATTTAGTTAAACGACCACCAAGCTACTGCAAAATGTAGTTAAATTACTAGTTGAAATATATTTAGTTCACTACTCCCCAACACTGGTCCTAACGGCCAGGGTCTCATTCCCTCTCACTCATTCCATTAGAACAGAACCAGTGATGTCTATACGAACCCTGGATTGCTGATGCTATGTATTGGCCAAGCAGAGGCTTTGAAGCCACCATATTGGCACTCCTCAGAAGTCCTTCATAAGAATTCATTGAATTCTACAGTATTTCAATTTAAATGTTTCAAGGACAAAATTACATATTTTTATGTTTTTTGGTTAAATTGTACTGGTGACAGTAACATTAAAATTCATGTAAAAAAAATATATACTTAGGACATCGCTCTCAGAGACAGCGCCAAAGCTCTCAGAGACAGGGCCAACGCTCTCAGAGACAGAGACAGCGCCAACGCTCTGAGACAGCGCCAACGCTCTCAGAGACAGCGCCAACGCTCTCAGAGACAGCGCCAACGCTCTCAGAGACAGCGCCAACACTGAGACAGCACCAACGCTCTCAGAGACAGCGCCAACTCCAGGCCTGGGGGATGAACAGCATGTCATGTCTCATACTGTACTTACAACATGAAGTCCTGTTCCCAGCATGGCTGGTCCCCGCGCACCGTGATGGTCGTGCTTTTGACATTCTGCACCTTCAGTGTCACGTAGGCATTGAACTTATCTGGAAGAGAAGAAGAGGGACAATTAACACTGTGCAAGTGATCCTAATACTCTGACCACTGCATTATTGGCCCAAAGCCTTAAAGAATGCGTTAGTAAATAAATACATATTATCTATGGACAACCTCCTCACAGGAGAACAACTGGATGGAAACAGTATCTATGGACAACCTCCTCACAGGAGAACTACTGGATGGACACAGTATCTATGGACAACCTCCTCACAGGAGAACTACTGGATGGACACAGTATCTATGGACAACCTCCTCACAGGAGAACAACTGGATGGAAACAGTATCTATGGACAACCTCCTCACAGGAGAACTACTGGATGGACACAGTATCTATGGACAACCTCCTCACAGGAGAACAACTGGATGGAAACAGTATCTATGGACAACCTCCTCACAGGAGACCTACTGGATGGAAACAGTATCTATGGACAACCTCCTCACAGGAGACCTACTGGATGGAAACAGTATCTATGGACAACCTCCTCACAGGAGAGCTACCGGATGGAAACAGTATCTATGGACAACCTCCTCACAGGAGAACTACTGGATGGACACAGTATCTATGGACAACCTCCTCACAGGAGAACTACTGGATGGACACAGTATCTATGGACAACCTCCTCACAGGAGACCTACTGGATGGAAACAGTATCTATGGACAACCTCCTCACAGGAGAACAACTGGATGGAAACAGTATCTATGGACAACCTCCTCACAGGAGAACTACTGGATGGACACAGTATCTATGGACAACCTCCTCACAGGAGAACAACTGGATGGAAACAGTATCTATGGACAACCTCCTCACAGGAGACCTACTGGATGGAAACAGTATCTATGGACAACCTCCTCACAGGAGACCTACTGGATGGAAACAGTATCTATGGACAACCTCCTCACAGGAGACCTACTGGATGGAAACAGTATCTATGGACAACCTCCTCACAGGAGAGCTACCGGATGGAAACAGTATCTATGGACAACCTCCTCACAGGATAACTACTGGATGGAAACAGTATCTATGGACAACCTCCTCACAGGAGAACTACTGGATGGAAACAGTATCTATGGACAACCTCCTCACAGGAGACCTACTGGATGGAAACAGTATCTATGGACAACCTCCTCACAGGAGACCTACTGGATGGAAACAGTATCTATGGACAACCTCCTCACAGGAACACCTGGTAGGCCTAACAATAGGTCTGCACAACAATGTTTTGGTGAACCCCATGGGAATTAATTACTTAGAAAATTGTAACAAATCTCTGCTGACAAATAACCCTCTCCCACTCGTGTGGGGGCTGGGCCTAGGCCTACAGAAAGCACTGAGAACCACAACAATCTGGTCTGTAAGACTACAGCTCCTTCAAGTTCCATACTACAGAGAAAGTAGGAGTGACACTCCATTGCCAATGTACCAGCAACATGGTGACGAAAAGAGCTACAATATATTAGGGAGGCATTGCATGGGAGGGCAGAGATGGGCATTCAGAGAGGATTGGACGGTGGTGTGTGCGTGTGTGCGTGCGTGCGTGTGTGTGTGTGTGTACAGAGATGGGCTTTATTATTCTCTTGCCAGGGGCCAGGCTGTAGAAGCTGAAGGTAGATAATTGGGGAGCAGATTGTAAATGCCAGCAGCATGAGAAGCCCGTCTCCCCGGGGAAGAAGCGGGAGGACTGGGGGGGAGAGAGGAGAGGAGGACAAGATAAAGGAGACGAGGAGAGAGGAAGCCTTGGGGGGAGAAGAGGGAGGCCTCGGGGGCCTCATTTACCAACAGATTTCAATTTCCATTCCGCTGACCCCTCGACAGTCTACAGCAGCCGTCAGACCCCTCCAGTCTACAGCAGCCGTCAGACCCCTCAACAGTCTACAGCAGCTGTCAGACCACTCCACAGTCTACAGCAGCCAGCAGACCCTTCCAGTCTACAGCAGCCGTCAGACCCCTCCACAGTCTACAGCAGCCGTCAGACCCCTCCACAGTCTACAGCAGCCGTCAGATCCCTCCACAGTCTACAGCAGCCAGCAGACCCCTCCACAGTCTACAGCAGCCAGCAGACCCCTCCACAGTCTACAGCAGCCTGCAGACCCCTCCACAGTCTACAGCAGCCAGCAGACCCCTCCAGTCTACAGCAGCCGTCAGACCCCTCCAGTCTACAGCAGCCAGCAGACCCCTCCACAGTCTACAGCAGCCGTCAGACCCCTCCACAGTCTACAGCAGCCGTCAGACCCCTCCACAGTCTACAGCAGCCGTCAGACCCCTCCAGTCTACAGCAGCCAGCAGACACCTCCACAGTCTACAGCAGCCAGCAGACCCCTCCACAGTCTACAGCAGCCAGCAGACCCCTCCAGTCTACAGCAGCCGTCAGACCCCTCCAGTCTACAGCAGCCAGCAGACCCCTCCAGTCTACAGCAGCCGTCAGACCCCTCCAGTCTACAGCAGCCGTCAGACCCCTCCAGTCTACAGCAGCCAGCAGACCCCTCCAGTCTACAGCAGCCAGCAGACCCCTCCAGTCTACAGCAGCCGTCAGACCCCTCCAGTCTACAGCAGCCAGCAGACCCCTCCACAGTCTACAGCAGCCAGCAGACCCCTCCAGTCTACAGCAGCCGTCAGACCCCTCCAGTCTACAGCAGCCAGCAGACCCCTCCAGTCTACAGCAGCCAGCAGACCCCTCCAGTCTACAGCAGCCGTCAGACCCCTCCAGTCTACAGCAACCAGCAGACCCCTCCAGTCTACAGCAGCCAGCAGACCCCTCCAGTCTACAGCAGCCGTCAGACCCCTCCAGTCTACAGCAGCCAGCAGACCCCTCCACAGTCTACAGCAGCAGTCAGACCCCTCCACAGTCTACAGCAGCCAGCAGACCCCTCCACAGTCTACAGCAGCCAGCAGACCCCTCCACAGTCTACAGCAGCCAGCAGACCCCTCCACAGTCTACAGCAGCCAGCAGACCCCTCCACAGTCTACAGCAGCCAGCAGACCCCTCCACAGTCTACAGCAGCCAGCAGACCCCTCCACAGTCTACAGCAGCCAGCAGTCTATGATGACAAACAGGGCATATTATCTCATTATCTAAACAATTATTCACAATCCATACGACCTCCGTTTCTATTGAAATATCTTCAGATTAACTTCACTCAATGACTGATGACTATGCTCTCCCCATTACGAAGAAGTACCCCATTGTTCTCTTGTAAAAGGGTTTAAATCCCAAATGGCACCCTATTCCCTATATAGTGCACTACTTTTGACCGCAGCCCACACTATTATTGGGTGTTATTTTGGACGTAACCAGAGACTAATATCATCTATACAGCTGGTTAGACATGATGTGAAGGGGGACGGGAAACTCAATCAGGGTGGATTTCTGAGAGCAGACTGCAGAGAAATAGAAACAGAAGAAGAAGACAACTATTCACTGGTAGACAGTCATTTTGTTGGTCGATTCATATTATTACACATGGCCTTGTGTACATAGCTCATTTTAGATCTCATTAAATGTATTCTTTATCCAGTGGGTGAAAGATGTCTATTATTAAAGCTACTGTTTCATTAGTGCATTATTATATTATTATTATGGTAGTTTATCACACAGGACCAAAAACAAAACTATTTTTTTTTTTTTTTTTATTTAAAAAGAAAAATGAACAGAAATGTTATCAAATTAGAAATGTTTGATTGGTTTTTAAACATGCCACTCAACATACAGTTGAGAGAGTTGTGCTGTAGGCTAATTGAAGGTTTTTGAAGACCGGTAGACAGCATAACACTACGGCTGTTATGGAGTGCTGCTGGTATAATGATCTCATTCATCTCTAACATATTAAAATATAATACCTCAAATCCCCAAAAACATGAAAGTCCCCAAAAAAGACACCTTCCACACAGACGAGAGTTAACACACACAAACACATGACTTCCAAGCTACAAAAAAACACAACTGTAACCCCAGATCTGTCCTCGTGCACCATTTAGATATGAACATCTGCATTAAGTGCTTAGAAAGTCATTATGCAGGGACCATTTAACGTTAGAAAAAAATACAAGTAGGAGACAGACAGATACACAGAGAGAGAGAGAGAGAGAGAATTAGAGCGTTAAGCAGTGGAGCTTTTGAGAAATAAACAATGTTCCAATCTTTTTCAAAATCTCTCTCTCTCCCCCTCTGTCCCTCATATTTTTCTCCATCTTCAATTTGTCATCATTTTTTCCTCCATCTCATTTTTCTCAGATTCTCTATCCTTATGCCTCTTCCTCTTGTTCTTCCCTCCATCCAGCCCAGGGTTGGGTCTCATCATGCTGGGAGAGTGACTATCGACCGGGGTCACACCTGTGTTACAGATCCTGGCTGGGCCCCCTGGGCACTGGGACAGTGGTGTTAATGATAGATCCTGTCTGGGACCCTTAGGCACTGGGACAGTGGTGTTAATGATAGATCCTGGCTGGGAAAGTGGTGTTAAATATAGGAACCACCTGAGTAAGTCTATCCAGCTCACTCCCCTCCATCACCTCATTTCATCCCTGCCTCTATAAATAGCCTCTTTGATTTCCTGTCAATATGTCAGAGAGTATTTACAGTATAGGTCGATGTGTGTATGAGCGTGCCGTAATGTGGGTGTGTGTGTGTGTGTGACTATCCAATCTCCTAAACAGCCAGAGGCCCTATTCAGAATACACAGGAGTGTGTGTGTGTTCAGCCTAATCTCCCCTCCGGAAGAGTAACCTCTGGACAGGAGCCTCTTGTTCCACTAACAAAACAAACAAAGAAAATGGACAGAGTAATGGACTAATAAAGGGGCTGAAACGGACAGATGAAGACTGAGAAAAGGGATAGATGGATGATTCAGTCAAAGACAGGAGGGGACCTTATCAGACGCTGATCTCCTTCCCTCTACAAGGCTTTAAGCTCTATCCATTCCTTCATTATCTCTCTCTCCATACCATTATCTCTCTATCCATATCTTCATTATCTCTCTCTCCATACCATTATCTCTCTCTATACCTTCATTATGTCTCTCTCTCCATACCTTCATTATATCTCTCTCCATACCTTCATTATCTATCTCTCCATATCTTCATTATCTCTCTCTCCATACCTTCATTATCTCTCTCTCCATACCTTCATTATCTCTCTCCATACCTTCATTATCGCTCTCCATATCTTCATTATCTCTCTCCATAACTTCATTATCTCTCCATACCTTCATTATCTCTCTCTTCATTATCTCTCTCTCCATACCTTCATCATCTCGCTCTCCATACCTTCATTATCTCTCTCTCTCCATACCTTCATTATCTCTCTCTTCATACCTTCATTGTCTCTCTCCATACCCTCATTATCTCTCTCATACCTTCATTATCTCTCTCTCCATACCTTCATTATCTCTCTCCATACCTTCATTATCTCTCTCCATATCTTCATTATCTCTCTCTCCCTACCTTCATTATCTCTCTCGATACCTTCATTGTCTCTCTCTCCATACCTTCAGTATCTCTCTCTCCATACCTTCATTATCTCTCTCTCCATACATTCATTATCTCTCTCTCCATACATTCATTATCTCTCTCCATAACTTCATTATCTCTATCCATACCTTCATTATCTCTCTCCATACCTTCATTATCTCTCTCCATACCTTCATTGTCTCTCTCTCCATACCTTCATTATCTCTATATCCATGCCTTCATTATCTCTCTCACCATACCTTCATTATCTCTCTCACCATCCCTGCATTATCTCTCTCTCCATACCTCCATTATCTCTCTCTCCATACCTTCATTACCTCTCTCCATATAGTCATTATCTCTCTCTCCATACCTTCATTATCTCTCTCTCCATACCTTCATTATCTCTCGCGATACCTCCATTATCTATCTCTCCATACATTAATTATCTCTCCAAACTTCATTATCTCTCTATCCGAACTTCATTATCTCTCTCCATACCTTCATCTATCTCTCCATACCTTCATTTTCTCTCTCCATACCTTCATTATCTCTCTCCATACCTTCATTATCTCTCTCCATACCTTCATTATCTCTCTCCATACCTTCATTATCTCTCTCACCATACCTCCATTATCTCTCTCAATACCTCAATTATCTCTCTCTCCAAACTTCATTATCTCTAGCTTCATCAATTCATTATATCCCTCTTCATCCCTTCATTATATCCCCCTCCTCATCCCTTCATTATCTCTCTCTCCAAATTTCATTATCTCTCTCTCCATACCTTCATTATCTCTCTCCATACCTTCATTGGGGCGGCAGGGTAGCCTAGTGGTTAGAGCGTTGGACTAGTAACCGGAAGGTTGTGAGTTCAAACCCCCGAGCTGACAAGGTACAAATCTGTCGTTCTGCCCCTGAACAGGCAGTTAACCCACTGTTCCCAGGCCGTCATTGAAAATAAGAATTTGTTCTTAACTGACTTGCCTGGTTAAATAAAGGTAAAATAAAAAATAAAAAATAAAATTATCTCTCTCCATACCTTCATTATCTCTCTCTCCATACCTTCATTACCTCTCTCTCCATACCGTCATTATCTCTCTCTCCATACCTTCATTATCTCTCTCTCCATACCTTCATTATCTCTCGCGATACCTCCATTATCTATCTCTCCATACATTCATTATCTCTCTCCAAACTTCATTATCTCTCTATCCGAACTTCATTATCTCTCTCCATACCTTCACTATCTCTCTCTCCATACCTTCATCTATCTCTCCATACCTTCATTTTCTCTCTCTCATACCTTCATTATCTCTCTCCATACCTTCATTATCTCTCTCCATACCTTCATTATCTCTCTCCATACCTTCATTATCTCTCTCCATACCTTCATTATCTCTCTCACCATACCTCCATTATCTCTCTCAATACCTCCATTATCTCTCTCTCCAAACTTCATTATCTCTAGCTTCATCAATTCATTATATCCCTCTCTTCATCCCTTCATTATATCCCCCTCCTCATCCCTTCATTATCTCTCTCTCCAAACTTCATTATCTCTCTCTCCATACCTTCATTATCTCTCTCCATACCTTCATTATCTCTCTCTCCATACCTTCATTATCTCTCTCGCCATACCTCCATTATCTCTCTCAATACCTCCATTATCTCTCTCCAAACTTCATTATATCCCTCTCTTCATCCCTTCATTATATCCCTCTCTTCATCCCTTCATTATCTCTCTCTCCATACCTTCATTATCTCTCTCGCCATACCTCCATTATCTCTCTCAATACCTCCATTATCTCTCTCTCCAAACTTCATTATCTCTAGCTTCATCAATTCATTATATCCCTCTCTTCATCCCTTCATTATATCCCCCTCCTCATCCCTTCATTATCTCTCTCTCCAAACTTCATTATCTCTCTCTCCATACCTTCATTATCTCTCTCCATACCTTCATTATCTCTCTCTCCATACCTTCATTATCTCTCTCGCCATACCTCCATTATCTCTCTCAATACCTCCATTATCTCTCTCCAAACTTCATTATATCCCTCTCTTCATCCCTTCATTATATCCCTCTCTTCATCCCTTCATTATCTCTCTCTCCATACCTTCATTATCTCTCTCGCCATACCTCCATTATCTCTCTCAATACCTCCATTATCTCTCTCTCCAAACTTCATTATATCCCTCTCTTCATCCCTTCATTATATCCCCCTCCTCATCCCTTCATAATCTATCTCTCCAAACGTCATTATCTCTCTCTCCATACCTTCATTATATCCCTCTCTTCATCCCTCTCCAGTCCCTTTATTATATCCCTCTCTTCATCTTTCATGATCTCTCTCTCTCCAAACCTTCATTATCTCTCTCTTCATCCTTTCATTATATCCCTCTCTTCATCTTTCTGGGCCCCTGAGTGGTGCAGCGGTCTAAGACACTGCATGTCAGTGCAAGAGGCATCACTACCGACCCTGTTTCGATTCCAGGCTGTATCACAAATCGGCCGTGATTCTCGAGTCCCATAGGGGGCGGCGCACAATTTGGCCCAGCGTCATCCGGGTCTGGCCCGGGGTAGGCCAGTCATTGTAAATAAAAATGTTGTTCTTAACCAACTTGCCAAGTTAAATAACAATAACAATAACAATAAAATATAAAATATGACCCAAAACAGGCATGTGCCACTTTTCATGCAAAACTCGACATTTATACAAACTGAGCTTGACGTGAGAGAGTTCCTATCCTGCCACAAACTTCAGACCATGAGTACACACACAGTTTCTTTTGCATTGAAAGAACGCAAAAGTAGCCTTGTAGCCTAGCAGGGAAAGGTAAAGTGGGATACCTAGTCAGTTGTCAACTTAATGCCTTCAACTGAAACGTGTCTCCCGCATTTAACCGAACCCTTCTGAATCAGAGAGGTGCAGAGGGCTGCCATAATCAACATCCACGTCTTCGGCGCCCAGGTAACAGTGAATAAATATAATAACAACATGCAATAAATTGCCATTAGAGAGAAGAGCAAAAATCGAATTATTTATCTTTGCATTCTAAAATGAATTGGAAGTAGGAAATATATATACCTATCATTTACTCTATTTCATTTGATCATTGCAGAATAAATTCCTCACCTTTTCTGACTGATGGTTTCAAAATAGCCTATACGCCTGCAACAAGTTAGGATAGAGTACCATCGATCCCATCTCTCATTTCATCTGGACCCACTTGACAGTAGTAAATAGATAAGTTATGTCAAGTATTTTGCTCAATGCGATCCGAAGCTTCTAGTTTAACCGTAGAGCAGACGGTTCACCTTTACCATTGTCTAGTTTAACCGTAGAGCAGACGGTTCACCTTCACCATTGTCTAGTTTAACCGTAGAGCAGACGGTTCACCTTCACCATTGTCTAGTTTAACCGTAGAGCAGACGGTTCACCTTCACCATTGTCTAGTTTAACCGTAGAGCAGACGGTTCACCTTCACCATTGTCTAATTTAACCGTAGAGCAGACGGTTCACCTTCACCATTGTCTAGTTTAACCGTAGAGCAGACGGTTCACCTTCACCCTTGTCTAGTTTAACCGTAGAGCAGACGGTTCACCTTTTTCATTATAGTTTAACCGTAGAGCAGACGGTTCACCTTCACCATTGTCTAGTTTAACCGTAGAGCAGACGGTTCACCTTCACCCTTGTCTAGTTTAACAGTAGAGCAGACGGTTCACCTTTTTCATTATAGTTTAACCGTAGAGCAGACGGTTCACCTTCACCATTGTCTAGTTTAACCGTAGAGCAGACGGTTCACCTTCACCATTGTCTAGTTTAACCGTAGAGCAGACGGTTCAACTTCACCATTGTCTAGTTTAACCGTAGAGCAGACGGTTCACCTTTTTCATTATAGTTTAACCGTAGAGCAGACGGTTCACCTTCACCATTGTCTAGTTTAACCGTAGAGCAGACGGTTCACCTTCACCCTTGTCTAGTTTAACCGTAGAGCAGACGGTTCACCTTTTTCATTATAGTTTAACCGTAGAGCAGACGGTTCACCTTCACCATTGTCCAGTTTAACCGTAGAGCAGACGGTTCACCTTCACCCTTGTCTAGTTTAACCGTAGAGCAGACGGTTCACCTTTACCATTGTCTAGTTTAACCGTAGAGCAGACGGTTCACCTTCACCATTGTCTAGTTTAACCGTAGAGCAGACGGTTCACCTTTACCATTGTCTAGTTTAACCGTAGAGCAGACGGTTCACCTTCACCATTGTCTAGTTTAACCGTAGAGCAGACGGTTCACCTTCACCATTGTCTAGTTTAACCGTAGAGCAGACGGTTCACCTTCACCATTGTCTAGTTTAACCGTAGAGCAGACGGTTCACCTTCACCATTGTCTAGTTTAACCGTACAGCAGACGGTTCACCTTCACCATTGTCTAGTTTAACCGTAGAGCAGACGGTTCACCTTCACCATTGGGTTTGTAGGCTACGTCTGAATACTATCATGTCAAATGTCTCCAGTAGACAATATTGTATTTATAAAAGTAATACATAAATCATAACCACTGCAGGATAAAACGTTTCTGTCCATGATGAGTTCATATTCCCACAACAACAACCATGCATATCTCTCAGTTAAATGTGGCCTACTAAAATAGGCTATTATCACTTCTAACAGGTGAACAGATAGCTCATCGTTGAAGTGTCTAGGCTACCACTGTAAGTTGGCCTAGGATACTGTAGTTTTCATTATTTTCCAAGTAGACAATGCTTCAGAATTCGTGAGCAGTGGAGCATATTTAGGTTCGATCTTCATCCCCCTCTCTAGACCTTTATTAAATCCCTCTCTTCATCCCCCTCTCTAGACCTTTATTAAATCCCTCTCTTTATCCCCCTCTCTAGACCTTTATTAAATCCCTCTTCATCCCCCTCTCTAGACCTTTATTAAATCCCTCTCTTCATCCCCCTCTCTTCATACCCCTCTCTAGACCTTTATTAAATCCCTCTCTTCATCCCCCTCTCTAGACCTTTATTAAATCCCTCTCTTCATCCCCCTCTCTAGACCTTTATTAAATCCCTCTTCATCCCCCCTCTTCATCTCCCGTCTCTATACCTTTATTAAATCCCTCTCTTCATCCCCCTCTCTATACCTTTATTAAATCCTTTCTCTTCATCTCCCCTCTCTATACTTTTATTAAATCCCTCTCTTCATCCCCCTCTCTATACCTTTATTAAATCCCTCTCCTCATCTCTCTCTTCATCCCCCTCTCTAGTCCTTTATTAAATCCCTCTCTTCATCCCCCTCTCTAGACCTTTATTAAATCCCTCTCTTCATCCCCCTCTCTAGACCTTTATTAAATCCCTCTCTTCATCCCCCTCTCTAGACCTTTATTAAATCCCTCTCTTCATCCCCCTCTAGACCTTTATTAAATCCCTCTCTTCATCCCCCTCTCTAGACCTTTATTAAATCCCTCTCTTCATCCCCCTCTCTAGACCTTTATTAAATCCCTCTCTTCATCCCCCTCTCTAGACCTTTATTAAATCCCTCTCTTCATCCCCCTCTCTTCATACCCCTCTCTAGACCTTTATTAAATCCCTTTCTTCATCTCTCTCTCTAGACCTTTAGTAAATCCCTCTCTTCATCCCCCTCTCTAGTCCTTTATTAAATCCCTCTCTTCATCCCCCTCTCCAGTCCTTTATTAAATCCCTCTCTTCATCCCCCTCTCTAGACCTTTATTAAATCCCTCTTCATCCCCCTCTCTTCATCCCCCTCTCTATAACTTTATTAAATCCCTCTCTTCATCCCCCTCTCTAGACCTTTATTAAATCCCTCTCTTCATCCCCCTCTCCAGTCCTTTATTAAATCCCTCTCTTCATCCCCCTCTCTAGATCTTTATTAAATCCCTCTCTTCATCCCCCTCTCTTCATCCCCCTCTCTATACCTTTATTAAATCCCTTTCTTCATCTCCCCTCTCTTCATCCCCCTCTCCAGTCCTTTATTAAATCCCTCTCTTCAGCCCCCTCTCTAGACCTTTATTAAATCCCTCTCTTCATCCCTCTCTTCATCCCCCTCTCTTCATCCCCCTCTCTAGACCTTTATTAAATCCCTCTCTTCATCCCCCTCTCCAGTCCTTTATTAAATCTCTCTCCTCATCCCCCTCTCTTCATCCCCTTCTCTAGACCTTTATTAAATCCCTCTCCTCATCTCCCTCTCCAGAGCTGCTTGCATCGCACTGGACTGATTTGGGGACGGCGGTTAAATAAAACCCACTATAATCTTGTGACAGATGGATAAGAGAGGCGAGTGGATATGAGAAGAGTGGCGAGTGGATATGAGAAGAGTATCTGATCAAAAAGTGAATTACAAGACAATAACAGCAAGAAGTGCAATCCGTTCTCTGTTTCAGGACAGACCTAACAGGACACCGCTACTGTATGAAATGACTTTTGTCTCTGCAGATGATTAGATTTTTGAGGGTTTGGGCTATCGGCCATTGTGGATTGGCATCAGCATGTTTTGAGGGTTTGGGCTATCGGCCATTGTGGATTGGCATCAGCAGGTTTTGAGGGTTTGGGCTATCGGCCATTGTGGATTGGCAACAGCAGGTTTTGAGGGTTTGGGCTATCGGCCATTGTGGATTGGCATCAGCAGGTTTTGAGGGTTTGGGCTATCGGCCATTGTGGATTGGCAACAGCAGGTTTTGAGGGTTTGGGCTATCGGCCATTGTGGATTGGTATCAGCAGGTTTTGAGGGTTTGGGCTATCGGCCATTGTGGATTGGTATCAGCAGGTTTTGAGGGTTTGGGCTATCGGCCATTGTGGATTGGCATCAGCAGGTTTTGAGGGTTTGGGCTATCGGCCATTGTGGATTGGCAACAGCAGGTTTTGAGGGTTTGGGCTATCGGCCATTGTGGATTGGTATCAGCAGGTTTTGAGGGTTTGGGCTATCGGCCATTGTGGATTGGTATCAGCAGGTTTTGAGGGTTTGGGCTATCGGCCATTGTGGATTGGTATCAGCAGGTTTTGAGGGTTTGGGCTATCGGCCATTGTGGATTGGCATCAGCAGGTTTTGAGGGTTTGGGCTATCGGCCATTGTGGATTGGCAACAGCAGGTTTTGAGGGTTTGGGCTATCGGCCATTGTGGATTGGTATCAGCAGGTTTTGAGGGTTTGGGCTATCGGCCATTGTGGATTGGTATCAGCAGGTTTTGAGGGTTTGGGCTATCGGCCATTGTGGATTGGTATCAGTAGGTTTTGCGAATATGGGACAACGTTCATATAAAAGTTATTCTAGTGTTGGTATCAGGGAGAAATACATATTGGTCTGACAATAGTACAAAAGATTCATTCAGGATATTCAGCTGGTGTGTCATCAGGTAGATATAGGAGGTAAATGGATCATAGCACTGGCAGAAGGAACTTTATATGGGAGGACGGCTCATAGTAATGTCTGGAACGGAGTCAATGGAATGGCATCAAACATCAACACATGGACATGTTTTCCTTTTATCCGCTACCATTCTAGTCATTTCTATGAGCCGTCCTCCCCTCCGCAGCCTCCTCTGGATCCTTGATTCTGTGTATAGCTAGCAGGACTTTCATCCATCACTCTGAGCTCGGCTATAATGGCTTGGCTAAAGGTGAGGGGGTTAATCAGAGAATAATCCATCATTCTGTTAAGCGAGTGCCAGCTCTGTCTGGGAATAAAGGACATGGAGTGGTCTGTCTGTGTGTGTGTGTGTGTGTGTGTGTGTGTTTCCATCCATGTGGGTAGTGCTTTTTGACATCTCCTCCAACACAGCATGATAGCTGATGGTTTCTAGCATCCCTGCTGATTTTCTGTGTCCCTTAGAATATAATTTTACCTTTATTTAACCAGGTAGGCCAGATCACCTTTATTTAACCAGGTAGGCCAGATCACCTTTATTTAACCAGGTAGGCCAGATCATCTTTATTTAACCAGGTAGGCCAGATCACCTTTATTTAACCAGGTAGGCCAGATCATCTTTATTTAACCAGGTAGGCCAGATCACCTTTATTTAACCAGGTAGGCCAGATCACCTTTATTTAACCAGGTAGGCCAGATCACCTTTATTTAACCAGGTAGGCCAGATCACCTTTATTTAACCAGGTAGGCCAGATCACCTTTATTTAACCAGGTAGGCCAGATCACCTTTATTTAACCAGGTAGACCAGTTGAGAACAAGTTCTCATTTACAACTGTGACCTGGCCAAGATAAAGCAAAGCAGTGCAACAAAAACAACAGAGTTAACCATAAACAAACGCACAGTCAATAACACAATAGAAAAGGGTCTATACACAGTGTGTGCAAATGCCGTGAGGTGGTAAGGCAATAAATAGGCCATAGTACCATAGTATTTACAATGTAGCAAATTAATATTGGAGTGATAGATGTGCAGATGATGATGTGCAAGTAGAAATACTGGTGTGCAAAATAGCAAAAAAGTAAATAAAAACTATATGGGGATGAGGAAGGTAGATTGGATGGGCTATTTAAAGAAGGGCTGTGTACAGCTGCATCGATCGGTAAGCTGCTCAGATAGCTGATGCTTAAAGTTAGTGAGGGAGATATAAGTCTCCAACTTCAGCGATTTTTGCAATTCGTTCCATTCATTGGCAGCAGAGAACTGGAAGGCGGCCAAACGAGGTGTTGGCTTTGGGGATGACCAGTGAGATATACCTGCTGGAGCGTGTGCTACGGGTGGATGTTGTTATGTGACCAGTGAGCTGAGATAAGGCGGAGCTTTACCTAGCAAAGATTTATAGCTGACCTGGAGCCAGGTCTGGCGACGAATATGCAGTGAGGACCAGCCGACGACAGCATACAGGTCGCAGTGGTGGGTGGTATATGGGGTTTTGGTGACAAAACGGATGGCACTGTGAAAGACTGCATTCAATTTGCTGAGTAGAGTGTTGGAGGCCATTTTGTAAATTACATCGCCAAAGTCGAGGATTGGTAGGATAGCCAGTTTTACGAGGGTTTGTTTGGTAGCATGAGTGAAGGAGGCTTTGTTACGAAATAGGAAGCCGATTCTAGATTTAATTTTGGATTGGAGATTTTTAATATGAGTCTGGAAGGAGAGTTTACAGTCTAGCCAGACATCTAGGTATTTGTAGTTGTCAGAACCGTCCAGAGTAGTGATGCTAGTCGGGCGGGCGGGTGTGGGCAACGACAGGATGAAAATTATGCATTTAATTTAACTAGCGTTTAAGAGCATTTGGAGGCCACGGAAGGAGTGTTGTGTTGGCATTGAAGCTCGTTTGGAGGATTGTTAACAGTGTCAAGAGAAGGGCCAGATGTATACAGAATGGTGTCGTCTGCATAGAGGTGGATCGGGGAATCATCCACAGCAAGAGCGACATCGTTGAAGTCAGAAGTTTACATACACCTTAGCCAAATACATTTAAACTCAGTTTTTCACAATTCCTGACATTTAATCCTAGTAAAAATTCCCTGTCTTAGAATCACCACTTCATTTTAAGAATGTGAAATGTCAGAATAATAGTAGAGAGAATTATTTATTTCAGCTTTTATTTCTTTCATCACATTCCCAGTGGGTCAGAAGTTTACATACACTCAATTAGTATTTGGTAGCATTGCCTTTCAATTGTTTAACTTGGGTCAAACGGTTTGGGTAGCCTTCCACAAGCTTCCCACAATAAGTTGGGTGAATTTTGGCCGCTTCCTCCTGACAGAGCTGGTGTAACTGAATCCGGTTTGTAGGCTTCCATGCTTGCTCACTTTTTTTCTCCGGTTTTTGCCTGCCATATGAGAGTGTTTTCTATCCAATACTAATAATACTATGCATATATTAGCAACTGAGACTGAGGAGCAGGCAGTTTACTCTGGGCACCTTTTCATCCAAGCTACTCAATACTGCCCCTGCAGCTATTTAAGCCATTTTGACACAACTTTGAAGTATGCTTGGGGTCATTGTCCATTTGGAAGAACCATTTGCGACCGAGCTTTAACTTCCTGACTGATGTCTTGAGATGCTGCTTCAAAATATCCACCAAATTTTCCATCCTCTTGATACCATCTATTTTGTGAGGTGCACCAGTCCCTCCTGCAGCAAAGCACCCCCACAACATGATGCTGCCACCCCCATGCTTCACAGTTGGGATGGTGTTCTTCGGCATGAAAGCCTCCCCCTTTTTCCTCCAAACATAATGATGGTCATTATGGCCAAACAGTTCTATTATTGTTTCATCAGACCAGAGGTTATTGTGCAGTTGCAAACTGTAGTCTTGTCTTTTTTATGGTGGTTTTGGAGAAGTGTCTTCTTCCTTTCAGGGTATGTCGATATAGGACTCGTTTGGATATAGATACTTTTCTACGTGCTTTTGTACGTGCTTCCTACAGCATTTTCACAAGGTCCTTTGCTGTTGTTCTGGGATTGATTTGCACTTGTCGCACAAAAGAACGTTCATCTCTAGGACACAGAACGAATCTCATTCCTGAGCGGTATGACGGCTGCGTGGTCCCATGGTGTTTATACTTGCGTACTATTGTTTGTACAGATGAACGTGGTACCTTCAGGTGTTTGGAAATTGCTCCCAATGATGAATAGGACTTGTGGAGATCTACAATGTTTTTTCTGAGGTCTTTTTATTTTCCCATGATGTCACGCAAAGAGGCACTGAGTTTGAAGGTAGGCCTTGAAATACATCCACAGGTACACCTCCAATTGACTCAAATGATGTCAATTAGCCTATCAGAAGCTTCTAAAGCCATGACATCATTGTCTGGAATTTTCCAAGCAGTTTAAAGCCACAGTCAACTTAGTTTATGTAAACTTCTGACCCACTGGAATTGTGATACAGTGAATTAAAAGTGAAATAATCTGTCTGTAAACAATTGTTGGAAAAATTACTTGTGTCATGCACAAAGTAGAAGTCCTAACCAACAAAGTAGACGTCCTAACCAACTTTCCAAAACTATAGTTTGTTAACAAGAAATTAATGGAGTGGTTGAAAAACTAGATTTAATGAATCCAACCTAAGTGTATGTAAACTTCCGACTTCAACTGTATATACAGAGAAAAGAGTCGGCCCATAGAAGCTACTAGGTTAATATGGCCAGAAGACGGAGTTGCAGTTGGATTTTTTTCCAAATCTATATAGTATCAGAATGATCTGAAAGTCATTGAACGAGATACAAATGTAAGTGAATGTGTGTCCACACAAATTTGGATCCCGACTGCGAGACAATCCCAAATGGCACCCTATTCCCTATAGCCCTATGGGTCCTGGTCAAAAGTAGTGCACTATATAGGGAATAGGGCTCTGGTCAACAGTAGTGCACTATATAGGGAATGGGGTTCTGGTCTAAAGTAGTGCACTATATAGTGAATAGGGCTCTGGTCAACAGTAGTGTAGTATATAGGGAATAGAGCTCTGGTCAACAGTAGTTCACTATATAGGGAATAGGGCTCTGGTCAACAGTAGTGCACTATATAGGGAATATGGTGCTATTTGGGATGCAGTCTCTGGTTACAATATACAGCCCATAACACCCCTGTAGTGGAGCCCATAATACCCCTGTAGTGGAGCCCCCCCCTGTACAGCCCATAACATCCCTGTAGTGGAGCCCATAATACCCCTGTAGTGGAGCCCATAACACCCCTGTAGTGGAGCCCATAATACCCCTGTAGTGGAGCCCATACCACCCCTGTACAGCCCATAACACCCCTGTAGTGGAGCCCCCCCCCCCCGTATACAGCCCATAATACCCCTGTAGTGGAGCCCATAACACCCCTGTAGTGGAGCCCATAATACCCCTGTAGTGGAGCACCCCCCCCCCCCCCCCCCCGTACAGCTCATAACACCCCCGTACAGCCCATAACACCCCTGTAGTGTAGCGCCCCCCCCCCCCCCCCCCCCGTACAGCCCATAACACCCCTGTAGTGGAGCCCCCCACCCCCCCAGTACAGCCCATAACACCCCTGTAGTGGAGCCCCCCCCCCGTACAGCCCATAATACCCCTGTAGTGGAGCCCCCCTGTACAGCCCATAATACCCCTGTAGTGGAGCCCATAACACCCCTGTTGATCCCATAACACCCCTGTAGTGGAGCCCATAACACCCCTGTTGATCCCATAATACCCCTGTAGTGGAGCCCATAACACCCCTGTACAGCCCATAACACCCCTGTACAGCCCATAACACCCCTGTACAGTCCATAACACCCCTGTAGTGGAGCCCCACATACGGCTTCATCCATAATTGAGAGAAGAGGAGTTATGGAAGTAAATAAGTAATATTCTGTCACACTCAAGATGGAGAGCGCCCAGGCAGCCTGACATTTACTGGGCCCGTCTTCTCTAATGAATACTGTAGTCCTCTAGGGCTGCTGACTGGGGGAGGGCGTGCATGTGTGTGTGTCTGTGTGTGTGAGAGAGAGAGAGAGAGAGAGAGAGAGAGAGAGAGAGAGAGAGAGAGTGAAAGAGAACTTGGATGAAGAGCAAGCGTGTTGAGAATCAAATTGGGCCCTTAGGGTCCGTAACAGAGAGACTCTAAAACAGTCAGCTTGACTCTGAATCAGTCAGCTTGACTCTGAATCAGTCAGCTTGACTCTGAATCAGTCAGCTTGACTCTGAATCAGTCAGCTTGACTCTGAATCGTGTGCTGTGTGACCACTGATATTTAAGACATCTCAATCTGACTCCTGAGATAAATAGACAGTGAATCAATGATTGTGTCTGAAGAGAATCAACATCAGTCAGTCTGGTCAGAGACAGGCTGAATCAATGGGAGAGAGGGAGAGGTGGATGGTGAGAGAGAGTTGTGTGGGTGATAAGTTCATTAAAGACATGCTCCAGAACTTATGTTTGATACCATTATATTCACTCCATTCTAGACATTTCTATGAGCCGTCCTCCCCTCAGCAGCCTCCTCTGCATCATTGATTCTGTGTACAGCTAGCAGGTCTGAATGGGGAGGCTGCGGGACTTTCATCCATCACTCTGAGCTCCGTTGTAATGGCTTGGCTAGAGCTGAGGGGGTTAATCAGAGAATAATCCATCATTCTGTTAGCAACTGTCAGGTCTGTCTGGGAATAAAGGACGTGGAGTGGTCTGTGTGTGTGTGTGTGTGTGTGTGTGTATCCACGCATGTGGATGGCTTCTCATCTGAACTATATATATTTTTTAAATCAATATTATTTTGGCAACTTTTGCTTCACTACATTCCTAAAGAAAATAATGTATTTTTTACTCCATACATTTTCCCTGACACCCCAAAGTACTCGTTACATCCCTACTTATCAAGAGAACATCCCTGGTCATCTCTACTGCCTCTGATCTGGAGGACTCACTAAACAGAGAACATCCCTGGTCATCCCCACTGCCTCTGATCTGGAGGACTCACTAAACAGAGAACATCCCTGGTCATCCCTACTGCCTCTGATCTGGAGGACTCACTAAACAGAGAACATCCCTGGTAATCCCTACTGCCTCTGATCTGGAGGACTCACTAAACAGAGAACATCCCTGGTCATCCCTACTGCCTCTGATCTGGTGGACTCACTAAACAGAGAACATCCCTGGTCATCCCTACTGCCTCTGATCTGGTGGACTCACTAAACAGAGAACATCCCTGGTCATCCCTACTGCCTCTGATCTGACGGACTCACTAAACAGAGAACATCCCTGGTCATCCCTACTGCCTCTGATCTGGTGGACTCACTAAACAGAGAACATCCCTGGTCATCCCTACTGCCTCTGATCTGACGGACTCACTAAACACAAAAGCTTAATTTGTAAATTATGTCTGAGTGTTGGAGTGTTGGAGTGTTGGAGTGTCTGAGTGTCTGAGTGTCGGAGTGTCGGAGTGTCGGAGTGGAGTGTTGGAGTGTTGGAGTGTGCCCCTGGCTATCCATCCGGCAATAAAAAAATAAAAATACAGTTGTGCCGTCTGCTTAATTCAAGTATTCCCAAACTGGGGTACGCGCAATGCGTCGGGGGGTACGCCAAATTAAAATGGGATTCACATTTTTTTTAAATACAGATTTTATTTCCTTCACATTTTCAAACAGTCCATTTATATTTTCCAACAGAGTGAGTTTCTCTCTCGCCTGAGTAGCCTCGTTTCACTGCCATCAATACAATTAAACCATCTGGTGTTCAGCGAAATAACAACACAATGTCAAATACAGGTGGCCTAGTCAAATTAATTAACATCCAATCACATTAACCATTACTCATCCAATCACATTAACCTTTACTCATCCAATAACATTAATTGTTACTCATCCAATAACATTAATCGTTACTCTTGTGGGAATTCCACTTTATTTTTTACCTTTATTTAACTTGGCAAGTCAGTTAAGAACAAATTCTTATTTTCAATGATGGTGTAGGAACAGTGGGTTAACTGCCTTGTTCGGGGATTTGAACTTGCAACCTTTCGGTTATTAGTCCAATGCTCTAACCACTAGGCTACTAACAGTCTGTATGTAGCCAAACGTAGCTGCTGCTCATGTTGGTATCTGTACTGATGGCACAAAAGCCATGACAGGGAGACATAGCGGAGGGTACACTGCAGCATCCACCGAGAGGCTCTTGGGTACACTGCAGCATCCACCGAGAGGTTCTTGGGTACACTGCAGCATCCACAGAGAGGCTCTTGGGTACACTGCTGCATCCACCGAGAGGCTCTTGGGTACACTGCAGCGTCCACCGAGAGGCTCTTGGGTACACTGCAGCATCCACCGAGAGGCTCTTGGGTACACTGCAGCATCCACCGAGAGGCTCTTGGGTACACTGCAGCGTCCACCGAGAGGCTCTTGGGTACACTGCAGCATCCACCGAGAGGCTCTTGGGTACACTGCAGCGTCCACCGAGAGGCTCTTGGGTACACTGCAGCATCCACCGAGAGGCTCTTGGGTACACTGCAGCATCCACCGAGAGGCTCTTGGGTACACTGCAGCATCCACCGAGAGGCTCTTGGGTACACTGCAGCATCCACCGAGAGGCTCTTGGGTACACTTCAGCATCCACCGAGAGGCTCTTGCTGCCAAAGGAATGCCTGACAGCTTGAAAGACGTTTTGAACACTACAGTGAAAATGGTTAACTAAGTAAAAGCAAGGCCCCTGAACTCTCGTGTATTTTCTGCATTATGCAATGATATGGGCAGCGACCATGTAATGCTTTTACAACATTCAGAAGTGCGCTGGTAATCAAGGGGCAAAGTATTGACACTTTTTTTTTAAATTGTGAGACGAGTTTAAAGTTTTCTATATTGATCATAATTTTCACTTGTCTGACCGCTTGCATGAAGACAAGTTTCTCACACGACTGGCCTGTCTGGGTGATGTTTTTTTGAATGATCTGAATCTATGATTACAGGGACAGTACACAACTAAACTCAGAAAAAAAAGAAACTGCCCTTTTTCAGGACCCTGTCTTTCAAAGATAATTCGTAAAAATCCAAATAACTTCACAGATCTTCATTGTAAAGGGTTTAAACACTGTTTCCCGTGCTTGTTCAATGAACCATAAACAATTAATGAACATGCACCTGTGGAACGGTCGTTAAGACACTAACAGCTTACAGACGGTAGGCAATTAAGGTCACAGTTATGAAAACTTAGGACACTAAAGAGGCCTTTCTACTGACTCTGAAAAACACCAAAAGAAAGATGCCCAGGGTCCCTGCTCATCTGCGTGAACGTGCCTTCTGCATGCTGCAAGGAGGCATGAGGACTGCAGATGTGGCCAGGGTAATAAATTGCAAAGTCCGTAATGTGAGACGCCTAACACAACGCTACAGGGAGACAGGACAGACAGATGACCGTCCTCGCAGTGGCAGAGCACGTGTAACAACACCTGCACAGGATCGGTACATCCGAACATCACACCTGCGGGACAGGTACAGGATGGCAACAACAACTGCCCGAGTTACAGCAGGAACGCACAATTCCTCCATCAGCGCTCAGATTGTCCGCAATATGCTGAGAGAAGCTGGACTGAAGGCTTGTAGGCCTGTTGTAGTAAGTCAGGTCCTCACCAGACATCACCGGCAACAACCTTACTTATGGGCACAGACCCACCGTTGCTGGACCAGACAGTACTGGCAAAAGTGCTTTTCACTGACGATTCACGTTTTTTGTCTCACTAGGGGTGATGGTCGGATTTGCGTTTATCGTCAAAGGAATGAGCGTTACACCGAGGCCTGTACTCTGGAGCGGGATCGATTTGGAGGTGGAGGGTCCGTCATGATCTGGGGTGGTGTGTCACAGCATCATCGGACTGAGCTTGTTGTCATTGCAGGCAATCTCAATGCTGTGCCTTATAGGGAAGACATCCTCCTCCCTCATGTGGTATCCTTCCTGCAGGCTCATCCTGACATGACCCTCCAGCATGACAATGCCACCAGCCATACTGCTCGTTCTGTGCGTCATTTTCTGCAAGACAGAAATGTCAGTGTTCTGCCATAGCCAGCGAAGAGCCCGGATCTCAATCCTATTGAGCACGTCTGAGGTCTGTTGGATCGGAGGGTGAGGGCTAGGGCCATTCCTCCCAGAAATGTCCTGGAACTTGCAGGTGCCTTGGTGGAAGAGTAAGTTAACATCTCACAGTAAGTACTGGTAAATCTGGTGCAGTCCATGACGAGGAGATGCACTGCAGTACTTAATGCAGCTGGCGGCCACACCAGATACTGACTGTTACTTTAGATTTTGTTCAGGGACACATTATTCCATTTGTTTGTCACATGTCTGTGGAACTTGCTCAGTTTATGTCTCAGTTGTTGAATCTTGTTATGTTCATACAACTACTTACACATGTTAAGTTTGCTGAAAATAAACGTAGTTGACAGTAAGAGGACGTTTCTTTTTTTGCTGAGTTTATATTCAAAGCGCAGGACAAAATTGAGGCTATGATTAAGAAGTTGGGGCTCTTCTCTGTCTGCATTAACAAGGACAACACACAGGTCTTTCCATCATTGTATGATTTTATGTGTGAAAATGAATTCAAGCTTACAGACCATGTCAAATGTGATATAGCGAAGCACCTGAGTGAGTTGGGTGCCCAATTACGCAGGTACTTTCCCAAAACGGATGACAGAATCAACTGGATTCGTTATCCCTTTCATGCCCTGCCTCCAGTCCACTTACCAATATCTGAACAAGAGATCCTCATCGAAATTGCAACAAGTGGTTCTGTGAAAATTGACTTTAATCAGAAGCCACTGCCAGATTTCTGGATAGGGCTGCACTCAGAGTATCCTGCCTTGGCAAATCGCGCTGTTAAGACCGATGCCCTTTGCAACCCTGTACCTATGTGAGAGTGGATTCTCAGCCCTCACTAGCATGAAAACTAAATACAGGCACAGACTGTGTGTGGAAAATGATTTAATACTGAGACTCTCTCCAATACAACCCAACATTGCAGAGTTAT
The DNA here is from genome assembly GCF_013265735.2 of Oncorhynchus mykiss. Taxonomy (NCBI): domain Eukaryota; kingdom Metazoa; phylum Chordata; class Actinopteri; order Salmoniformes; family Salmonidae; genus Oncorhynchus; species Oncorhynchus mykiss. Next base: position 77,875,384 of record NC_048575.1, on the reverse strand, counting down.
GTGCATCATTTCAAGCACACCCTTCTCATTAACCTGTGGTGAGTTACTCACAATTTTTCGATGAACAAATAAGATTTTATATGTAAGATGGTTAAATAAAGAGCAAAATTATAGATTATTGATTATTATATAATTATTTGTGCCCTGGTCCTATTAGAGCTCGTTGTCACTTTCCACGAGCCGGGTTGTGACAAAAACTCACACTCATTCTTATGTTTAAATAAATGTATTGTATAGTGTGTATGTGGCAGGCTTACAATGATGGCAAAAAACAACATTTGAGAGTGTGCTGACCCTGGTGCTAGAGGGGGTACAGCTGACCCTGGTGCTACAGGGGGTACAGCTGACCCTGGTGCTAGAGGGGGTACAGCTGACCCTGGTGCTAGAGGGGGTACAGCTGACCCTGGTGCTAGAGGGGGTACAGCTGACCCTGGTGCTAGAGGGGGTACAGCTGAAGGTTGAATGGTTGAAGGGGTACCGGACTATAAAAAGTTTGGGACGCACTGGATTTATAAGAAATTTGAAACAAAAAGTTTCTACTTTTACTTTCGATACTTAAGTACACTTTAGCAATTCCATTTACTTTTGATACTTAAGTATATTTAAAACCAAATACTTTTAGACTTTTACTCAGGTGGTATTTTACTTGGTGACTTTCAACTTATACTTGAGTCATTTTCTATTAAGGTATCTTTACTTTTACTCAAGTATGACAATTGAGTACTTTTTCCCCACAGCCCAAATGGTACCCTGTTCCCTATAAAGTGCACTATAGCCCTATGGGTACTGGTCAACAGTAGTGCACTATATAGGGAATAGGGTGCTATTTGGGATGTATCCTCTGGTTATAATACAAAGACCCTATACAGAGAGAGAGAGATAGGGAGACAAAGAGAAAGGGAGAGGAGAGAAAGAGAGACAAAGGGAGAGGAGAGGAGAGAGAGAGGGAGACAAAGAGAAAGGGAGAGGAGAGAGAGAGGGAGACAAAGAGAAAGTGAGAGGAGAGAGATAGGGAGACAAAGCAAAAGGGAGAGGAGAGAGATAGGGAGACAAAGAGAAAGGGAGAGGAGAGAGAGAGAGAGACAAAGGGAAAGGGAGAGGAGAGAAAGAGGGAGACAAAGAGAAAGGGAGAGGAGAGAGAGAGAGACAAAGGGAGATGAGAGGAGAGGGAGAGAGACAAAGAGAAAGGGAGAGGAGAGAGAGAGAGAGAGACAAAGGGAAAGGGAGAGGAGAGAAAGAGGGAGACAAAGAGAAAGGGAGAGGAGAGAAAGAGAGACAAAGGGAGAGGAGAGGAGAGAGAGAGGGAGACAAAGAGAAAGGGAGAGGAGAGAGAGAGGGAGACAAAGAGAAAGTGAGAGGAGAGAGAGAGGGAGACAAAGAGAAAGTGAGAGGAGAGAGATAGGGAGACAAAGCAAAAGGGAGAGGAGAGAGATAGGGAGACAAAGAGAAAGGGAGAGGAGAGAGAGAGAGAGACAAAGGGAAAGGGAGAGGAGAGAAAGAGGGAGACATAGAGAAAGGGAGAGGAGAGAGAGAGAGACAAAGGGAGATGAGAGGAGAGGGAGAGAGACAAAGAGAAAGGGAGAGGAGAGAGAGAGAGACAAAGCGAAAGGGAGAGGAGAGAGAGAGACAAAGGGAAAGGGAGAGGAGAGAGAGAGACAAAGGGAAAGGGAGAGGAGAGAGAGGGAGACAAAGCCAAAGGGAGAGGAGAGAGAGAGGGACAAAGAGAAAGGGAGAGGAGAGAGAGAGAGACAAAGGGAAAGGGAGAGTAGAGAGAGAGAGACAAAGGGAGATGAGAGGAGAGAGAGAGAGACAAAGAGAAAGGGAGAGGAGAGAGAGAGAGACAAAGCGAAAGGGAGAGGAGAGAGAGAGACAAAGGGAAAGGGAGAGGAGAGAGAGACAAAGAGAAAGGGAGAGGAGAGAGAGAGAGACAAAGAGAAAGTGAGAGGAGAGAGAGAGACAAAGGGAGAGGAGAGAGAGAGACAAAGAGAAAGGGAGAGGAGAGAGAGAGAGAGACAAAGGGAAAGGGAGAGTAGAGAGAGAGACAAAGGGAGATGAGAGAGAGAGAGACAAAGAGAAAGGGAGAGGAGAGAGAGAGAGACAAAGCGAAAGGGAGAGGAGAGAGAGAGACAAAGGGAAAGGGAGAGGAGAGAGAGAGACAAAGGGAAAGGGAGAGGAGAGGAGAGAGAGGGAGACAAAGCGAAAGGGAGAGGAGAGAGAGAGAGACAAAGGGAAAGGGAGAGGAGAGAGAGAGACAAAGGGAAAGGGAGAGGAGAGGAGAGAGAGGGAGACAAAGCGAAAGGGAGAGGAGAGGAGAGAGAGACAAAGGGAGATGAGAGGAGAGAGAGAGAGACAAAGGGAAAGGGAGAGTAGAGAGAGAGAGACAAAGGGAGATGAGAGGAGAGAGAGAGAGACAAAGAGAAAGGGAGAGGAGAGAGAGAGAGAGACAAAGCGAAAGGGAGAGGAGAGAGAGAGACAAAGGGAAAGGGAGAGGAGAGAGAGAGACAAAGGGAAAGGGAGAGGAGAGGAGAGAGAGGGAGACAAAGCGAAAGGGAGAGGAGAGAGAGAGGGAGACAAAGAGAAAGGTAGAGGAGAGAGAGAGACAAATGGAGAGGAGAGGAGAGAGAGAGAGAGAGACAAAGAGAAAGGGAGAGTAGAGAGAGAGAGACAAAGGGAGATGAGAGGAGAGAGAGAGAGACAAAGAGAAAGGGAGAGGAGAGAGATAAGGAGACAAAGCAAAAGGGAGAGGAGAGAGAGAGGGAGACAAAGAGAAAGGTAGAGGAGAGAGAGAGACAAATGGAGAGGAGAGGAGAGAGAGAGGGAGACAAAGAGAAAGGGAGAGGAGAGAGAGAGGGAGACAAAGAGAAAGTGAGAGGAGAGAGATAGGGAGACAAAGCAAAAGGGAGAGGAGAGAGAGAGACAAAGGGAAAGGGAGAGGAGAGAGAGAGAGAGAGAGAGACAAAGAGAAAGGGAGAGTAGAGAGAGAGAGACAAAGGGAGATGAGAGGAGAGAGAGAGAGACAAAGAGAAAGGGAGAGGAGAGAGAGAGAGACAAAGCGAAAGGGAGAGGAGAGAGAGAGAGACAAAGGGAGATGAGAGGAGAGAGCGAGAGACAAAGAGAAAGGGAGAGGAGAGAGAGAGAGACAAAGCGAAAGGGAGAGGAGAGAGAGAGACAAAGGGAAAGGGAGAGGAGAGAGAGATACAAAGGGAAAGGGAGAGGAGAGGAGAGAGAGGGAGACAAAGCGAAAGGGAGAGGAGAGAGAGAGGGAGACAAAGGGAAAGGGAGAGGAGAGAGAGAGAGAGACAAAGGGAAAGGGAGAGTAGAGAGAGAGAGACAAAGCGAAAGGGAGAGGAGAGAGAGAGACAAAGAGAAAGGGAGAGGAGAGAGAGAGACAAAGCGAAAGGGAGAGGAGAGAGAGAGACAAATGGAAAGGGAGAGGAGAGAGAGAGACAAAGGGAAAGGGAGAGGAGAGGAGAGAGAGGGAGACAAAGCGAAAGGGAGAGTAGAGAGAGAGACAAAGGGAGATGAGAGGAGAGAGAGAGGGAGACAAAGAGAAAGGGAGAGGAGAGAGAGAGAGAAAAAGGGAGAGGAGAGGAGAGAGAGAGGGAGACAAAGAGAAAGGGAGAGGAGAGAGAGGGAGACAAAGAGAAAGTGAGAGGAGAGAGATAAGGAGACAAAGCAAAAGGGAGAGGAGAGCGATAGGGAGACGAAGAGAAAGTGAGAGGAGAGAGATAGGGAGACAAAGCGAAAGGGAGAGGAGAGAGAGAGGGAGACAAAGAGAAAGGTAGAGGAGAGAGAGAGACAAATGGAGAGGAGAGGAGAGAGAGAGAGGGAGACAAAGAGAAAGGGAGAGGAGAGAGAGAGGGAGACAAAGAGAAAGTGAGAGGAGAGAGATAGGGAGACAAAGCAAAAGGGAGAGGAGAGAGAGAGACAAAGCGAAAGGGAGAGGAGAGAGAGAGACAAAGGGAAAGGGAGAGGAGAGAGAGAGGGACAAAGAGAAAGGGAGAGGAGAGAGAGAGAGACAAAGGGAAAGGGAGAGTAGAGAGAGAGAGACAAAGGGAGATGAGAGGAGACAGAGAGAGACAAAGAGAAAGGGAGAGGAGAGAGAGTGAGACAAAGGGAAAGGGAGAGGAGAGAGAGAGAGACAAAGCAAAAGGGAGAGGAGAGAGAGAGAGAGACAAAGGGAAAGGGAGAGGAGAGAGAGACAAAGGGAGAGGAGAGGAGAGAGAGAGGGAGACAAAGAGAAAGGGAGAGGAGAGAGAGAGACAAAGCGAAAGGGAGAGGAGAGAGAGAGAGACAAAGGGAAAGGGAGAGGAGAGAGAGAGAGAGACAAAGGGAAAGGGAGAGTAGAGAGAGAGACAAAGGGAGATGAGAGGAGAGAGAGAGAGACAAAGGGAGATGAGAGGAGAGAGAGAGACAAAGGGAAAGGGAGAGGAGAGAGAGAGACAAAGGGAAAGGGAGAGGAGAGAGAGAGAGACAAAGGGAAAGGGAGAGGAGAGAGAGGGAGACAAAGGGAAAGGGAGAGGAGAGAGAGAGAGAGACAAAGGGAAAGGGAGAGTAGAGAGAGAGACAAAGGGAGATGAGAGGAGAGAGAGAGAGACAAAGGGAGATGAGAGGAGAGAGAGAGACAAAGGGAAGGGAGAGGAGAGAGAGAGACAAAGGGAAAGGGAGAGGAGAGAGAGAGAGACAAAGGGAAAGGGAGAGGAGAGAGAGGGAGACAAAGGGAAAGGGAGAGGAGAGAGAGAGACAAAGGGAAAGGGAGAGGAGAGAGAGACAAAGAGAAAGGGAGAGGAGAGAGAGAGAGACAAAGAGAAAGGGAGAGGAGAGAGAGAGACAAATTGAGATGAGAGAGAGAGAGACAAAGAGAAAGGGAGAGGAGAGAGAGAGACAAAGGGAAAGGGAGAGGAGAGAGAGGGAGACAAAGGGAAAGGGAGAGGAGAGAGAGAGACAAAGGGAAAGGGAGAGGAGAGAGAGAGAGAGACAAAGAGAAAGGGAGAGGAGAGAGAGAGAGAGACAAAGAGAAAGGGAGAGGAGAGAGAGAGACAAATGGAAAGGGAGAGGAGAGAGAGAGAGAGACAAAGCGAAAGGGAGAGGAGAGAGAGAGACAAAGGGAAAGGGAGAGGAGAGAGAGAGAGACAAAGAGAAAGGGAGAGGAGAGAGAGAGAGAGACAAAGCGAAAGGGAGAGGAGAGAGAGAGACAAAGGGAAAGGGAGAGGAGAGAGAGAGACACAGCGAAAGGGAGAGGAGAGAGAGAGACAAAGCGAAAGGGAGAGGAGAGAGAGAGGGAGACAAAGTGAAAGGGAGAGGAGAGAGAGAGAAAGGGAAAGGGAGAGGAGAGAGAGAGGGAGACAAAGTGAAAGGGAGAGGAGAGAGATAGGGAGACAAAGAGAAAGGGAGAGGAGAAGAGAGAGAGAGAGAGAGAGAGACAAAGAGAAAGGGAGAGGAGAAGAGAGAGAGAGAGAGACAAAGGGAAAGGGAGAGGAGAGAGATAGGGAGACAAAGCGAAAGGGAGAGGAGAGAGATAGGGAGACAAAGAGAAAGGGAGAGGAGAGAGATAGGGAGACAAAGAGAAAGGGAGAGGAGAGAGAGAGAGACAAAGGGAGAGGAGAAGAGAGAGAGAGACAAAGGGAAAGGGAGAGGAGAGAGATAGGGAGACAAAGTGAAAGGGAGAGGAGAGAGGGAGACAAAGAGAAAGGGAGAGGAGAGAGAGAGAGACAAAGGGAGAGGAGAAGAGAGAGAGAGAGAGAGAGAAAGAGAAAGGGAGAGGAGAGAGAGAGACAAAGTGAAAGGGAGAGGAGAGAGAGAGAGAGACAAAGTGAAAGGGAGAGGAGAGAGAGAGAGAGACAAAGAGAAAGGGAGAGGAGAGAGAGAGACAAATGGAGATGAGAGAGAGAGACAAAGAGAAAGGGAGAGGAGAGAGAGAGACAAAGGGAAAGGGAGAGGAGAGAGAGGGAGACAAAGGGAAAGGGAGAGGAGAGAGAGAGACAAAGGGAAAGGGAGAGGAGAGAGAGAGAGACAAAGAGAAAGGGAGAGGAGAGAGAGAGAGAGAGAGAGACAAAGAGAAAGGGAGAGGAGAGAGAGAGACAAATGGAAAGGGAGAGGCGAGAGAGAGAGAGACAAAGCGAAAGGGAGAGGAGAGAGAGAGACAAAGGGAAAGGGAGAGGAGAGAGAGAGAGAGACAAAGAGAAAGGGAGAGGAGAGAGAGAGAGAGACAACGAGAAAGGGAGAGGAGAGAGAGAGACAAATGGAAAGGGAGAGGGGAGAGAGAGAGAGACAAAGCGAAAGGGAGAGGAGAGAGAGAGACAAAGGGAAAGGGAGAGGAGAGAGAGAGACACAAAGCGAAAGGGAGAGGAGAGAGAGAGACAAAGGGAAAGGGAGAGGAGAGAGAGAGGGAGACAAAGTGAAAGGGAGAGGAGAGAGAGAGAAAGGGAAAGGGAGAGGAGAGAGAGAGGGAGACAAAGTGAAAGGGAGAGGAGAGAGATAGGGAGACAAAGAGAAAGGGAGAGGAGAAGAGAGAGAGAGAGAGAGAGAGACAAAGAGAAAGGGAGAGGAGAAGAGAGAGAGAGAGAGAGACAAAGGGAAAGGGAGAGGAGAGAGATAGGGAGACAAAGCGAAAGGGAGAGGAGAGAGATAGGGAGACAAAGAGAAAGGGAGAGGAGAGCGATAGGGAGACAAAGAGAAAGGGAGAGGAGAGAGAGAGAGACAAAGGGAGAGGAGAAGAGAGAGAGAGACAAAGGGAAAGGGAGAGGAGAGAGATAGGGAGACAAAGTGAAAGGGAGAGGAGAGAGGGAGACAAAGAGAAAGGGAGAGGAGAGAGAGAGACAAAGGGAGAGGAGAAGAGAGAGAGAGAGAGAGAGACAAAGAGAAAGGGAGAGGAGAGAGAGAGAAAGTGAAAGGGAGAGGAGAGAGAGAGAGAGACAAAGTGAAAGGGAGAGGAGAGAGAGAGAGAGACAAAGAGAAAGGGAGAGGAGAGAGAGAGAGACAAAGGGAAAGGGAGAGGAGAGAGAGACAAAGGGAAAGGGAGAGGAGAGAGAGGGAGACAAAGAGAAAGGGAGAGGAGAGAGAGAGAGAGAGAGAGAGAGACAAAGGGAGAGGAGAAGAGAGAGAGAGAGAGACAAAGGGAGAGGAAAAGAGAGAGAGAGAGAGAGAGACAAAGGGAGAGGAGAAGAGAGAGAGAGAGAGAGAGACAAAGGGAGAGGAGAAGAGAGAGAGAGAGGGAGAGAGACAAAGGGAGAGGAGAAGAGAGAGAGAGAGAGAGAGACAAAGAGAAAGGGAGAGGAGAGAGAGAGACAAAGTGAAAGGGAGAGGAGAGAGAGAGAGAGACAAAGTGAAAGGGAGAGGAGAGAGAGAGAGAGACAGAGAAAGGGAGAGGAGAGAGAGAGAGACAAAGGGAAAGGGAGAGGAGAGAGAGACAAAGGGAAAGGGAGAGGAGAGAGAGAGGGAGACAAAGAGAAAGGGAGAGGAGAGAGAGAGAGAGAGAGACAAAGGGAGAGGAGAAGAGAGAGAGACAAAGGGAGAGGAGAAGAGAGAGAGAGAGAGAGAGAGACAAAGAGAAAGGGAGAGGAGAGAGAGAGACAAAGCGAAAGGGAGAGGAGAGAGAGTGGGAGACAAAGAGAAAGGGAGAGGAGAAGAGAGAGAGAGAGAGAGAGAGAGAGACAAAGAGAACGGGAGAGGAGAGGAGAGAGAGAGACAAAGCGAAAGGGAGAGGAGAGAGAGAGACAAAGAGAAAGGGAGAGGAGAGAGAGAGACAAAGCGAAAGGGAGAGGAGAGAGAGAGAGGGAGACAAAGCGAAAGGAGGGAGGAATTTGATTTGCTATATATTGATACTGTGCTCAAACCCCCCAAAAAACGAGTTTAACTAAATGACACAAAAACATGGAAACTTGGGAGCCGTGCCATGTCCCCAAAGAGAGGCTCCTTTGGGACAGCAGACAGACATGACTGCTGAGGGACAAGACAGAGCCTGCCTCCTGGCATCTTACTGAACTAGATCATTATAAAGGATGTTCCCAAATTGGGCCATGACAGGGGACATGAGGGGTCCTCAGTGTTGTTACATTTGATATGAGATGGAAAATGACTTCACACCACTGGTTACCATTATAATGATAGAATATTATCCTGTGCCGTTACATCTCTTGGAAGATCTTACTTCCTTGTTAGTGAGATAAATGACTGATGAAAATGCACTTCTTTGCTTCCAATCAAATCAATCAAATCGCAAGGCTATCAGTGATGCTCTTCCAATCAAGGGCTGAGGACAGCTCTGCTGAGGAACAATCTGTGTGTGTGGGCTTTCCTCCCCCTATTCACACACTGGGCTGTTTGTCCATTTCCCTAACATCCCGCTACAGGTGACCCGTTGTGTCGTCTCCATCCCGCTACAGGTGACCCGTTGTGTCGTCTCCATGTCGCTACAGGTGACCCGTTGTGTCGTCTCCATCCCGCTACAGGTGACCCGTTGTGTCGTCTCCATCCCGCTACAGGTGACCCGTTGTGTCGTCTCCATCTCGCTATAGGTGACCCGTTGTGTCGTCTCCATGTCGCTACAGGTGACCCGTTGTGTCGTCTCCATGTCGCTACAGGTGACCCGTTGTGTCGTCTCCATGTCGCTACAGGTGACCCGTTGTGTCGTCTCCATGTCGCTACAGGTGACCCGTTGTGTCGTCTCCATCTCGCTACAGGTGACCCGTTGTTTCGTCTCCATGTCGCTACAGGTGACCCGTTGTGTCGTCTCCATGTCGCTACAGGTGACCCGTTGTGTCGTCTCCATCCCGCTACAGGTGACCCGTTGTGTCGTCTCCATCTCGCTACAGGTGACCCGTTGTGTCGTCTCCATCTCGCTACAGGTGACCCGTTGTTTCGTCTCCATCCCGCTACAGGTGACCAGTTGTGTCGTCTCCATCTCGCTACAGGTGACCAGTTGTGACGTCTCCATCTCGCTACAGGTGACCAGTTGTGCCGTCTCCATCTCGCTACAGGTGACCCGTTGTGTCGTCTCCATCTCGCTACAGGTGACCAGTTGTGCCGTCTCCATCTCGCTACAGGTGACCCGTTGTGTCGTCTCCATCTCGCTACAGGTGACCAGTTGTGCTGATTTCACATTCTATTTCTCAGTTCTCTCATCTATCTATCCCCAGATGAAATGATGGCACGGACAGCTGTACCCGGTGTGGAGGAGAGGAAGAGAGGAGCTCAAAGCCAGTTGAGGGTAAAGACTGGCGATGAGGTCATAAAACGTAGCCAGAGAGTGTAGTTAGAACCGACACGAGCCTGTCAAGAATATCCTCTAATCCAGCACCATGACGACAAGCAGGGAAACCTGTTCTCAACTGATCACGTACAGCGCAGTCAGAAAGTATTCATAACCCCTGACTTATTCCACATGTTGTTGTTGGTGTTACCGCCTCAATTCAAAATGGATGAAATACATTTCTCACCCATCTACACACAATACTCCATAATGACAAAGTGAAAATATGTTTTTTCACATTTACATCACTATTCCCACACCTTTGTTGTGACGCTCCAACATGAGCTCAGGTTTTCCTTTGATCATCCTCACTACAACTTGATTGAAGTCCACCTGTGGCCAATTCAATTGTTTGGATAAACACGCCTGTCCACACGGAGTGTGTCAAGAACTGCAACGCTGCTGGGTTTTTCACGCTCAACAGTTTCCCGTGTGTATCAAAAAATGGTCCACCACCCAAAGGATATCCAGCCAACTTGACACAACTATGGGAAAAAAATTGGAGTTAACATGGGCCAGCATTCCTGTAGAACGCTTTCTAAACCTTGTAGAGGGCATGCGCCGACGAATTGAGGCACTTCCGAGGGCAGAAGGGGTGCTACTGCATATTTGGAAGCAGTTGCTAATGTTTTGTACACTCAGTGTATGTCTGGGGTAGGGTATAAAACCATTTCTAAAGTGTTGAAAGTTTCTAACAGCACAGTGGTCTCCATCATTGAGAAATAAAACAAAATATATGGAACTACCCAGCCTAGAGAAGAAGGACCTTGGTCAGGGAGGTGACCAAAAAATAAAGAAAAGAGAGACCACTCTGACAGAACTACAAAGTTCCTTGGCTGAGATGGGAGAGTCTGCCAGAAGGACAACAGTCTCTACAGCATTTCACCAATCTGGGCTTTATGGTAGAGTGGCCAGACGGAAGCCACTCCTGAGAAAAAGGACCATGACAGCATGCTTGGAGTTTGCAAAAAGGCACATGAAAGACAGAGCATAAGGCAAACGCTTCTGTCGTCTGATGGGGCAAAAATTGGACATCTTTTGGCCTGTATGCAAAGCGCTATGTCTGGAGAAAGCCAGGCACAGCTCATCACCCATCCAAAACAATCCCTACAGTTAAGCATGGTGGTGGCAACATCATGCTATGGGGATGATTTTCAGCAGCTGGGCCTGGGAGACTGGTAAGGATAGAGGGAACAATGAATGGAACCAAATACAGGCAAATCCTTGAGAACCTGCTTCAGAGTGCAAATGACTATTGACTGGGGCGAAGATTTACATTCCTACAGGACAATGACCCCCCCAAGCATACAGACAAAGCAACGCTGGAATGGCTTCAGAACAAGAATGTGAAAGTCCTCGAGTGGCCCAGCCAAAGCCCAGACTTGAATCCCATTGAACATCTTTGGAAAGACTTGAAGATTGCTGTTCAATGCCGCTCCTCATCTAACTTAACAGAGGTTAAGAAAATCTGCATGGATGAATGGGAAAAAAAATGACTAACTCCAAAACTGCTACAGACATATCCAAGACAACTCAAAGCTGTAATCGTCGTCAAAGGTGCCGGACTCGGGTGTGAATACTTTTGTAAATGAGATATTTCTGTATTTCAATACATTTGTAACAATTTTTAAATATGTATAAATATATAAATATATATATGTTTTCACTGTCATTATGGGGTGTTTGTGTGTAGATGGATGAGAAAAAAAAATATTGAATCCATTTTGAATACTTTCTGAAGGCACTGTCGGTAAATGTGCACAGAGAACCACATCTTGTTTGTGCGTTGGTCTTTTTTTTTTTTACCTGGAGGCCCATGCAGCTTGGCTTTCTTCACTGAGAAAGAGAGAGAGAGAAAGAGAGAGAGAAAGAGAGAGAGAAAGAGAAAGAAAGAGAGAGAGAGAGAGAAAGAGAGAAAGAGAGAAAGAGAGAAAGAGAGAGAGAGAGAGAGAGAGAGAGAGGGAGAGAGGGAGAGAGAGAGGGAGGGAGAGAGAGAGAAAAGAGAAAGGTTAGTCCTGTTATCAACAGGGACATCACATTTAAAAAACACAGTGACAGTGGTTTGTAGAGTGCAGAGAGAAAGGGAGACAGAGCAGGCGAAACAGACAGTAATGTGTGAGATTATTTATAGACTGCCGCACACACACACACACACTGGGGTGTTAAACAGGTGATTTGTCTGAAGCCGTTGCTCGGCACAGCTTGCCACGGTTCACGTCAGGTTGGCAGACTGACACTAAGGAAAGACCCAGTGTCCTAGTGGGAACACCGCCAGCCAGTCCACCTGTAATAGTCTTCATCCCTGGAGACAGATACATTTCCCAGCTCAACCGGAGTTCTGAGTTCACTACAGCAGTATCACCGTCCTCTTCCGGGACCAGAGAGTAATGCCACAGCGTAATGTACTTTCTATGCCTGTGTGATATGTGCTTGTCCCACCACTAACTAAGTCGCTCTGGACAAAACGCGTCCACTGAAAAGACTCAAATGTAGAACTTAAAGAGGGACAGATGGCAGCGTCGGCAGATGTTGTATGTGTCGAGCGTCTTAAGTGCTGATCTAGGATCCTCTCTGTCCCAAAACTCATCGTGTTCATGCGTGGCTCACGTGGTAGAGCGCGGCACTTGCAACGGCAGTGTTGTGGGTTCGATTCCCATGGCGGACCAGTAGGAATGGAAAATAAATGTATGTGCTCACTACTGCAAGTTGCTCTGGATAAGAGAGTCCACTAAATGACTAAAATGTATGTGCTCACTACTGCAAGTTGCTCTGGATAAGAGAGTCCACTAAATGACTAAAATGTAAATATCAAACCACCTGCCCTCAGTGTGTGTGATTCCATGAGAGTGAGTGTGTGTGGGGGAGCAGGGGTTTTCTGGTGGGATAATCCTTTGCCTAATGCTTTAAGCAGGGTTAGACTAGGTCACTCCTATGTGTTTAGAGGATCAGAATAGAACACAGGGAACCCTCATAGAATGCAGCTAGGTAACAGACCAGGTAAACCTCCCTAAGAAACACCACAGAACTCTGAAAGACTTGCAGGGAATGACAATTCCTTTGCTTTCATTCACTCTGTATTGAACGATGATGTGAAAGTCATCTGACTTCGGGCCATATTGTTTTAGTCACACAGGGATGACTTTGGACAGAGAGGATCTTAGGTGACTTCGTTAGAGACCATCTGCAGTAGCAATGACTTTGGCGCCTGTGTGTGCGCGTGTGTGTGTGTGTGTGTGCGCGTGCGTGCATGTGTGTGTGTGTGTTTTTTGGCTTTACTATCCTTGTGAGAACCAGAAGTCCTCAGGATAATAAAACAAGGAAAATTCAAACAAGTGGGGACATTTCACCAGTCCCCACAAGGAAAATGATTATTAATGGCTTAGGTTTACAATTATGGTTAGGGTTAGAATTAGGGTTAAGGTTAGGGGTCAGGGAAAATGGGATTTTGAATGGGAATCAATTGTTTGTTCCTCACAAGTATAGTAAAACAAACGTGTGTGTGTGAGAGAGAGAGAGTGAGAGTGTGTGTGTGTGGGGAGGTCTGCATGGGCGCAGGATCCTTTGAAGTACAGGAAGTTAATGAACTGTCATCTGAATCAAAGACAGCTTTTAGCAGCCCTCTGAAGCCCGCTCATACACACAGTAATAGAATCTGCTCAGCGTATCTATCACCCACTCTTCATTCAGTACGACTGGACTGATCTGGACCAGAACAAAGGGGTGTACACACACACCCACTGTAAGGGATCCACAAGGAGAGACATGGTGAAGCCTAAAACAGTAGTAGCAGCCTTCAGAGAGTGCTTTTTATACAGACAGACATATACTGAAATACACCTCAGGTCTAGTCTGATGAACAGTTATACTGAAATACACCTCAGGTCTAGTCTGATGAACAGTTATACAGGTAGACACCTCAGGGCTAGTCTGATGAACAGTTATACTGAAATACACCTCAGGTCTAGTCTGATGAACAGTTATACTGAAATACACCTCAGGTCTAGTCTGATGAACAGTTATACTGAAATACACCTCAGGTCTAGTCTGATGAACAGTTATACTGAAATACACCTCAGGTCTAGTCTGATGAACAGTTATACTGAAATACACCTCAGGTCTAGTCTGATGAACAGTTATACTGAAATACACCTCAGGTCTAGTCTGATGAACAGTTATACTGAAATACACCTCAGGTCTAGTCTGATGAACAGTTATACTGAAATACACATCAGGTCTAGTCTGATGAACAGTTACACAGGTAGACACCTCAGGTCTAGTCTGATGAACAGTTATACTGAAATACACCTCAGGTCTAGTCTGATGAACAGTTACACAGGTAGACACCTCAGGTCTAGTCTGATGAACAGTTATACTGAAATACACCTCAGGTCTAGTCTGATGAACAGTTACACAGGTAGACACCTCAGGTCTAGTCTGATGAACAGTTATACTGAAATACACCTCAGGTCTAGTCTGATGAACAGTTACACAGGTAGACACCTCAGGTCTAGTCTGATGAACAGTTATACTGAAATACACCTCAGGTCTAGTCTGATGAACAGTTATACTGAAATACACCTCAGGTCTAGTCTGATGAACAGTTATACTGAAATACACCTCAGGTCTAGTCTGATGAACAGTTATACTGAAATACACCTCAGGTCTAGTCTGATGAACAGTTATACAGGTAGACACCTCAGGTCTGTATATAGCTGCTGTATGTGTCACGGAGTGACTGGACGTGAACGCCCAGGCGGCTGTATCATTACTGACCTGTTACAGACACTTAATACTGGCAGCTGGGGCCCTTCCCTCATCTACACACACCTCTGTTTTTAGAAAGGTGAAATATGGTCTGTGTGTGTGTGTGTGTGTGTGTGAGAGAGAGAGAGAGAGAGCCATAGACAAACATCCTCCTGTCATACTGTGTACTAGGATCATATGTTCATCTCTCCCTCTAGTCTGACACTCCCAGCCTCTCAGTCTACTAGTCAGATACAGATGCAGGATCTTAATTTGATCATCCTGTTACAGGATAACTTTCCTGCGATGCAGGACATGTTTAACTTGTAGTGTACTTGAGGTTTAAAAAGGCTTCTGAAGCTAGTAATTTCCACTTTGATGTTTTCCTTACAATAAATGTATCACCCCTACACAAATCTCCATTAATGACAATCTACATAATAAATCACATTTCCTGTTGTTTCAGGATTATTTTCCTACTGTAGAAAGATCCTATATTTGCAGGACTCTAATAGTTATCATAATATCCATACTTAATGCCTGTTCTGCCCCACCACATTACACTTAAGCCTGTGCTACCCCATCATACTTGAAGCCTGTGCTGCTCATCATACGTGAAGCCTGTGCTACCCCATCATACTTGAAGCCTGTGCTGCCCCATCATACTTGAAGCCTGTGCTGCCCCATCATACTTGAAGCCTGTGCTGCCCCATCATACTTAAAGCCTGTGCTAACCCATCATACTTAAACCCTGTGCTACCCCATCATACTTAATGCCTGTTCTACCACACCACACTTAATGCCTGTTCTACCACATAATACTTAGTGCCTGTTCTACCCCACCACATCATACTTAATGCCTGTTCTACCCCACCACATCATACTTAATGCCTGTTCTACCCCACCAAATCATACTTAATGCCTGTTCTACCCCACCAAATCATACTTAATGCCTGTTCTACCACATCATACTTAATGCCTGTTCTACCACATCATACTTAATGCCTGTTCTGACACATCATACTTAATGCCTGTTCCACCCAATCACACTTAAAGCCTGTGCTGCCCCATCATACGTGAAACCTGTGCTACCCCATCATACTTCAAGCCTGTGCTACCCCATCATACTTGAAGCCTGTTCTACCCCGTCATACTTGAAGCCTGTGCTACCCAGTCATACTTGAAGCCTGTTCGGCCCCATCATACTTGAAGCCTGTGCGGCCCCATCATACTTGAAGCCTGTGCGGCCCCATCATACTTGAAGCCTGTTCTGCCCCATCATACTTAAAGCCTGTGCTACCCCATCATACTTAAAGCCTGTGCTACCCCATCATACTTAACGCCTGTGCTACCCCATCATACTTAAAGCCTGTTCTGCCACATCATACTTAATGCCTGTTCTACCCCACCAAATCATACTGAATGCCTGTTCTACCACATCATACTTAATGGCTGTTTTACCACATCATACTTAACGCCTGTGCTACCCCATCATACTTAAAGCCTGTTCTACCACACCATACTTAATGTCTGTTCTACCACATCATACTTAATGCCTGTTCTACCACATCATACTTAATGCCTGTTCTACCACATCATACTTAATGCCTGTTCTACCACATCATACTTGATGACTGTTCTACCACATCATACATGATGCCTGTTCTACCACATCATACTTGATGCCTGTTCTGCCACATCATACTTAATGCCTGTTCTGCCCCACCCCATCATACTTACTGTCTGTTCTGCCCCACCACATCATACTTAAAGCCTGTTCTGCCCCACCTAATCATACTTAATGCCTATTTTGCCCCACCACATCATACTTAATGCCTGTTTTACCCCACCACATCATACTTAATGCCTGTTCTGCCCCACCACATCATACTTAATGCCTGCTCTGCCCCACCACATCATACTTAATGCCTGTTCTGCCCCACCACATCATACTTAATGCCTGTTCTGCCCCACCACATTACACTTAAAGCCTGTGCTACCCCATCAAACTTGAAGCCTGTGCTGCCCCATCATACGTGAAGCCTGTGCTGCCAACATCGTACGTGAAGCCTGTGCTAACCCCATCGTACTTTAAGTATGATGCATTAGCACAAGCTTTATGCCTGTTCTACCAAACCACACTTAATGCCTGTTCTACCACATAATACTTAATGCCTGTTCTACCCCACCACATCATACTTAATGCCTGTTCTACCACATAATACTTAATGCCTGTTCTACCACATAATACTTAATGCCTGTTCTACCCTACCAAATCATAATTAATGCCTGTTCTACCCCACCAAATCATACTTAATGCCTGTTCTACCCCACCAAATCATACTTAATGCCTGTTCTACCACATCATACTTAATGCATGTTTTACCATATCATACTTAATGCCTGTTCCACCACATCATACTTAATGCCTGTTCCACCCCATCATACTTAATGCCTGTGATACCCCATCATACTTAATGCCTGTGCTGCCCCATCATACGTGAAGCTTGTGCTACCCCATCATACTTGAAGCCTGTGCTACCGCATCATACTTGAAGCCTGTGCTACCGCATCATACTTGAAGCCTGTTCTACCCCGTCATACTTGAAGCCTGTGCTACCCAGTCATACTTTAAGCCTGTTCGGCCGCATCATACTTGAAGCCTGTACTGCCCCATCATACTTGAAGCCTGTACTGCCCCATCATACTTAATGCCTGTTCTGCCCAACCACATCATACTTAATGCCTGTTCTGCCACACCCCATCATACTTAATGCCTGTTCTGCCCCACCACATCATACTTAATGCCTGTTCTGCCACACCTTATCATACTTAATGCCTGTTCTGCCACACCAAATCATAATTAATGCCTGTTCTGCCACACCACATCATACGTAATGCCTGTTCTGTTCATCATACTTAATGGCTGTTCATACTTAATGCCTGTTCTACCCCACCACACTTAATGCCTGTTCTACCCCATCATACTGAATGCCTGTTCTGCCACACCACATCATACTTAATGCCTGTTCTACCCCACCTCACTTAATGCATGTTCTACCCCACCACACTTAATGCCTGTTCTACCCCTTCATACTTAATGCCTGTTCTACCAAATCATACTTAATGCCTGATCTGCCCCACCACATCATACTTAATGCCAGTTCTACCCCACCACATCATACTTAATGCCTGTTCTGCCCCACCACATCATACTTGAAGCCTGTGCTGCCCCATCATACTTGAAACCTGTGCTACCCCATCATACTTGAAGCCTGTTCTACCCCATCATACTTTAAGCCTGTGCTACCCCATCATACTTGAAGCCTGTGCTACCCCATCAAACTTGAAGCCTGTGCTACCCCATCATACTTGAAGCCTGTGCTACCCCATTATCCTTGAAGACTGTGCTACCCCATCATACTTAAAGCCTGTGCTACCCCATCATACTTAAAGCCTGTTCTACCCCATCATACTTAAAGCCTGTTCTACCACACCACACTTAATATCTGTTCTACCACATCATACTTAATGCCTGTTCTACCACATCTTACTTATTGCATGTTCTACCCCACCACACTTAATATCTGTTCTACCACTTCATACTTAATGCCTGTTCTACCACATCTTACTTATTGCCTGTTCTACCCCACCACATCATACTGAATGCCTGTTCTACCACATCATACTTAATGCCTGTTCTACCACATCATACTTAATGCCTGTTGTACCCCACCACATCATACCTGTTCTGCCCCACCCCATCATACTTAATGCCTGTTCTGCCACACCAAATCATAATTAATGCCTGTTCTGCCACACCACATCATACCTAATGCCTGTTCTGTTCATCAGACTTAATGGCTGTTCATACTTAATGCCTGTTCTGCCACACCACATCATACTCAATGCCTGTTCTACCCCACCCCATCATACGTGAAGCCTGTGCTGCCCCATCATACTTGAAGCCTGTTCTACCAAATCATACGTAATGCCTGTTCTGCCACATCATACTTAATGGCTGTTCTGCCCCACCACATCATACTGTTCTACCAAATCATACTTAATGCCTGTTCTACCAAATCATACTTAATGCCTGTTCTACCCCATCATACTTAATGCCTGTTCTACCCCACCACATCATACTTAATGCCTGTTCTGACACATCATACTTAATGCCTGTTCTACCACATCATACTTAATGCCTGTTCTGACACATCATACTTAATGCCTGTTCTGACACATCATACTTAATGCCTGTTCTGACACATCATACTTAATGCCTGTTCTGACACATCATACTTAATGCCTGTTCTGCCACATCATACTTAATGCCTGTTCTGCCACATCATACTTAATGCCTGTTCTGCCACATCATACTTAATGCTTGTTCTGACACATCATACTTAATGGCTGTTCTACCACATCATACTTAATGGCTGTTCTGCCCCATCACATCATACTTAATGCCTGTTCTGTCCCACCACATCATACTTAATGGCTGTTCTACCCCACCACATCATACTTAATGCCTGTTCTACCCCACCACATCATACTTAATGCCTGTTCTACCCCACCACATCATACTTAATGGCTGTTCTACCCCACCACATCATACTTAATGGCTGTTCTTCCCCATCACATCATACTTAATGCCTGCTCTACCCCACCACATCATACTTAATGCATGTTCTACCACATCATACTTAATGGCTGTTCTGCCCCATCACATCATACTTAATGCCTGTTCTGCCACATCATACTTAATGCCTGTTCTACCCTACCACATCATACGTAATGCCTGTTCTACCCCACTACTGGTACAATCAATAGTACACAAGTATAAACACCACGGGACCACGCAGCCGTCATACCACTCAGGAAGGAGACGCATTCTGTCTCCTAGAGATGAACGTATTTAGGTGCGAAAAGTGCAAATTAATCCCAGAACAACAGCAAAAGACATTGTGAAGATGCTGGAGGAAAGTACAAAAGTATCTATATCCAAAGTAAAACGAGTCCTATATCGATATAACCTGAAAGGCCACTCAGCAAGGAAGAAGCCACTGCTCCAAAACTGCCATGAAAGAGCCAGACTACGGTTTACAACTGCACATGGGGACAAAGACTATACTTTTTGGTCTGATGAAACAACAATAGAACTGTTTGGCCATAATGACCATCGTTATGTTTGGATGAAAAAGGGCGCGGCTTGCAAGCCGAAGAACACCATCCCAACCATGAAGCATGGAGGTGGAGGCATCATGTTGTGGGGGTGCTTTGCTGCAGGAAGGACTGGTGCACCTCACAAAATAGATGGCATCATGAGGCGGGAAAAATCTGTGGATATATTGAAGCATCCTCTCAAGACATCAGTCGGTAAGTTAAAGCTTGGTCGCAAATGGGTCTTCCAAATGGACAATGACCCCAAGCATACTTCCAAAGTTGTTGCAAAATGGCTTAAGGACAACAAAGTCAATGTATTGGAGTGGCCTTCACAAAGCCTTGACCTCAATCCCATACACAATTTGTGGGCATAACTGAAAAAGCGTGTGCGAGCAAGGAGGCCTACAAACCTGATTCAGTTACACCAGCTCTGTCAGGAGGAATGGGACAAAATTCACCCAACTTATTGTGGGGAGCTTGTGGAAGGCTACCCGAAACATTTAACCCAACTTAAACCATTTAAAGGCAATGCTACCAAATACTAATTGAGTGTATGTAAACTTCTGACCCACTGGGAATGTGATGAAAGAAATAAAAGCTGAAATAAATCATTCTCTCAACTATTATTCTGACATTTCACATTCTTAAAATAAAGTGGTGATCCTAACTGACCTAAGACAGGGGAATTTTTACTGGGATTAAATGTCAGGAATTGTGAAAGACTGAGTTTAAATGTTTTTTGGCTAAGGTGTATGTAAACATCCGACTACAACTGTACTTAATGACTGCATCGTTAGACAGACTGAACTCCAAGCTGTGTCACTGGTAACCCGTGGCAACAGCCCAATTAAGACGGGCTCCAGAGGGACCGAGACGCAGTCAGACCTTCTGAGGGAGGAACCTCAGAGGGAAGCCGGGGGTGGGTGGGGGGGGGGGTATAGACAGTGACACAGAGTCACTCTTCTTACTCTCAAAGTGTGCACTTATTCACTTCCCTTCATGGATTTGACAGAAAATAACTGGTATAGGAAATGTGGTGGGAACGCCCTCTAGGTAGCATATTGCACCAACAGCAATGTAATAGTTTTACATTAATAGGGAGAAGTGAACATCGACACTTCAGGAGAAAGTAGAGATTATTGGGACACAGGAGAGAGGCCGACCGTGTGCCATCATAATGCCGTTTGGCCTGCTGGACAATGGCTGCTCTAAAAAAAATGACAGACTTTTGAGAGGATATAATGATGTAACATTTAATCCCACATACGACCACTGTGTGTGTACGTAGCAATACTCTGCTCTGTGACAACTTACTGTGGGTCAAATCCATCTGCGTGTGTAGCAAGGCAAACTCCATGAACCATCATTCCCTCTCTATCAAAACACTGCGTATTCCAAATCCAATCCTTGACAGGGTTGGTCTCTATTTAAAGCCCTCCAACAGACAAAGAGAAGAGAGCGCGAGGACAACAGGGGGCGGAGAGAGAGCGAGGAGAGAACAGGGGGCGGAGATAGAGCGAGGTGAGAACAGGGGGCAGAGAGAGAGAGAGAGGACAACAGGGGGCAGAGAGAGAGAGAGAAAGGACAACAGGGGGCAGAGAGAGAGCGAGGAGAGAACAGGGGAGCGGAGAGACAGCGAGGAGAGAACAGGGGGCGGAGAGAGAGAGAGGACAACAGGGGGCGGAGAGAGAGAGAGGACAACAGGGGGCGGAAAGAGAGAGAGGACAACAGGGGGCAGAGAGAGAGAGCGAGGAGAGAACAGGGGGCGGAGAGACAGCGAGGAGAGAACAGGGGGCGGAGAGAGAGAGAGGACAACAGGGGGCGGAGAGAGAGAGAGAGAGGACAACAGGGGGCGGAGAAAGAGAGAGGACAACAGGGGGCAGAGAGAGAGAGGACAACAGGGGGCAGAGAGAGAGAGAGGACAACAGGGGGCAGAGAGAGAGAGGACAACAGGGGGCAGAGAGAGAGAGGACAACAGGGGGCGGAGAGAGAGAGCGAGGTGAGAACAGGGGGCGGAGAGAGAGAGCGAGGTGAGAACAGGGGGCGGAGAGAGAGCGAGGTGAGAACAGGGGGCGGAGAGAGAGTGAGGTGAGAACCATGGGCGGAGAGAGAGAGAGGACAACAGGGGGCAGAGAGAGAGAGAGGACAGCAAGGGGCAGAGAGAGAGAGAGCGAGGGGAGAACAGGGGGCGGAGAGAGAGAGCGAGGTGAGAACAGGGGGCGGAGAGAGAGCGAGGTGAGAACAATGGGTCGGAGAGAGAGAGAGGACAACAGGGGGCAGAGAGAGAGAGAGGACAGCAAGGGGCAGAGAGAGAGAGAGCGAGGGGAGAACAGGGGGCGGAGAGAGAGAGCGAGGTGAGAACAGGGGGCGGAGAGAGAGCGAGGTGAGAACAGGGGGCGGAGAGAGAGAGCGAGGAGAGAACAGGGGGCGGAGAGAGAGCGAGGTGAGAACAGGGGGCGGAGAGAGAGCGAGGACAACAGGGGGCAGAGAGAGAGAGCGAGGAGAGAACAGGGGTCGGAGAGAGAGAGCGAGGTGAGAACAGGGGGCGGAGAGAGTGAGGAGAGAACAGGGGGGCGGAGATAGAAGAGAACAGGGGGCAGAGAGAAGAGAACAGGGGGCAGAGAGAGAAGAGAACAGGGGGCAGAGAGAGAAGAGAACAGGGGGCAGAGAGAGAATAGAACAGGGGGCAGAAAGAGAAGAGAACAGGGGGCAAAGAAAGAGAGAGGAGAGCAAGGAGAGCGGGAAGCAGAGCCAGGCTGTGGTCACCAGAGGTCAGAGAGAACACCCTGTCAGATTATCATGACGTCACAATCCTCTTTAATATCCTGAATTTCCCATCATCAGGCTCCTGCCCACCTCCTTAGTGCCACTCTGTCATTTGTATGTAATGTCATGTCAATCTCCTACAAATGGGTTGGGGGACCATTGCATGGACGTTTCCAGAGCAGGCTTTAGCTCAGTGGGCTAATAACACAGCTGTGATGCACGGACAACCCCAGTTTAAAACCTAGACAGTCGAAGGGGAATTCAGCACTTTGCAGCATTTGGAAGGGACGTCAGCACCATGGACAGCTCTGTAGATATTGAACTGTTGGGACTAGTGTTGTTACGATACCAGAATGTTGACTTCGACACCAATACCAGGTTAAGCATCTCAACACTTGATCCAAAAAACGATATACCACAGTAAAAAAAAAAAAAAAGAAAGTCCCAGAACATAATCCAGTCAGATCAGAGCAGTAGCTGACTTTTTTTTAAATCGGTGGACATCTTTTGAGTTCAATATCATTTGATTTTACACAAGCGTTTTTTTTTTTCAGACAGGACATGTACTGCATGGCTGCATGCATTAGTGAATCAGTTATACAGTCATACAATTCATTTCACTTTGTTTTTACCAAACTACAGTACAAAATAATGGTCATACTTCATTTGAAATGGTAAATGGTTACTGAAACAGGGTAAATCAAGATGTAAGCTACTGTAGGTCTACTCACAACACAGGTGAATACATATACAATAGGAGTACACGCATGCATCGAGTTAATGAACTCGTGTCGGGTACCGCAGCTCTGCCATAGCGAGGCTAATTGGTGCGGCAACGACATCGCGACAACAACGTCTTCTTGTGACAAATCAAGGAGCCAATAGCGATTCTCAGTGAAAAAGTAGTTGGCAACACTGGTCGGCCCATCGGAGGAATATTCACACACACACACACACACACACGACACACACGTCGCTGAGGCAATAGATCATCTTTGGAAGCGACGTGGGAGAGAGAGAGACTGATGAAGTGAATAAATAAAGTTTTGGTGGCAATCAGCTTTGAAATCAGCACATTTTGTGTTATGTTTTGCATATTATCACAAACACAAGTGCCAGTAAATTGATGTTAGCTAGCAAATAATTTTAGCCTACAAATCTGGAAGCTACCGGTATCTTCTTGGATTGTAAAAAGTGTTCTAGCCTGTAGAGACATTGTTTAACAGTTTCAACATTTCTACATGCCGTGTCATATCATTCAGTTGTGTTAACTTCTGTGCAGCATGAGTGAAGAGCTAAAATGATACAGTCCAGACTCCTAGTGAGGAGCTAACATGATACAGTCCAGACTCCTAGTGAAGAGCTAACATGATACAGTCCAGACTCCTAGTGAGGAGCTAACATGATACAGTCCAGACTCCTAGTGAAGAGCTAACATGATACAGTCCAGACTCCTAGTGAGGAGCGAACATGATACAGTCCAGACTCCTAGTGAGGAGCTAACATGATACAGTCCAGACTCCTAGTGAAGAGCTAACATGATACAGTCCAGACTCCTAGTGAGGAGCGAACATGATACAGTCCAGACTCCCAGTGAGGAGCTAACATGATACAGTCCAGACTCCTAGTGTAGAGCTAACATGATACAGTCCAGACTCCTAGTGAAGAGCTAACATGATACAGTCCAGACTCCTAGTGAGGAGCGAACATGATACAGTCCAGACTCCCAGTGAGGAGCTAACATGATACAGTCCAGACTCCTAGTGTAGAGCTAACATGATACAGTCCAGACTCCTAGTGAGGAGCTAACATGATACAGTCCAGACTCCTAGTGAGGAGCTAACATGATACAGTCCAGACTCCCAGTGAGGAGCTAACATGATACAGTCCAGACTCCTAGTGAGGAGCTAACATGATACAGTCCAGACTCCTAGTGTAGAGCTAACATGATACAGTCCAGACTCCCAGTGAGGAGCTAACATGATACAGTACAGACTCCCAGTACAGACTGAGTGGGGAGCTAACATGATACAGTCCAGACTCCTAGTGAGGAGCTAACATGATACAGTCCAGACTCCTAGTGTAGAGCTAACATGATACAGTCCAGACTCCCAGTGAGGAGCTAACATGATACAGTCCAGACTCCTAGTGTAGAGCTAACATGATACAGTCCAGACTCCTAGTGAGGAGCTAACATGATACAGTCCAGACTCCTAGTGAGGAGCTAACATGATACAGTCCAGACTCCCAGTGAGGAGCTAACATGATACAGTCCAGACTCCTAGTGAGGAGCTAACATGATACAGTCCAGACTCCTAGTGAGGAGTCCAGACTCCTAGTGAGGAGCTAACATGATACAGTCCAGACTCCTAGTGAGGAGCTAACATGATACAGTTCAGACTCCTAGTGAGGAGCGAACATGATACAGTCCAGACTCCTAGTGAGGAGCTAACATGATACAGTCCAGACTCCTAGTGAGGAGCTAACATGATACAGTCCAGACTAAGTGAGGAGCTAACATGATACAGTCAAGACTCCTAGTGTAGAGCTAACATGATACAGTCCAGACTCCTAGTGAGGAGCTAACATGATACAGTCCAGACTCCTAGTGAGGAGCTAACATGATACAGTCCAGACTCCTAGTGTAGAGCTAACATGATACAGTCCAGACTCCTAGTGAGGAGCTAACATGATACAGTCCAGACTCCTAGTGAGGAGCTAACATGATACAGTCCAGACTCCCAGTACAGACTGAGTGGGGAGCTAACATGATACAGTACAGACTCCCAGTACAGGCTAAGTGAGGAGCTAACATGATACAGTCCAGACTCCCAGTACAGGCTAAGTGGGGAGCTAACATGATACAGTCCAGACTCCCAGTACAAACTGAGTGGGGAGCTAACATGATACAGTCCAGACTCCCAGTACAGGCTAAGTGAGGAGCTAACCTGATACAGTACAGACTGAGTGGGGAGCTAACATGATACAGTCCAGACTCCCAGTACAGGCTAAGTGAGAAGCTAACATGATACAGTCCAGACTCCCAGTACAGGCTAAGTGAGGAGCTAACCTGATACAGTCCAGACTCCCAGTACAGGCTAAGTGAGAAGCTAACATGATACAGTCCAGACTCCCAGTACAGGCTAAGTGGGGAGCTAACATGATACAGTCCAGACTCCCAGTGAGGAGCTAACATGATACAGTACAGACTGAGTGGGGAGCTAACATGATACAGTCCAGACTCCCAGTGAGGAGCTAACATGATACAGTCCAGACTCCCAGTACAGGCTAAGTGGGGAGCTAACATGATACAGTCCAGACTCCCAGTGAGGAGCTAACATGATACAGTACAGACTGAGTGGGGAGCTAACATGATACAGTCCAGACTCCTAGTGAGGAGCTAACATGATACAGTCAAGACTCCCAGTGAGGAGCTAACATGATACAGTCCAGACTCCCAGTGAGGAGCTAACATGATACAGTACAGACTGAGTGGGGAGCTAACATGATACAGTCCAGACTCCCAGTGAGGAGCTAACATGATACAGTCCAGACTCCCAGTGAGGAGCTAACATTATACAGTCCAGACTCCCAGTGAGGAGCTAACATGATACAGTACAGACTCCCAGTACAGGCTAAGTGAGGAGCTAACCTGATACAGTCCAGACTCCCAGTACAGGCTAAGTGAGAAGCTAACATGATACAGTCCAGACTCCCAGTACAGGCTAAGTGGGGAGCTAACATGATACAGTCCAGACTCCCAGTGAGGAGCTAACATGATACAGTACAGACTGAGTGGGGAGCTAACATGATACAGTCCAGACTCCCAGTGAGGAGCTAACATGATACAGTCCAGACTCCCAGTACAGGCTAAGTGGGGAGCTAACATGATACAGTCCAGACTCCCAGTACAGGCTAAGTGGGGAGCTAACATGATACAGTCCAGACTCCCAGTGAGGAGCGAACATGATACAGTACAGACTGAGTGGGGAGCTAACATGATACAGTCCAGACTCCCAGTACAGGCTAAGTGGGGAGCTAACATGATACAGTCCAGACTCCCAGTGAGGAGCGAACATGATACAGTACAGACTGAGTGGGGAGCTAACATGATACAGTCCAGACTCCCAGTACAGGCTAAGTGGGGAGCTAACATGATACAGTCCAGACTCCCAGTGAGGAGCTAACATGATACAGTACAGACTGAGTGGGGAGCTAACATGATACAGTCCAGACTCCCAGTACAGGCTAAGTGGGGAGCTAACATGATACAGTCCAGACTCCCAGTGAGGAGCGAACATGATACAGTACAGACTGAGTGGGGAGCTAACATGATACAGTCCAGACTCCCAGTACAGGCTAAGTATAGCAGGCACAGTGCACTAGTGCTATAAGGGGGACATCGACTGCAACGATAGAATTAATCAGTGAAAGACACATTTGACACAAGTAAAGTCACAAAAATTCTTGTAACAAACTGTTTTTCATGTTTAGTATCAAAAAAGTAACAAAGTTTGGGTATACCGTGCAAAACTAGTTGGGACTGGTGATCTGAGGTCAGTTTTGTATTTTCTCCAGTAATGGTTAAGGTTCGGGTAGAGATGGGAAAGCTGATCCTAGATCTGTACCAAGGAGTTTTGGAACTGGTAGAAGGTGGGGCTTGTCTGAGCTAACAGGAACATTTGGAGAGAGAAAAAGTCTCTCCTTCCCATGGCAAAATAAGTAGAATTGCAGGAAATTTACTTTAAAACTCAAAAATGTTATCTCGGCCATCAACAGGAGGGCTACTAAAATGTTTTGCCTCCGAGGTGGGGAGGCCCCACTTCTAAATCTTGCCTAAGGTCACCAAAAAGCTAGGCACAGCCCCAAGAGTCAGTCAGGAAGACAAAAGGTGACAAGGGAAGACAGTAAGTACACCAGGACCCTGTCCCACGTAATGACTGACACACACACACACACACACACACACACCAGATGGCCAGAGGATTATTCCCTCTAGCTCCTCCCCTCAGTCCGGCCTCTGATTCTGTACTAGTATCAGTCCAATGCTCTCACTCTAGTCTACACACTATCCCTTACATCTGAGACTCCCAGCCCGCCCTCCATGAAATATACACACACCACTCTCTAACCAGAACTCCACTATCCACCTCCACTATCCTCCTCTAACCAGGCCACCACTATCCCCCTCTAACCAGGCCACCGCTATCCCCCTCTAACCAGAACTCCACTATCCCACTCTAACCAGGCCTCCACTATCCCCCTCCACTACCCTCATCTAACCAGGCCTCCACTACCCCCCTCCAATATATCTCTCTAACCAGGCCTCCACTACCCACCTCCATTATATCTCTCTAACCAGGCCTCCACTATCCCCCTCCATTATATCTCTCTAAAAAGGCCTCTACTATCCCCCTCCACTATCCCCCTCCACTATCCCCCTCTAACCAGACCTCCACTATCCCCCTCCATTATATCTCTCTAACCAGACCTCCACTACCCCCCTCCATTATATCTCTCTAACCAGGCCTCCACTACCCCCCTCCATTATATCTCTCTAACCAGGCCTCCACTATCCCCCTCCATTATATCTCTCTAAAAAGGCCTCCACTATCCCCCTCCACTATCCCCCTCCACTATCCCCCTCTAACCAGGCCTCCACTACCCCCTCCATTATATCTCTCTAACCAGACCTCCACTATCCCCCTCCATTATATCTCTCTAACCAGACCTCCACTACCCCCCTCCATTATATCCCTCTAACCAGACCTCCACTATACCCCTCTAACCAGACCTCCACTATCCCCCTCCATTATATCCCTCTAACCAGACCTCCACTATACCCCTCTAACCAGACCTCCACTATCCCCCTCTAACCAGACCTCCACTATCCCCCTCCATTATATCTCTCTAACCAGACCTCCACTATCCCCCTCCATTATATCCCTCTAACCAGACCTCCACTATCCCCCTCCACTATCCC
Organism: Oncorhynchus mykiss; assembly: GCF_013265735.2. Taxonomy (NCBI): domain Eukaryota; kingdom Metazoa; phylum Chordata; class Actinopteri; order Salmoniformes; family Salmonidae; genus Oncorhynchus; species Oncorhynchus mykiss. The sequence continues at coordinate 77,847,476 of NC_048575.1, read as the reverse complement.
CCTCCATTATATCCCTCTAACCAGACCTCCACTACCCCCTCCATTATATCCCTCTAACCAGACCTCCACTATCCCCCTCCACTATCCCCTCCATTATATCCCTCTAACCAGACCTCCACTACCCCCTCCATTATATCCCTCTAACCAGACCTCCACTATACCCCTCTAACCAGACCTCCACTATCCCCCTCTAACCAGACCTCCACTATCCCCCTCCATTATATCCCTCTAACCAGACCTCCACTACCCCCTCCATTATATCCCTCTAACCAGACCTCCACTATACCCCTCTAACCAGACCTCCACTATCCCCCTCTAACCAGACCTCCACTATCCCCCTCCATTATATCCCTCTAACCAGACCTCCACTACCCCCTCCATTATATCTCTCTAACCAGACCTCCACTATCCCCCTCCATTATATCTCTCTAACCAGACCTCCACTACCCCCCTCCATTATATCCCTCTAACCAGACCTCCACTATACCCCTCTAACCAGACCTCCACTATCCCCCTCCATTATATCCCTCTAACCAGACCTCCACTATACCCCTCTAACCAGACCTCCACTATCCCCCTCTAACCAGACCTCTACTATCCCCCTCCATTATATCTCTAACCAGACCTCCACTATCCCCCTCCATTAGATCCCTCTAACCAGACCTCCACTATCCCCCTCCACTATCCCCCTCCATTATATCCCTCTAACCAGACCTCCACTACCCCCTCCATTATATCCCTCTAACCAGACCTCCACTATCCCCCTCCACTATCCCCCTCCATTATATCCCTCTAACCAGACCTCCACTACCCCCTCCATTATATCTCTCTAACCAGACCTCCACTATCCCCCTCCACTATCCCCCTCCATTATATCCCTCTAACCAGACCTCCACTACCCCCTCCATTATATCTCTCTAACCAGACCTCCACTATCCCCCTCCATTATATCTCTCTAACCAGACCTCCACTACCCCCCTCCATTATATCCCTCTAACCAGACCTCCACTATACCCCTCTAACCAGACCTCCACTATCCCCCTCCATTATATCCCTCTAACCAGACCTCCACTATACCCCTCTAACCAGACCTCCACTATCCCCCTCTAACCAGACCTCCACTATCCCCCTCCATTATATCTCTAACCAGACCTCCACTATCCCCCTCCATTAGATCCCTCTAACCAGACCTCCACTATCCCCCTCCATTATATCCCTCTAACCAGACCTCCACTACCCCCTCCATTATATCCCTCTAACCAGACCTCCACTATACCCCTCTAACCAGACCTCCACTATCCCCCTCTAACCAGACCTCCACTATCCCCCTCCATTATATCCCTCTAACCAGACCTCCACTACCCCCTCCATTATATCCCTCTAACCAGACCTCCACTATACCCCTCTAACCAGACCTCCACTATCCCCCTCTAACCAGACCTCCACTATCCCCCTCCATTATATCCCTCTAACCAGACCTCCACTACCCCCTCCATTATATCTCTCTAACCAGACCTCCACTATCCCCCTCCATTATATCCCTCTAACCAGACCTCCACTATCCCCCTCCACTATCCCCCTCCATTATATCCCTCTAACCAGACCTCCACTATCCCCCTCCATTATATCTCTCTAACCAGACCTCCACTATCCCCCTCCATTATATCCCTCTAACCAGACCTCCACTATCCCCCTCCACTATCCCCCTCCATTATATCCCTCTAACCAGACCTCCACTATCCCCCTCCATTATATCCCTCTAACCAGACCTCCACTATCCCCCTCCATTATATCCCTCTAACCAGACCTCCACTACCCCCTCCATTATATCTCTCTAACCAGACCTCCACTATCCCCCTCCATTATATCCCTCTAACCAGACCTCCACTATCCCCCTCCACTATCCCCCTCCACTATCCCCCTCTAACCAGACCTCCACTATCCCCCTCTAACCAGACCTCAGCTATCCCCCTCCATTATCTCTCTAACCAGACCTCCACTATCCCCCTCCATTATATCTCTCTAACCAGACCTCCACTATCCCCCTCCACTATCCCCCTCCATTATATCCCTCTAACCAGACCTCCACTATCCCCCTCCAATATCCCCCTCCACTATCCCCCTCTAACCAGACCTCCACTATCCCCCTCCATTATATCTCTCTAACCAGACCTCCACTACCCCCCTCCATTATATCTATCTAACCAGACCTCCACTATCCCCTCCATTATATCTCTCTAACCAGACCTCCACTACCCCCCTCTAACCAGACCTCCACTATCCCCCTCCATTATATCTCTCTAACCAGACCTCCACTACCCCCTCTAACCAGACCTCCACTATCCCCCTCCATTATATCTATCTAACAGACCTCCTCTATCCCCCTCCATTATATCTCTCTAACCAGACCTCCACTACCCCCCTCCATTATATCTATCTAACCAGATCTCCACTATCCCCCTCCATTATATCCCTCTAACCAGACCTCCACTACCCCCCTCTAACCAGACCTCCACTATCCCCCTCCATTATATCTCTCTAACCAGACCTCCACTACCCCCCTCTAACCAGACCTCCACTATCCCCCTCCATTATATCTCTCTAACCAGACCTCCACTATCCACCTCTAACCAGACCTCCACTATCCCCCTCCATTATATCTCTCTAACCAGACCTCCACTATCCACCTCTGAACTTCACGTGAAACAAACAGCACCAAACCCATTAACTGTTTGACCAATATTTCAATCATACAACAGCTCTCTAAATGCCAAATCTAGAACATTATTTTCACTTGGTAACTTTTCAAGATGAGGATTTGTACTGTAACTGTTAGAGTCTGTCCATCACCCCCAGTCCCACCCGAGAGGCAGGAGCATTAGTTATACAGCCCTGTTCTAATTATCATCCTAAAACAGCAGTTTTGACTGAGCTGTCATCAGAGCCCTCTCCTCCGCTCTTGCCTTGGCCTCCTGATAGACATGTTGACAGACAGGCCTTGAAGGGTCCCCTTTACAGGAACACACACACACACACACACACGCTTCCCATCAATAGAACTATAACAGGTTCTGGTGCCATTTCTCACTGAGAAATATCAAGGCTCAGGAAAGGAGAGGTCCAGGTTCAGACTGCTGCATCCTCCAGACAGGAGAGGGTTAGACTGCTGCCTCCTCCAGACAGGAGAGGGTTAGACTGCTGCCTCCTCCAGACAGGAGAGGGTTAGACTGCTGCCTCCTCCAGACAGGAGAGGGTTAGACTGCTGCCTCCTCCAGACTGCTGCTGCCTCCTCCTCCAGACTGCTGCCTCCTCCTCCAGACAGGAGAGGGTTAGACTGCTGCCTCCTCCTCCAGACAGGAGAGGGTTAGACTGCTGCCTCCTCCAGACAGGAGAGGGTTAGACTGCTGCCTCCTCCAGACAGGAGAGGGTTAGACTGCTGCCTCCTCCTCCTCCAGACTGCTGCCTCCTCCAGACTGCTGCCTCCTCCTCCTCCAGACAGAGTGTGTGTGTTGTACTTGACAGAGCCCAGACGAGACCCAGCTGTCCTGACTCTCTGTGTTACATTGCTCAGTAATAGAACGGTCTGGTTGGTTGCTACTGGCCTCAACAGCTTCAGGCCGAATCACACCCATTGATAAGAGGAGGTATCCAGGACACACAGGGTGAATCAAGCAACATGATTGTCATTCATCCCAAATGGGACCCTATTCCTTACATAGAGCAATACTTTTGACCAGAGCGCTATGGGCCCTGGTCAAAAGTAGTGGACTAGGGTATAGTGTGCCCTTTTGGATGTAGCCATGGATTATAGTAGTGGACTAGGGTATAGTGTACCCTTTTGGATGTAGCCATGGATTATAGTAGTGGACTAGGGTATAGTGTGCCCTTTTGGATGTAGCCATGGATTATAGTAGTGGACTAGGGTATAGTGTACCCTTTTGGATGTAGCCATGGATTATAGTAGTGGACTAGAGTATAGTGTACCCTTTTGGATGTAGCCATGGATTATAGTAGTGGACTAGGGTATAGTGTGCCCTTTTGGATGTAGCCATGGATTATAGTAGTGGACTAGAGTATAGTGTGCCCTTTTGGATGTAGCCATGGATTATAGTAGTGGACTAGAGTATAGTGTACCCTTTTGGATGTAGCCATGGATTATAGTAGTGGACTAGGGTATAGTGTACCCTTTTGGATGTAGCCATGGATTATAGTAGTGGACTAGGGTATAGTGTACCCTTTTGGATGTAGCCATGGATTATAGTAGTGGACTAGACTGGAACGGATCGGGAGCCTCAACTCACATTCAGATAATGTTCGGCCCAGGTAACTGGCCAGGTAAGACATGTCAATATAATAATGTTCGGCAGGAACTGGCTAGGGCATATTGGCCATATTCCCCACAGTGTTCCTAAAACAGTGTTTAGGGGTTAAGGGTTTGGTTGAGGATAGGATTATGGTTAGGTGGTAGGTTTTGGTTAGTCGTCAATTGGATGCTGGTCAGAAAAGTCCCTTAAATCTTTCATTTCTCAAGCCCGTCCTCCTCCTAGCCCGTCCTCCGTCCTCCTCCTAGCCCGTCCTCCTAGCCCGTCCTCCTCCCTCCTCCTAGCCCGTCCTCCTCCCTCCTCCTAGCCCGTCCTCCTCCTAGCCCGTCCTCCTCCTAGCCCGTCCTCCTCCTAGCCAGTCCTCCGTCCTCCTCCTAGCCAGTCCTCCGTCCTCCTCCTAGCCCGTCCTCCGTCCTCCTCCTAGCCCGTCCTCCGTCCTCCTCCTAGCCCGTCCTCCTCCTAGCCCGTCCTCCTCCTAGCCCGTCCTCCTCCTAGCCTGCCTGGCTACCCAAACTCATTTTCCCAACCAAACGCTATGCCCACAGATGTTAGTTTCTTCACTGCAATGTCTGGATATGAGTACCCCCCCGACGACTCAGAAACCAATCAGTTGGGCCGTGTGGGTAAAGCGTTGGTTAGAAAACGTGTCATTGGCTTTGATACTCTGAATGGTTAGAGATAAACCAATCGCTGATGACTTTGTTCACCACAGACGACATCAATGATGTCAGGCTAGAGAACATAGAGCAGAGGAAGAGTTCAGTTTTGAGTGGTCAGACAAGCCCCTCTGCGGAGCCCCTAGCCAGTTCCTCTGCGGAGCCCCTAGCCAGTTCCTCTGCGGAGCCCCTAGCCAGTTCCTCTGCGGAGGCTGCTTTTACCTTTATTTAACTAGGCAAGTCAGTTAAGAACAAATTCTTATTTTCAATGACGGCCTAGGAACAGTGGGTTAACTGCCTGTTCAGGGGCAGAACGACAGATTTGTCAGCTCGGGGGTTTGAACTTGCAACCTTCCGGTTACTAGACCAACTCTCACTAGGCTACCCTGCCGCCCCCAAATGGCTACAATGGAGGGGTATCAACTACATGGAAACCATCTCTCTCATGTGTTTGATACTATTCCATTGACTCCATTACAGCCATTATTATGAGCCGTCCTCCCCTCGGCAGCCTCCATTGCAGTTCATATATATCTAGCACATCTGATTCGCTAAATCGGAGATTCTGATGATTCGTTGACCAGTTGTACAAAGTGGGATAGAAATGTAAATTAATTACATAGTGTCTTCCAGGGACAGTACAGACAGAGAAGCACTGTGTGTAGCTAAATAACACTGTAGCTTACTCAACTCATTCAAACCTGCACTAAAGCGCATAATTGAACGATATGACAAGAGAAGACCGTGCAACAAGGTAGCCAAAGTGGAATAACTTCTTCAGTGGCCAATTGGTTAACTGACTGACCGTTAACTATATCGGAAAAAGAGTGGGTGAATCAAAAGTCATAACGCCTAAATCGTCAAATCAAAAGTTAAATATAAAGCCCAAATGTAATGAACATGCGTGCCAGAGATTAAAGGGTGTTATAGAATAGCTCACTATCAGTACAGGTCATGTTTGGACTGTAACGTGACAACTCGATATGCGCATCTACCCAATACCTACAGACAACTTTCCTGTGCGCAAACCCTGATTTGAGACGATCAAATAGGCCTAGCTACGTCAGTAATGTGACAGATATTTACAGTTTAATTAAAAGGTTAGTGAAAGGGAAAAGAACCCACCTCTGACGCACAGCAGGGACATCGCTACTGAGATTTTTTCCTGGCGCAACAGTCTGCCAAGAATTTCAAAACAACCTATTCCGTTTCGATGGATGTAGCCTACTCCACAAACGCTTGTTGCATCGCAAAACTACCCTCCCAGTCCCTTCCGAGTTCAGGACATGGATGACGAGCCGCTGCCATTCACTTCGATGAGGAATTAGTTAGACGAAAGCTGCTCCAGATCGAGACGCGCCATTATGGGGAACTACAGCGGAGAGATTAGACACGCCAGTGCATCACACTCAACAGGCAGGCGGTGAGGAGGAATGACTGTCACAGGGAAAAACCAATAAGAGATTATAATTCATTGGAATAGGCGGGTCTCAAACTAACTGTGACCAACTGAAAACGGATCAGATGGATTCAGGTGGCTCCGGGAACAGGTGAAGACCAGCAGTTGGTGAGGGTGATGTCAGTTCTAGCGCGTCAATATGTTTGATGGAAAAAGGGTGTCTCCATAATGACCAATCTAAATAGCCTACCTACAACTGGTAAAAAAGTTGTCACGACGTACAGGCGCGCTGCTCTGTCTCCGTTACTCAGCCGCAGCACTCTCTCAATCAATTATGTCAATGAACACACACAACCCTCCCTCCACCATTCATTCATTCACTCACTCACTCACAGCCTGTTCACTGATAGTGAGCAGCAGCAGGTCAAAGTGATATATATATACAGTACCAGTCAAAAGTTTGGACACACATACTCATTCCAGGGTTTTTATTTATTTTTAAAATGTTCTACATTGTAGAATAATAGTGACGACACCAAAAAGGTGTGTGCAAAGCTGTCATCAAGGCAAAGGGTGGCTACTTTGAAGAATATGAAATCGATTTTTGATTTGTTTAACACTTTTTTGGTTACTATATGATTCCATATGTGTTATTTTCATAGTTTTGACGTGTTCACTATATTATCCTACAATGTAGAAAATAGTCAAAATAAAGAAAAACCCTGGAATGAGTAGTTGTGTCCAAACTTTTGACTGGTGCTGTATATATATTATATATTACAAAACAATAAAGAGAAATACCATGGCAACCGCTTTGCCATTTTGAAGTTGCCCCAAAAACCCGCCACCCTCGACCAATACATTTTCACCTGTAAAATAGTTTTCAAAGTAGGCCAATTTTAAACGAAAACCGCGAACATGGTAATACTGTATAGTGTACTCATCTTTGTATCTGTGCACTTATAGAATTTGTGACAGCGTGGAGTGAGCCATTTAAGCCATCTCCATTTTAAAGTAGACACGACTCCAACAGGGTCACCAGGAGGGACGTCCCACCCAGTTAACTACAGTAAAATGGTGGAAGTCCTAAATGGCGCTGCCCATGCTAATATGGCCTTTTGGCAACTAGAAGCCACTATCATTCTTTATGTGATGCACTGAACAGTTTCCAGACAGGTGCATGCACCTGAGATGTGATTTTGTGTTTGTTTATAGCCTAGTGTTATGGCTATTATGTTACTATTTTGTATACCGTTACTGATTACACCTACATGAACACCTACATGCAGGGCCGGATTATGGAACGGGCACGCAGGGAACTTGCTCCGGGGCCCCGACCTCCAGAGGGCCCCCAACGGGACAGTTGGATATTATATGATAGCAAAATATGTAGAATTGCAGGAAATTTTCTTTAAAACAGCAAAATCTTCTCTCGGCCTCATGACAAAATGTGTAGAATAACATTACAGAACTGAAAATGTTTCTCTCTGCACCATGGCTAAATGTGTTAAAATGCAGGAAGTTAGCTGATTTCCCCAATTTTTTTTATTTTTTATTTTATTTTTTAAATCCCCTAAAAAAGAGGTCAGTGGCCCGGGTCCCCAAATTCGGTAGTCCAACCCTGCCTACATGTATATTTGTGTTTGTAGGCTAAGGTTGTTGGTTGTATTTCATTGAACGCAAGGCCTTGGCTACAGATGAGGACACAGAGTTTTTAAATTGTATAGAAATGCAGTAAACAAACTTCAACTTAAAAAAATAAAAGTGTATTGGTAATTATGCTGCCTGTGTACTGTCTAGCATACAGAAAGGCTCTTTCCCATAGGCTCATTTTCCAAAAAGTCTCATAGTGTGCTGATCAAGGATCCGTTCTGTCTATTAGATCTAAATACATTTTTTATGGACATGAGACTTAATCCTAGATCCTAGATCAGCACTCCGAGCCTGAAGGATTTTGTGTACACAATCCAGGTCTCCTGTGGTTATGAAGTTGTGATGAGATATCATATGAGTTGTACTGATTCAGGATGGGGTGTAGACTAGAGCAGGAGTCCTGTAGTAGGCTGTGCTATTTCTGAATTGACTGGCCAAGTGTGAGTCAATGTTGTGTACACTAGCGCTATCTAGTGACAGACATGCAGAAACACATATTGTTGCTGAATGAATGCGTCACTTCATTGACAGAAAGAACATGAGTTGAGTGAACAACAACTGAGTGGAATTATGGAGAAAAGGTGAGTTCTATATAATTGTGTTTACATAAATCAATGTCGAACAGAATGTTGTGACACTACTCTTTAGTTTGCCATTTTGTTCAATCCAATCTCAGTATTTAAAGGGGGAATCTGCAATTGATACATCTATTTTGGGACTTTAGAATTAATAATATATATAGCCATTGATTCTTATAATTGCCTCATGAGCTTAGTACAACTGTCACCCTGTCTAATCCCCCCCCCCCCCCCCCCCCATGTGTCCTTGCTCATTACTCTAGCCCCCCCCCCCCCTCATCCCTAAACTGTGTACCCAAAAAGGTGACAGGGAAGCAGCTTTATGGTTTGAACTGCCGATTGCCCCTTTAACATATTTAGTTGTGATCTCCATTCACTCAGTGTTGATTGGTGACAGAGAGATTAGGCTGTAGTTCCTCTGAAGAGATGGACACCTCTTCTTCTTCTTCTTCTTCTTCTTCTTCTGGACCATCTCCTTCTCCTACTGGGACTGTCTTTTTTACCCCCGTCCTATCAGGTGGAACAGTCTGCAAGTAACGTATAACATTACCTATCTCTAGTCCAGTGTGTTACGTGCGGCTTGCTGAAGGAAGACTCAGCATCAGCAAGACATACGTAACGCCCTGGACCAGAGCTACACATGACCCACTACATTCACGTACTGAAAGTCACAGTTGTGTATTTAATACAAGTTATAATTGAATATATGTTGAATTAGTGTTTTAATATTGTAATAAAAACATGAATACATAGCCTGAGTTCATTTTCAAAATAATGTGTAGATTTTTCTTTGCTTACCAACAGGCAGAGAAGAGCTGTATAAAGAAGGAAGCCCACATGCTTAATAAGCTGATAGGTAAGGATCGGAACGAACTGAAATCAGAAGAAGGAGATAGATAGACTTCAGTGTGCCTCTGGGAGGAGGAGGAGGAGGAGAAGAAGAAGAATGGAGGAATGGAGAAGAACGAGATAATAGAACAATTACAGTCTGAGACAGCCAATCCCAGAACCTTTTTAAAAGAAGATAGGAGTATAATGTATAACGGAAGAGATCCTGAGTGAAAGAGACAGAGACTGAGGGAGGCAGAGAGACAGAGACTGAGGGAGGAGGAGAGACAGAGACTGAGGGAGGAGGAGAGCCAGAGACTGAGGGAGGAGGAGAGACAGAGACTGAGGGAGGAGGAGAGACAGAGACTGCGGGAGGCAGAGAGAGAGACTGAGGGAGGAGGAGAGACAGAGACTGAGGGAGGCAGAGAGACAGAGACTGAGGGAGGCAGAGAGACAGAGACTGAGGGAGGCAGAGAGACAGAGACTGAGGGAGGCAGAGAGCCAGAGACTGAGGGAGGAGGAGAGACAGAGACTGAGGGAGGCAGAGAGCCAGAGACTGAGGGAGGCAGAGAGACAGAGACTGAGGGAGGCAGAGAGACAGAGACTGAGGAAAGCAGAGAGACAGAGATTGAGGGAGGCAGAGAGACAGAGACTGAGGGAGGAGGAGAGACAGAGACTGAGGGAGGAGGAGAGCCAGAGACTGAGGGAGGAGGAGAGCCAGAGACTGAGGGAGGCAGAGAGACAGAGACTGAGGGAGGCAGAGAGACAGAGACTGAGGGAGGCAGAGAGACAGAGACTGAGGGAGGCAGAGAGACAGAGACTGAGGGAGGCAGAGAGACAGAGACTGAGGGAGGCAGAGAGACAGAGACTGAGGGAGGCAGAGAGACAGAGACTGAGGGAGGAGGAGAGACAGAGACTGAGGAAAAGAGAGACAGAGACTGAGGGAGGCAGTGAGACAGAGACTGAGGGAGGCAGAGAGACAGAGACTGAGGAAAAGAGAGACAGAGATTGAGGAAAAGAGAGACAGAGACTGAGGGAGGCAGAGAGACAGAGACTGAGGAAAAGAGAGACAGAGATTGAGGAAAAGAGAGACAGAGACTGAGGGAGGCAGAGAGACAGAGACTGAGGGAGGCAGAGAGACAGAGACTGTGGGAGGCAGAGAGACAGAGACTGAGGGAGGCAGAGAGACAGAGACTGTGGGAGGCAGAGAGACAGAGACTGAGGGAGGCAGAGAGCCAGAGACTGAGGGAGGCAGAGAGCCAGAGACTGAGGGAGGCAGAGAGACAGAGACTGAGGGAGGCAGAGAGACAGAGACTGAGGGAGGCAGAGAGACAGAGACTGAGGGAGGCAGAGAGACAGAGACTGAGGGAGGCAGAGAGACAGAGACTGAGGGAGGCAGAGAGACAGAGACTGAGGGAGGCAGAGAGACAGAGACTGAGGGAGGCAGAGAGCCAGAGACTGAGGGATGCAGAGAGACAGAGATTGAGGGAGGCAGAGAGACAGAGACTGAGGGAGGAGGAGAGACAGAGACTGAGGGAGGAGGAGAGCCAGAGACTGAGGGAGGAGGAGAGCCAGAGACTGAGGGAGGCAGAGAGACAGAGACTGAGGGAGGCAGAGAGACAGAGACTGAGGGAGGCAGAGAGACAGAGACTGAGGGAGGAGGAGAGACAGAGACTGAGGGAGGCAGAGAGCCAGAGACTGAGGGATGCAGAGAGACAGAGATTGAGGGAGGCAGAGAGACAGAGACTGAGGGAGGCAGAGAGACAGAGACTGAGGGAGGAGGAGAGACAGAGACTGAGGGAGGCAGAGAGCCAGAGACTGAGGGATGCAGAGAGACAGAGATTGAGGGAGGCAGAGAGACAGAGACTGAGGGAGGAGGAGAGACAGAGACTGAGGGAGGCAGAGAGACAGAGACTGAGGGAGGCAGAGAGACAGAGACTGAGGAAAAGAGAGACAGAGATTGAGGAAAAGAGAGACAGAGACTGAGGGAGGCAGAGAGACAGAGACTGAGGAAAAGAGAGATAGAGATTGAGGAAAAGAGAGACAGAGACTGAGGGAGGCAGAGAGACAGAGACTGAGGGAGGCAGAGAGACAGAGACTGAGGGAGGCAGAGAGCCAGAGACTGAGGAAAAGAGAGACAGAGACTGAGGGAGGCAGAGAGACAGAGACTGAGGAAAAGAGAGACAGAGACTGAGGAAAAGAGAGACAGAGATTGAGGGAGGCAGAGAGACAGAGACTGAGGGAGGAGGAGAGACAGAGACTGAGGGAGGCAGAGAGACAGAGACTGAGGGAGGCAGAGAGACAGAGACTGAGGAAAAGAGAGACAGAGATTGAGGAAAAGAGAGACAGAGACTGAGGGAGGCAGAGAGACAGAGACTGAGGAAAAGAGAGATAGAGATTGAGGAAAAGAGAGACAGAGACTGAGGGAGGCAGAGAGACAGAGACTGAGGGAGGCAGAGAGCCAGAGACTGAGGGAGGCAGAGAGCCAGAGACTGAGGAAAAGAGAGACAGAGACTGAGGGAGGCAGAGAGACAGAGACTGAGGAAAAGAGAGACAGAGACTGAGGGAGGCAGAGAGACAGAGACTGAGGGAGGCAGAGAGACAGAGACTGAGGGAGGCAGAGAGACAGAGACTGAGGGAGGCAGAGAGACAGAGACTGAGGGAGGCAGAGAGACAGAGACTGAGGGAGGCAGAGAGACAGAGACTGAGGGAGGCAGAGAGCCAGAGACTGAGGGAGGCAGAGAGCCAGAGACTGAGGGAGGCAGAGAGACAGAGACTGAGGGAGGCAGAGAGACAGAGACTGAGGAAAAGAGAGACAACTGGCCCAGGTACAGTAAGACATGTCAACTACTGATAGAGGGCCTACAACTGACCCAGGTAAGACATGTCAACTACTGATAGAGGGCCTACAACTGGCCCAGGTAAGACATGTCAACTACTGATAGAGGGTCTACAACTGGCCCAGGTACAGTAAGACATGTCAACTACTGATAGAAGGCCTACAACTGACCCAGGTAAGACATGTCGTTGTCATTATTATTATCATAAGGCAGTATATATTTCCCCAGCTGAAAATGATTGGCGGTGGACAGTGCTATGCTAACCCAGTGTTAACTTCATGCCTTTCCCTAACCTTATCCTTACATTAACCTCACTGAAACTATATCTATCTACTATATCTAAACTTTCTCTACTATATCTATATCTACTGTATCTAACCAAACCCTATGTCCTGAACTGAACCATAACCCTAACCTTAACCTTACTTTAACCTCACTGAAACTATATCTACCCTTAACCAAACCCTAGGTCCTAAACCTTACCATAACCCTAACCTTAATTTACCTCGACCCCTATGCCTAAACTTTTCTTCTGCCTTCCTTATTATTGTGATTACTGTTGTTGTTGTTTATAACTGTATGTGTCCAGATTGTAAATAATTGCAAGTGAAACATAATTTTTAGTAATTTCTACAGGCATAAACATCAGAGTTAACATGGTTGCAACATCACTAATTGTAATGGGAATTTTGCAAACCCTTAACTGAACAGGCAGACTAGCTGTGTGATTGTATTTGTACAGATTTGATGTAATTGATTACCAAAAGATTTATCATTATTTTCTCAAACTATTTAAATTAATTGACAATGAATTGACCAGGTGAATTGGTCCTAATTCCCCTGTTACTGATGTTTTCCAGTCTTTGGCTCTAGGTTGTATTTCTATGTATCATTCTCTGTAAATCCTTTAAAAGTATATCTTGGTCATAGATTATCACTAATTGAACATTTTAATTCATCAAGGCATTGAGAGATTGAGGCTGTGGCAGGAAGTCATGGAGGGTCAGAGACCAAGACGGGCCTGGGACGACAGTCAACAGATTGAGACTGATAGAGAAAGGGGAAAGGAGAGAAAAGCAGAAATGGAGTGACAAGAAATGAACGAGAAAGTGAAACAGGAAAAGGAAGAGATAAAAACGTTAGAACGAGACATTGGGAGATTAAAAGAGGTTGAACAGGAAAGCTCATTTTTGTTATTATTTATTTTATGTCACCTTTATTTAACCAGGTAGGCAAGTTGAGAACAAGTTCTCATTTACAAGTGCGACCTGGCCAAGATAAAGCAAAGCAGTTTGACACATACGACACAGAGTTACACATGGAGTAAAACAAACATACAGTCAATAATACAGTATAAAACAAAGCCATCACCTACAGAGAGATGAACCTGGAGAAGAGTCCCCTAAGCAAGCTGGTCCTGGGGCTCTGTTCACAAACACAAACACACCCTACAGAGCCCCAGGACAACAGCACAATTAGACCCAACCAAATCATGAGAAAACCAAAAGATAATTACTTAACACATTGGAAAGAATTAACAAAAAAACAGAGCAAACTAGAATGCTATTTGGCCCTACACAGAGAGTACACAGCGGCAGAATACCTGACCACTGTGACTGACCCAAAATTAAGGAAAGCTTTGACTATGTACAGACTCGGTGAGCATAGCCTTGCTATTGAGAAAGGCCGCCGTAGGCAGACATGGCTCTCAAGAGAAGATAGGCTATGTGCTCACTGCCCACAAAATGAGGTGGAAACTGAGCTGCACTTCCTAACCTCCTGCCCAATGTATGACCATATTAGAGAGACATATTTCCCTCAGATTACACAGATCCACAAAGAATTCGAAAACAAATCCAATTTTGAAAAACTCCCATATCTACTGGGTGAAATTCCACAGTGTGCCATCACAGCAGCAAGATTTGTGACCTGTTGCCACGAGAAAAGGGCAACCAGTGAAGAACACACACCATTGTAAATACAACCCATATTTATGCTTATTTATTTTATCTTGTGTCCTTTAACCATTTGTCCATTGTTAAAACACTGTATATATATATATATATATATATATATGACATTTGTAATGTCTTTACTGTTTTGAAACCTCTGTATGTGTAATGTTTACTGTTCATTTTTGTTGTTTTTCACTTTATATATTCACTTTGTATGTTGTCTACCTCACTTGCTTTGGCAATGTTAACACATGTTTCCCATGCCAATAAAGCCCTTGAATTGAGACAGAGACAGAGACAGAGACAGAGACAGAGACAGAGAGAGAGAGACAGAGAGACAGAGAGACAGAGAGACAGAGAGACAGAGAGACAGAGAGACAGAGAAAATGATTGGAGACGAAGAGAAGACGAGATAAAACATTTAAGTGGAAAGAGGGATGGATGGATGTAGAGAATAAGCTCATAAATGACACAAATATGTCAGAATTGGAAGAACCTGAAACTTTTGCCTTCCTTTGTTATTGCCACAATGTTATGGTCACTAAAGCCAATAGGAACCGATATTGCTTTGCAGCAATAGTAAAGATATGATCAATACAAGTGGATTTCACAAATCCAACACTATTGGTATACACTCTAGTTGGTCGAGAGATATCCTGGGTCATATTGAGAGATAACCTGGGTCATATTGAGAGATATCCTGGGTCATATTGAGAGATAAACGGGGTCATATTGAGAGATAAACGGGGTCATATTGAGAGATATCCTGGGTCCTATTGAGAGATATCCTGGGTCCTATTGAGAGATATCCTGGGTCCTATTGAGAGATATCCTGGGTCCTATTGAGAGATATCCTGGGTCCTATTGAGAGATATCCTGGGTCCTATTGAGAGATATCCTGGGTCCTATTACAGTCATTAGATCCAAGATGGCGTAGCAGTCGGACGTGTGTGTTTGTCTTTGTCTTATCTATTATATATTTTCGTATATATCTTAATCTCACTTTCTATCTACTAACTAAATATACTTTCCTGCAACCCGCCTCACCCAATGTGGTACGGATCTGCTATTTTTATTCCTTATAACTGGAACTTCCATCAGGAGCTAGCCAGCTAACTAGCTACTGGTCTTTGTTAGCCACGGCTAGCGGTCTTCACCTTTAGCCCGGACACCAGCCAGCCTTAGCTCAGACGACACCAGCCAGCCTTAGCTCAGACGACACCAGCCAGCCTTAGCTCAGACGACACCAGCCAGCCTTAGCTCAGACGACACCAGCCAGCCTTAGCTCAGACGACACCAGCCAGCCTTAGCTCAGACGACACCAGCCAGCCTTAGCTCAGACGACACCAGCTAGCTTAGCTCAGACAACACCTGCCCGTCTGCACAACACGATATCAACCCAGAGCATATCGGACAGCTTCTCTCTACCACATCACCGGATTCCCGCCGCTAGACCCACATCAATTTGCTTACCGCCCCAATAGATCCACAGACGATGCAATCGCCATCGCACTGCACACTGCCCTACAGTATCCCATCTGGACAAGAGGAATACCTATGTAAGAATGTTTTTCTTTGACTATAGTTCAGCCTTCAACACCATGGTACCCTCCAAGCTCATCACTAAGCTTGGGGCCCTTGGGTCTGAACCCTGCCCTGTCCTGTGAACTGGTTCTTGGACTTCCTGAAGGGCTGCCCCCAGGTGGTGAAGGTAGGAAACAACACCTCCAGTTTGCTGATCCTTAACACAGGGGCCCCACAAGGGTTCGTGCTCAGCCCCCTCCTGTACTCCCTGTTCATCCATGACTGCGTGGCCACGCACGCCTCCAACTCAGTCCTCAAGTTTTCCGACGACACAACAGTAGCAGGCCAGATTACAAACAATGACTAGACAGGAGGTGAGGGCCCTGGCAGAGTGGTGTCAGGAAAATAACCCCTCCCTCAACGTCAACAAAATGAGGGAGCAGCCCCCTATCCACATCGACGGGACCGCAGTGGAGAAGGTGGAAAGCTTCAAGTTCCTCTGCGTATACATCACTGACAAATTGAAAATGGTCCACCCATACAGACAGTGTGGTGAAGAAGGTGCAACAGCGCCTCTTCAACCTCAGGAGGCTAAAGAAATTTGGCTTGGCCCCTAAGACCCTCACAAACTTTTACAGACGCACAATTGAGTGCATCCTGTCGGACTGTATCACCGCCTGGTACGGCAACTGCATTGTCCACAACCGCAGGGCTCTCCAGAGGGTGGTGCGGTCTGCCCAACGCATCACTGGGGGCACACTGCCTACCCTCCAGGACACCTACAAATCCCAATGTCACAGGAAGGCCATAAAGATCATCAAGGACAACAACCACCCGAGCCAATGCCTGTTCACCCCGCTATCATCCAGAAGGCGAGGTCAGTACAGGTGCGTCAAAGCAGGGACTGAGAGACTGAAAAACAGCTTCTATCTGAAGGCCATCAGACTGTTAAATAGCCATCACTAGCTGGCTACCACCCAGTTACTCAACCCTGCACCTTAGAGGCTGCTACTGTCACGGCAGATTTCCTCCTCCTCTGAAGAGGTAAAACAAGGATCGGACCAATACCCAGCGTGGTCGGTGTCCATGGTTTTTAATAAGAAAAACTAAACATGAACACAAAAAATATATATAATAATAATAATAATACTAATAATAATACTACTACTACTACTACTACTACTACTACTAATAATAATAATAATAATAATAATAATAATAATAATAATAATAATAATAATAATAATAATAACGTGAACTGCCAACAAAAACAGTTCCGTGTGGCACAGGAAATAATCACCCACAAAATAGCCAAAGAACATGGCTGCCTAAATATGGTTCCCAATCAGAGACAACAATAAACACCTGCCTCTGATTGAGAACCAATCTAGGCAACCATAGACTTACATAAACACCTAGAATGAACACAACCCCATAAATCTACAAAAAACCCTAGACAGTACAAACACCCTGTTTCCTATTTAACTACAGCTAATAAATAATGCTCAACTGGGACCACTGGCTGGGGGATTTCTTTGAACAAAACAAAACACAACACAAGCATAGTATGATTAACTTATGTTACACTGGTGCCGAGACTCGTCTTCTTGTCTTCGCAGGACGTCACGTGGAAGGATCCGCGAGGTTGCTGGTGCACACCGGAGGCGTGTTATGCGTGCATATGAACTGTTTTGCATTCTGCACGAGCGGAATTCTCAGGAGGCTCCTGGTAGCATGAGTGAATTGGAGAAATGTAGTATACTGTTCATTACTTGTATGTGTTGATAGTATGATTAGTTAGTGATGTAATTGTGCTGTTATGCTTGTAACTTTCCGATGCCAATTAACTTGAGTGCGACGCCACTTTTTGCCACAAGGTGGCGACAGAGATATTTATGAGGCTGTTTCTTTTGTTACTTTTCTGTGTTGATTCTTGTTACAGGTGGGTGCAACTACCACTGAACTTTTATTTTGAGTGCATTATATTCATGCTGATTTTATAAGTGTGTTGATATTGAATGTGATTTTTATTTACTTTTGTTTCCACCAACAACAACAACAAAAAATATATAATAAATAAATGGAGAGTTTTGGGAGAGGTACAGTAGGGGAGTTCTCATGTTTAACCCTTCACCGCCAGTGGGTAGGGGGGCAGCTATTTCTTCACTTACTTCCACACCTCTGGCCAGGCTGACTGCACAGGCAAGTGTGCACCTTCCACATGATTTAGAGCTACCTCAACTCAGTACATTCGAGCCAGTTTCACCTAGTCCTAGGAATGGGGATGTGTCTATGGATTTCCTGGCGGGCATTTCCTGTCGCCTGTTGCAAACTGCCCGGACCCCTTGCCGCAGCCCACAAATGGCTCATCTGAGGTATTGGATCATGTGATTGCCATGCTTGAACAGGTCTTTGGAGCAGAGGCCACAGCAACCTGTAGGTGGCTATGATAACCGCTTTCAGAGGAGGCCCAGGAGAAGGGAGAACCCCATCTTTGCAATGCAAAGTGTGTGGGGATGCAAATCACAGCATCATAGATCATTGTTATTCACACCATATCTGCTTCCTCTGTTATGCAGCTGGGCACACACACATCAAGGATGTCCACCCGCTTCATTGGTAACTCCCGTCTCTCATTCAAACAGCAACACGGCTCAGCGGCAGGAAAACTAGCAGGTCCGCACGGGTTGGGGGGGAAGTGCTGGACCTTGTGAGGTGCCCCATTCAAATAGTGGTGTAGATTTAAAGTCAATATATTCAAGTGTTTGTGATGAAATTAAGTCGAACGAAAAAGTCATTATGCAAAATACACAGAGAGTGCTCCACAACGATGAACTCTTCTATACTAATGTGTTACTGGGGGATGTTGTAGAGGTGAGCACTATGATTGACAGCGGTTCTATGGTATGCACATTGAGCTCAACAGTGGTGCCACGCCTTGAGAAAGCAGGTGTGCTTTAAGAGTGGCTCCCTGGCCTCCCGGGTGGCGCAGTGGTTAAGGGCGCTGTACTGCAGCGCCAGCTGTGCCATCAGAGTTCGCGCCCAGGCTCTGTCGTAACCGGCCGCGACCGGGAGGTCCGTGGGGCGACGCACAATTGGCCTAGCGTCGTCCGGGTTAGGGAGGGATCTCCTTGTCTCATCGCACACCAGCGACTCCTGTGGCGGGCCGGGCGCAGTGCGCGCTAGCCAAGGTTGCCAGGGGCACATTGGTGCGGCTGGCTTCCGGGTTGGATGCGCGCTGTGTTAAGAAGCAGTACGGCTGGTTGGGTTGTGTATCGGAGGACGCATGACATTCAGCCTTTGTCTCTCCCGAGCCCATACGGGAGTTGTAGCAATGAGACAAGATAGCAATTGGATACCATGAAATTGGGGAGAAAAAGGGGTAAAATTTAAATACATTTTTTTTAAATAAAATTTTAAAAAAGAGTGGCTCCCTCAGTCCGACTGAAGTGGTGTTGGTTGGCTGCAGTGTCTCTGTCCCTGTTCTAGTAGTGGATGGCCAACGTGATGAGCTCATCCCAGGCAGCGACGTGATAAAACACCTCATCAGGGAGCTGAAGACGACCGGTGACTCATCATCTGAACACAATGGAGATGACAAACTGTTCCGTCTGCTGGCTAATGTAGAGAGATGGAAAGGGACAGAAGTGCCAGAAAGAGTGGGTACGGTAAGGCTGAAGCGGGCGGTCACACTGGAGCCCATGCAGGAACATTAAGTCTGGGGAGGGTGAGCCTATGGGGGCACGCTCAAGACCGAAAAACATTCTAGTGGGGAGGACAGTAGTGACATTGTGGAGCGATGGCTGGGTCCCTGTTAAAGTTATCACTCCCTCACCAAAGTCAGTAACAGTGAGACGCAATGCCAACATAGCAGCGTTTTTCCTTGCATGGCATTAGAGGACTTTGACACTGACTACATAGATGGGCCCACTGTCCCACCAATCCCAGCAGGTACACAAAATAGATGACAATCCAGACTTTGACACTGACTACATAGATGGGCCCACTGTCCCACCAATCCCAGCAGGTACACAAAATAGATGACAATCCAGACTTTGACACTGACTACATAGATGGGCCCACTGTCCCACCAATCCCAGCAGGTACACAAAATAGATGACAATCCAGACTTTGACACTGACTACATAGATGGGCCCACTGTCCCACCAATCCCAGCAGGTACACAAAATAGATGACAATCCAGACTTTGACACTGACTACATAGATGGGCCCACTGTCCCACCAATCCCAGCAGGTACACAAAATAGATGACAATCCAGACTTTGACACTGACTACATAGATGGGCCCACTGTCGAACCGGTCCCCCTGGTGCAGCAGGTACACAAAATGGATGACAATCCAGACTTTGACAATTGTAGTGCAGATAGCTTGACCATTGACGTCAAACCACACAGAGTGACAAGAGAGGTGTTGCACGAGTTAGGGCTAGGTGACATTGACATTGAGTCCACTCAGTTGTCGCAACAGTGTAAGGCCAAACTAGTTCAGCTTATAGCCCGCTATGAGTCTATCTTCTTCCGGCACAAACTAGATTGCGGGAAGGCTACTGGATCTGTCCATCGCATCAGACTCAGTGACACCAATCCTTTGAGGCTACCTTACCGAAGGCTCTCCCCTAACCATTATGACAAGCTCAGGCAGGCCTTGGATGAGATGAAAGAGACGAGAGATAATCAGGAAATCCAGCAGTGAGTATGCCTCCCCACTCAGTGAGTGGTATGCCTCCCCACTCAGTGGTATGCCTCCCCACTCAGTGGTGGTCTGGAAGAAGTCTGCCGATCTGAGACTGTGTACAGACTTCCGATGGCTCAAGGATGCTCACCCTCTACCTCACCAAGCTGATGTTCTGGTGGCCCTGGGTGGCAATGCCTTCTTTTCTGCGATGGATATTATCTCAGGCTACTACAATATAGAGGTGCATGAAGACGACAAGAAGTTTACAGCCTTCACTTCTCCTTTTGGGTTATATGAATATAACCATCTTCCACAAGGACTATGCAACAGCCAAGCTACATTCATGAGGATGATGTTGAGCATTTTTTGGGGATCAACATTTTTCTAGTCTTCTCTGTTACCTGGACGATGTGCTGTTTTTTGCCCCGACTGAAGAACTTGGATTGCAACGCTTGGAGTCATTTTTTGAGCGTCTCAAAGCCCACAATCTGAAATTGGCTCCAAAGAAATGTCATATCATGAAGAGATCAGTGTGGTTCTTGGGGCATGTCATCAGTGAAGGAGGTGTGGCCACAGACCCAGAAAAAGTGAAGGCTATTGCAGGGATGACAGAGAAGGATCTCACGGAGGATAACACGGACGTGTCCTCCCAGGGGAAGATTTGGTCCTTTCTTGGAATGATAGTCTATTACCAGCATTTCATTGAGGGGTGCTCCACCATCGCTAAGCCGCTGCATGGGCTGACAACTGGGACGAAGGCACCACGCCATGGAAAAGGCAAGAAGAAACGAGGAATGCATAGGAAACTCACAGCAGCAGACTGGACTGGTGAGTGCAAACAGGCCATCAGTCAGTTGAAACAGGCTCTCCTCAATCCGGTCATGCTAGCCCCTCCTGCTTTTAGTAGACCTGTCTTGCTGTCTGTAGATGCATCTAGTAATGGATTAGGTGCTGTCCTCTCCCAGGTGCCAGAGGATTGGTCCACGGCCAGACCTGTAGCATTCGTTAGTGTAACGGATGTGAAACGGCTAGCTTAGTCACTTGCTCTGAGACCTTGAAGTAGTAGTTCCCCTTGCTCTGCAAGGGCCGCGGCTTTTGTGGGTAACGATGCTTCGTGGGTGACTGTTGTTGATGTGTGCAGAAGGTCCCTGGTTCGCGCCCGGGTATGGACGAGGGGACGGTCTAAATTTATACTGTTACACTAGCAAATCCCTTACTTATGCACAGTCAAAGTATTCTGCCCATAGGTTACAGTTTTCTGCTTGGCCGTCTGTGAGAAGTTTAGTCATTGGCTAAGGGGCAAGCCTTTTACTGTATAGACAGAGAACAACCCATTGATGTAAATCCTGTCCAAGCCCAAATTGGAAGCCTGTGAACAGAGATTGGTTGCTAAGCTCGCTCCATTCAAGTTTGACATCAAGTACGTCCCGGGTCCAATAATGTCATTGCTGATGCACTCAGTAGACAGCCATTTGAACAGCCGAGCGCTCTCCACCGCATCTCAAGGGTTCCATACAAGGCCTTAATGGAAGAAGCTGCGGGAGTACATGCTGAGAACCACCCATTCGACCTGCTCATCGGCAATTGAGGCAGATGCCTGTGAAATTGTCATGAACTGACAAACTACCTTCTATCCCTCTCCTGGTTCTCTATCAAAGGAAGCGGTGTCAGCAGTCCTGAAGTCGCAAGAGGAGGCTGGTCTGCAGAACTGTGCGCTGCTACTGCCTCAGCTCACTCAGTCACTGGTGCCATCTGAGATGTCAGATGTGAGAGTGCTATCCCATGACGACCTGATATCAAAACAGCGTCAGGCAGGTCTTCTATGTGGACAGGGGCCGGAGATCTTCTAGGAGGGAACGTGACCATGAACCAATCGAGGCTCTGCAGATTCTGAAGGCCTGGGAGAAGCTCACTCTGAAAATGGGTTATGTTACCAAAAGTTTGCTGTCCAAGAAGAAGACGTACCAGTATGTAGTACCCACCTGAGGGCGACAGTCTTGAAGGGTGTCCACGATGAAGCCGGTCATCAGGGGCAACAGCGGACGTTGTACCTGATAAGACAGAGGTTCTTCTGGCATGGTCTGGAGTCTGATATGAGAGAATACTCCTGAGCTGCAAGAGGTGTGTGTTCAGTAAGGCCCCAGAGCCAGAGGCCAGAGCTCCATTGGAGAACATCATCACGACTAAGCCCCTCGAGTTGGTGTGTGTAGACTTCTGGTCTGCTGAAGACTCCAACAAGACTTGGATGTTCTGGTTGTGACAGACCATTTTACTTAGATGGCCCATGCCTCCTTGTGTCTGAACCAATCAGCTAAAGCAGTGGCCCTTCAGCTGTGGAACAACATCTTCTGTGTGTATGGTTTTCCTCAACGTATCCACTCCAACCAAGGGGCCAACTTTGAAAGTCAATTGATTGCTGAGTTTTGCTGCAGGAGTCCAGAAGTCGCACATAACTCCCTACCATCCGAGGGGGAACGAGGGGAGTCCAAAGGTTCAAAAGAACGTTCGGAAACATGATCAGAGCCCTACCTACGAGAGCGAAGCACAGGTGGCCCCAGAAGCTGAAGTCGTTGACCTTCGCCTACAACTGTACAGTCTGTGAAACAACAGGCCACGCCCATTTCAGAGCTAACCTTTGGAGAAGAAATGTCAGAACCCTCGGAAGAAGAAAGGCATTCTGAAGATGCCGCTGGTAGCACAAGCTCCAGCAACAGTCACAGAACCCTTGACCTTGACTATCCACCGACTGTGGACAGTGACCCATCAATGGTGGTTGTAGTTGAACAGGTTAGCCGTAATGATAACTCCGTTAGGCCTGTCAGGTCAGGGGCTGGTCGGGTTAGGAAACGCCCTGTGAGACTCACAGAGACTATGCAGACACAGAGGGTTTTTCATACGGAGTTTGTTAGAACACTTGTGCGGGTGTAGGATTAGAATCCAATTTGGCCTGTAGATTTCCAGGTCTTTAGCCCATTGTTTAGTTTTACTTTCAAGCCAAGGTTTTTCTGTCTGAGATTCTTATTGTCACCGAGAGTACTGAACATGTAACAGGCATGTTTTCCTACAAGGTATTTAAATTCCACTAATACTCTTCAGAGAATAGTCTATGGTGACATATGTATTGCATACCTCATTTTGTTTTTATTTAGATTATTTCTTTATAGTATACAAGTGGAAATCAACAGGGGAGAATGTAACAGGGTTGGTTATGTTTCCACTTGCCTCTAAAGAAATCTGTATTTAATGTTCAATCATTCTTATTGGTTGGTTCAATTCCGATGACAATAAGGTGTGTTGTGATTGGCCCCGCTTGCAGATAGGGGGAGATGGCGAATGTCAGGTCTCCCCAGTGTGGAAATGTGATACAAGGGGTAGGTCACATTCTGAATACTGAATTCTATTTTTATATTTTACAATGTGTTCAAGTTTGCTGTACGTTACTGATTTATACATGTGTGGGTATAAGGTACCTGTTGGGGATTGAGGGGCTTTCTAGGATGTGCTTTAGTATATGATTGCTGTACAGTATATAAGTGTGTTAGCTAGCATTCACCGATGTAATGGTCATATAAGCTCACTGTTAATTAACAGAGTTGTTTTCATCCTACAGATTTTACTATTGACAGCCATCAACACTGTTAAACCCTGCACAACTAACATGCTGTTTCCCATTTAACTACAGATAATACATAATGCTCAACTGGGACCACTGGCTTGGGTGATTTATTTGAACAAAACACAACGCAAGGAGAGTACGATCACCTTCTGTTACATAGCTTAAATTCTTGTTCATCTAACTGCACTGTCCAATTTACAATAGCTATTACCGTGAAATATAATATGCTATTGTTTCAGGAGAGTGCACAGTTATGAACTTTGAAAATGTATCAATGAACCAATTAGGCACATTTAGGCAGACTTGATACAACATTTTTAACAGAAATGCAATGGTTCATTGGATCAGTCGTATACTTTGCACATACTCTGCTTCCATCTAGTGGCCAAGATCTATATTGTGCCTAAACTGAAATAATACATTGTGTCCTTGCGTTTCAAAGATTATTAAAAAAAGCATGTTTTTTTCTTTGTATTGTCTTTTACCAGATCTAATGTGTTATATTCTCCTACATTAATTGTACATTCACTCAAACTTCAAAGTGTTTCCTTTCAAATGGTATCAAGAATATGCATATCCTTGCTTCAGGCCCTGAGCTACAGGCAGGTAGATTTGGGTATGTCATTTTAAAATGGAAAAAAAAATGAGTCTGATCCTTAATGAGGAAGATAAATTGAAGAAATGGGTGGGTGGGATTGTGACTTTGTGGCAGTGGTAACTAATGACGACCTTCTTGAACACTCCTAGCTTGTGCATTTTTATAGTTCACGAACCCTCCTAGCTCCTGTATTCTAGCTGAATGAGAACATGGCTATGTAGAAATCGCTGTTGAAAAGAGACCGGATTAAAGCTTATAGTGCAGTTGCAGTAGAACTATGTCCTCATCAGCTTTCTGTTTAGTCATTGACAGCTTCAGTAACCATTAGAAGGCTATCATAAATGTCAAATCTAGAATGCTCAGTTGTTTCATGAGCATTATGTTCAAGGATTTGTGAGATTTAAAGTTGCTTTTTTGAAGGGTTTGGATTTGATGTGGGCCTCTAATTGTAGAGGCTTCAGCTCCATTCCTTTCTTGTTTGCGTTCTGCAACCAAGGGCTGTGTTCATGTAGGTTTTTATGTTCTGGAACAATCAGTTGAACGTAAACGGTACTGTATTGAACGAGCAGTTGAAAAACGGGGGAAGGGTTGGTTTGTGGGTTGGCTAACCCACTGCCCTTTAAACACGTCACGCATTCCTTCAAGCCACACTTCGCCACACCGACCAAACGGGAGCAAACGTACCTCAAAGTCTATACTGATCTGTTCAAGAACATAGAATAAAGTTTTTGGGAAACGTGTCGTTCAGTACAAACCGTTCCGCAACATAGCAAACGTTCAAGCGAACTGAACGCACCTCTGGAGGAGAAGCGGGGGACAAATAACACGTGTACTGGGCGTGTCTTAGCAAAACGTCACAAACGCCTAAACTAATGATCTTGAGAGATATTTGAATATATTTGTTAAATCAAAAATTTGCGAACTCTGGTTGGTTCGTGGAAATCCAACTGACCAATCGCTTAAATGACAGGTGCCCAGCTGGCCGTAAACTCCACCCCTATTTATTTTTCAGCAAACCCCGGAAATATCGTTGTTTAAAGGATTTTCAATAGTTACCACAGCCACAAAGTAAAAATGGCAATATTGTGAAAATTAATGGGGGAAAAAACTATTTGCGTTTTGGTATTAATTTAAGGTTATGGGTCGGTAGTGCGGTTAAGGTTAGGGTTGAGGTTAGGGTTTAAAATCAGATTTTAAGAAGATAAATTGTATAAATAGGCGGGGTTTATGACTTTGTGGCTGTGGTAGCTAGTGACGACCTGTTTAAAGGGACACTGCGCTATTTCATGGGCGAGGGCGAAAACAGCTAAAGCGCAGAAAAGCAGATAAATGCAAAATAGCCAGCAAGCAACCGAGCTAGCAAGCTATGTGGTCAGAGAGGAGAGGAGAGACGACAAGACGAGACGGACAAATTCCATGATCAACGATGCAATCAACTTCTCTTCGAAGATAGCTAACGTTGGTTTTGATGGCAATCCGATTGATCTTTAAATGTGAAAAGAGACACTTCATGTGAAATCGGACAGGGCTGTCCTGAAGCAAAGGTAAAAAGCAAAAAGTTAAACTCCGCTCCTGAGATGGAGGAAATGTCTCGTTAATTAACCCTTTACGTGTGAAGCCTGTCGCCCCCTTCATGTAGCTTGGTAGTTACTGCTCTGGTGAGTAACAAAGCTTTTTCATGGTCACTGAATTATGTTCTGTAAACTAGCTAACGGCTGATTAACTGCTTACATTTAGGATTTCTCTTGTAAAAACACGGTGTCAATACTATTGTACTATTGTAAGGACGTTATAACAACTAAATGTGTATTTCGGGGTTTTAAATGTGGACAGTGGTCTTTGTGGAAAAACATACAAATGATGCAAGACCTCAATCTTATTTAGGCAGCTGGCTACATGGTAGTTTAGAGTGTTGTCGTATTGAATGATTTTCTTGGGCATTTGAAATTCAGCCTAGCCCAGATGACATAGTCATGACACACACACATAAGTAAACTACTGTGTGTCTTCGCAGGGGGCGTTCCTCTGCTTTGTTTGCCATCCTCATTCTTCACAAGGAAAAAAAAAATGTATGTGCGCGCCGGGGGTGCGTGCGTGTGCAGAATAAGGACAAGGAGATGAAGTCTCCCGACTTGCCATTATAAACGGGCGTGTGTGTTGAATACACACAGTCTGCAATGCATGCGTGCCTTCGCTTAACTGCATACAGATGCAATGCATTACGCTTGGTACTGTACTGTGTACTGTGCTGTCTGTAGGTCGTAGCCTAATCCTATATGAGCGAGGGATCACCCCACCACCACACACATGCTATAAATCTGAGTTGATGACGATATCGTGGCGGTTGAACAACCGTGAATAATATCGCTGTAACTAATCGTTTAAGAGAGGTAAGGGAACCCCGCCATCCAAAGCACTAGCCAGGTTTCATTGTTCTGTAAGGGGAGCTGCTGCTGTTAGATAGATGGGATTGCATTGGCGAGAGGCTATCATCTGCAACGGGAGATAGACCGCAGCTGTGGACTGATACTGACCTAAACCTGCAATGTTGCGGTTATTGCTGCTTCTATGTTGCACACATTCATGCAGCAAGCGAGTAACCTTTGTTACTGTGATGAGAAGTGCAGTGATGTAGGTGTGTGTGTGTGTCTCTATGTGTGTGCGTGTGTCTCTGTGTGTGCGTGTGTCTCTGTGTGTGTGTGTGTGTGTGTGTGTGGATCAGCTCATGCATTGATACGTAATGTCTGGTTTGATTGTGCAGTGCGGCAGGGATATTCCCTTTGTCTTCACAAGCAGGGCAAGATAACATTGCATTTGCAAACATATTACATGTGCATACACACACACACACACATACATACATACATACAGTGCCTTGCGAAAGTATTCGGCCCCCTTGAACTTTGCGACCTTTTGCCACATTTCAGGCTTCAAACATAAAGATATAAAACTGTATTTTTTTGTGAAGAATCAACAACAAGTGGGACACAATCATGAAGTGGAACGACATTTATTGGATATTTCAAACTTTTTCAACAAATCAAAAACTGAACAATTGGGCGTGCAAAATTATTCAGCCCCTTTACTTTCAGTGCAGCAAACTCTCTCCAGAAGTTCAGTGAGGATCTCTGAATGATCCAATGTTGACCTAAATGACTAATGATGATAAATACAATCCACCTGTGTGTAATCAAGTCTCCGTATAAATGCACCTGCACTGTGATAGTCTCAGAGGTCCGTTAAAAGCGCAGAGAGCATCATGAAGAACAAGGAACACACCAGGCAGGTCCGAGATACTGTTGTGAAGAAGTTTAAAGCCGGATTTGGATACAAAAAGATTTCCCAAGCTTTAAACATCCCAAGGAGCACTGTGCAAGCGATAATATTGAAATGGAAGGAGTATCAGACCACTGCAAATCTACCAAGACCTGGCCGTCCCTCTAAACTTTCAGCTCATACAAGGAGAAGACTGATCAGAGATGCAGCCAAGAGGCTCATGATCACTCTGGATGAACTGCAGAGATCTACAGCTGAGGTGGGAGACTCTGTCCATAGGACAACAATCAGTCGTATATTGCACAAATCTGGCCTTTATGGAAGAGTGGCAAGAAGAAAGCCATTTCTTAAAGATATCCATAAAAAGTGTCGTTTAAAGTTTGCCACAAGCCATCTGGGAGACACACCAAACATGTGGAAGAAGGTGCTCTGGTCAGATGAAACCAAAATTGAACTTTCTGGCAACAATGCAAAACGTTATGTTTGGCGTAAAAGCAACACAGCTGAACAAACCATCCCCACTGTCAAACGTGGTGGCAGCATCATGGTTTGGGCGTGCTTCTCTTCAGCAGGGACAGGGAAGATGGTTAAAATTGATGGGAAGATGGATGGAGCCAAATACAGGACCATTCTGGAAGAAAACCTGATGGAGTCTGCAAAAGACCTGAGACTGGGATGGAGATTTGTCTTCCAACAAGACAATGATCCAAAACATAAAGCAAAATCTACAATGGAATGGTTCAAAAATAAACATATCCAGGTGTTAGAATGGCCAAGTCAAAGTCCAGACCTGAATCCAATCGAGAATCTGTGGAAAGAACTGAAAACTGCTGTTCACAAATGCTCTCCATCCAACCTCACTGAGCTCGAGCTGTTTTGCAAGGAGGAATGGGAAAAAATTTCAGTCTCTCGATGTGCAAAACTGATAGAGACATACCCCAAGCGACTTACAGCTGTAATCGCAGCAAAAGGTGGCGCTACAAAGTATTAACTTAAGGGGGCTGAATAATTTTGCACGCCCAATTTTTCAGTTTTTGATTTGTTAAAAAAGTTTGAAATATCCAATAAATGTCGTTCCACTTCATGATTGTGTCCCACTTGTTGTTGATTCTTCACTAAAAAAATACAGTTTTATATCTTTACGTTTGAAGCCTGAAATGTGGCAAAAGGTCGCAAAGTTCAAGGGGGCCGAATACTTTCGCAAGGCACTGTACATACAAACCCCCTACAGACAGACCTACAGGCTGTTCTAAACATGCTTGTCCACAGTCCTGGACATCCTCAGTGTGAAGGCTTATGTGATGTAGTCTTCTCTACTAGTGACCTGGTGGGACCCCACAGAGGACAAATTATGATTATTTAAGGGTGTATGTAGCCGAAGTGACTGCACTATTCAATGCATTGATTCATGTGTGACAGAGTGAAATCAATGTTTCACAGACAGTCAATCGTGTGTGTGTGTGTGTGTGTGTGTGTGTGAGTGTAAACTAAAAACGTCAAATTAAGCACTTTGCTGCTCTACAACACGTGTAGCCTGGATCGGGATCGTTGAGAGAATTAAACCACATTTACAATCTCTTCGCGGACAGACTACATAAACATCAACAGCGTTGCGTCGCTCCTAAGAACAGACCTTTTAAAGGCACACGTAGCCTACATATCAATGCATACCCACAAACTATCTAGGTCAAACTACTATGAGCAATGATCAGCAGTCAAGTTTTAAAGATAGTGGACTTTCAAGAAGCAAATTGTCATCGGCCACATCATCATAATGATGGCGTTTGCAAACATCCAGATCTAATCATCAACAACAAACGTTATGTTCTCTCTAACTTTAGGAGTGTGTGTGGGAATCAGTCACAAACAAAGATAAACTCTCCACAGGCTGGTTCAGAAACGCTGTTTGCTTTGACTCAACAACACATCAGCTGAGAGGACACTGTAAACACACACACACACAATGTTCTGTGTTCATTACCAAACCAAACCCTTCAACTGTCAGATCCTAACAAAATACCTGTGTATTAATAGAGCCCATATACGAGTAGAGCCTGTGTACGAATGGAGCCCATATTTTTTTATTTTACCTTTTATTTACCTAGGCAAGTCAGTTAAGAACAAATTCTTATTTTCAATGACGGCCTAGGAAAAGCCTGTTCAGGGGCAGAACGACAGACTTGTCAGCTCGGGGGTTTGAACTTGCAACCTTCCGGTTACTAGTCCAACGCTCTAACCACTAGGCTACCCTGCCGCTTGACCATATAGAGCCCGTGTAGAGCCCATATAGAGCCTGTGTGGAGCCCGTATAGGGCCTGTGTACAAATAGAGCCCATATAGAGCCTGTGTAGAGCCCATATAGAGCCTGTGTACGAATATAGCTCGTAAAGAGCCTGTGTAGGGCCCGTATAGAGCCTGTGTGTGAATAAAACCTGTATAGAGCCCCTATAGAGCCCCTATGGAGCCAGTGTAGAGCCCATGAATGAATAGAGACTGTGTAGAGCCCGTATAGAGCCTGTGTATGAATAGAGCCTGTATAGAGCCTGTGTATGAATAAAGCCTGTGTAGAGCCCATGTGGAGCCCATATGGAGCCCGGATAGAGCCTGTGTATGAATAGAGCCAGTGGGGAGCCCGTATAGAGCCTATGTACAAATAGAGCCCAAATAGAGCCCGTGTACAAATAGAGCCTGTGTACAAATAGAGCCCATGTACGAATAGAGCCCGAATAGAGCCCGTGTACAAATAGAGCCTGTGTAGAGCCCAAATAGAGCCCGTGTAGAGCCCAAATAGAGCCCGTGTACAAATAGAGCCCGTGTAGAGCCCGAATAGAGCCTGTGTATGAATAGAGCCTGTATGGAGACCGTATAGAGCCTGTATAGTATGTTTTTACTGTGTACTTATCCCACAGCGCTAGGCTTAGTTTATAAGCCAGTCGTTAGCAAAGCACTCTCTCTCTCCATCCCTCAGGCTTGGACCATGGCACACACACACACACACACACACACCCCATACATGCATGCACACACACACACGTGAACACACACACCACCCACCAACAGATCAAAGAAGAACTAAGGTGAACATAAAGATTTAACCACACACACACTCATCCTGGGGGCATGTCCATTTTTGCGAGAGAGGGGGGGGGGGGGGGGGGCTTATTTGCGTCGCTCCATGAATAGGCCACATGTTTTTTTCCAGGACATTCCATCCTGTGAGCTGGAGGAGCCTGTCACCAAGACTCCATTGCTTAAGACGGCAGTGACACATACATTCTCACACACACACACACACATTCACACACACATTCATTCACACACACACACACACACACACACACACACACACACACACACACAGTTAAAGGCTGTTTTGGGAGTGTATGTGTTTGAGCCAAGAGTGTGTGTCTGTATAGACAAGTGTATGTGTGTGTATTGTTTTGTGTAATGTGGAGGTGCCAGTGTGTTTTGTGTGTGAACAGGATGTTCTATGCTTCGTTCTGTTCAGCTGTACTCAGACACCCTTGAAAAAGGGAGGGCCTTGAGGGTGGAGGCCACCCCCTGTTTTCCTATATTGATGTGAACAAGGGCTCTTAAAGGGGCAGTGTGTGTGTGGTAAACAGGGGGTGGCCTCCTGCCTTCTCTACTGAGATACAAAAGCTTCTCTTCTATAGTTTGCATCATTGCTCAACTGAGGTGAAATAATTACTTTTGACTATTTTATTTTTAGAGTATAAGATCTCTTTTGCAAGTGAGGCTTGAATCCATGGCCACCATTGTACCCAAGAAGGCAAAGATAACTGAACTAAATGACTATCGTCCCGTAACGCTCACTTCTGTCATCATGAAGTGCTTTGAGAGACGAGTCAAGGATCATAGCACCTCCACCTTATCTGCCACCCTAGACCCACTTCAATTTGTATAACGCCCCAATAGGTCCACAGATGATGATATCGCAATCACACTGCACACTGCCCTATCCCATCTGGACAAGAGGAATACCTATGTAAGAATGCTGTTCATCGACTACAGCTCAGCATTCAACACCGTAGTACCCTCCAAGCTCATCATTAAGCTTGAGGCTCTGGGTCTCAACCCATCCCCTGTGCAATTGGGTCCTGGACTTTCTGAGAGGCCGCCCCCAGGTGATGAAGGTAGGAAACAACATCTCCACTTCGCTGATTCTCAACACTGGGGCCCCACAAGGGTGCGTGCTCAGCCCCCCTTGTACTCCCTGTTCACCCATGACTGTGTGGCCATGCAACTCAATCATCAAGTTTGCAGATGACCCAGCAGTAGTGGGCTTGATTACCAACAACGACGAAACAACCTACAGGGAGGAGGTGATGGCACTTGGAGTGTGGTGTCAGGACAACAACCTCTCACACAACATCAGTAAAACAAAGGAGATGATCGTGGACTTCAGGAAACAGCAGAGGGAGCACCCCCCTATCCACATCGATGGGACAGCAGTGGAGAAGGTGGAAAGTTTCGGACAAACTGAAATGGTCTACCCACACAGACAGTGTGCCTCTTCAACCTCTGGAGGCTGAAGAAATGTGTCTTGTCACCTAAAAACCTCACAAAATTTAACAGATGCACAATTTAGAGAATCCTGTCGGGCTGTATCACCGCCTGGTACGGCAACTGCACCGCCCACAATCGCAAGACTCTCCAGAGGGTGGTGTGGTCTGCACAACGCATCACCGGGGGGCAAACTACCTGCCCTCCAGGATACCTACAGCACCCGATGTCACAGGAAGGACAAAAAGATAATTAAGGACTACAACCACCCGAGCCACTGCCTGTTCACCCTTCTACCATCCAGAAGGCGAGGTCAGTACAGGTGTATCAAAGCTGGGACCGAGTGACTGAAAAACAGCTTCCATCTCAAGGCCATCAGACTGTTAAACAGCCATCTCTGACACGAAGAGGCTGCCGCCT
Source organism: Oncorhynchus mykiss (assembly GCF_013265735.2). Taxonomy (NCBI): domain Eukaryota; kingdom Metazoa; phylum Chordata; class Actinopteri; order Salmoniformes; family Salmonidae; genus Oncorhynchus; species Oncorhynchus mykiss. Next base: position 77,814,591 of record NC_048575.1, on the reverse strand, counting down.
ACATACAGACTCAAAATCATTGGCTACTTTAATAAATGGATCACTAGTCACTTTAATAATGCCACATTAATAATGTTTACATAGCTTACCTTACTCATCTAATATGTATATACTGTATTCCATACCATCTAGGTCATCGCTCATCCATATATATATTCTTGTATATATTCTTATTCCATCCCTTAGATCTGTGTGTATTAAGTAGTTGTTGTGGAATTGTTAGATTACATGTTAGATATTACTGCATGGTCGGAACTAGAAGCACTAGCATTTCGCTACACTCGTGTTAACATCTGCTAACCATGTGTATGTGACCAATAACATTTGATTTGATTTGAGTCCACAAATAAAACCAAATTAATTCCATGTTATTTCAGTCATAACACCCACCATCATTAGAAATGGATAAGATTAGCATTACCGCAACATTATTTAGTTAAAATGTAATTTGATCTCTGAGAAAGGAAGCTAGTTGATTGGCACCCAAATAGGCCCTTTTCATTTTTAAGATTCACTCAATATTCAGTAAATATAATACCCGACATCCGATTTGGACCAAACTTCTTCCTACAGTTGAGTAAGACATGAGGAATCCAATTAAATGGTAATAAGCCACCCAAAGACCCCCCCACAACCCATACCAATCCCAACCTAATTCATCAACCCAACTCTCCTGGAATAGTCCAACAATAGTCAGCTCTCTGAGAGTGCTATCCCTACCAGCATTTCGCTACACTCGCATGAACATCTGCTAACCATGTGTATGTGACCCATTAAATTGGATTTCATTTGGTACAATTCTCATATGAAGACGTTTCCTACAATCCCAAAACATTTTTAAAAGGTTATGATAACTCTAATAAAATCATACAATGATAAACCATTGCATGGCAGTCATAAAATGATTAGAAAACATATCTCTATATTTAGTGTGATTAGTGAAATTAAACCCAACCTATTACCATTATAAAACACTACAGTGCCTTCAGAAAGTATTCACACCCCTTGAACTTTTCCACATTTTGTTGTGTTTACAGCCTGAATTTAAAATGGGTTACATTGAGATTTTGTTTCACCGATCTACACACAATACCCCATAATGTCAAAGTGGAAATATGTACAAAATTTAAAAAATAATAAAATTTCCGCTTTTCATTTTTGATTAATTTGTTGAGTCAATAAGTATTCAATCGCTTTGTTGTGGCAAGCCTAAATAACTTCAGGAGCAAACGTGTGCTTAACATGTCAGATAAGTTTCATGGACTCAATCCGTGTCCAATAATAGTGTTTAACAGGATTTTTTAACAATGACTGTGTCACGTCCTGAACTTAGTCCTTTTTTTATGTCTCTATTTTAGGTTGGTCAGGGCGTGAGTTGGGGTGGGAATTCTATGTTTGTATTTCTATGTGTTTGGCCTGGTATGGTTCCCAATCAGAGGCAGCTGTCGATCGTTGTCTCTGATTGAGAACCATACTTAGGCAGCCTGTTTTCCCACTATGATTTGTGGGTAGTTGTTTTCTGTCTCTGTCCCAGACAGGACTGTTCCGTTTGTGTTATTTTTGTTCTAGTGTTCAGCGTAATTAACTGCACCTTGGTCCTCTCCTTCTTCCACCTACGACGATCGTTACAGACTGCCCCATCTCTCTGCCCCACATATACAAGTATCTGTAAGGCCCCTCAATTGAGCAGTGAATTTCAAGCACAGATTCATACATAAAAACCAGGGGAGTTTTTCCAATGCCTCTTGCAAAGAAGGGCACCTATTAGTATAGACATTGAAAATCCCTTTTAACATGGTGAAGTTATTAATGGCTGTCTAGCAATGATCAATTTTGACAGAGCTTGATGAATTTAAAAAAGAATAGTGGGCAAATATTGTACTGTACAATCCAGGTTTGCAAAGCTCTTTGAGACTTACCCAGAGAGACTCGCATCTGTAATCGCTGCCAACGGTGATTCTAATATGTATTGAGTCAGGGGGTAGAATACTTATATAATCAAAATATGTGTTTTATTTTCTATTATTAATAATAATAAAAACATGTTTTTGCATGTTTCCTTCCACTTTGACATTAGAGTGTATATAGTGTAGATCTTTGAAAAACAAGACAAGTAAATCCATTTTAATCTCACTTTGTAACACAACAAAATGTGGAGGAAAAAAGTCAAAGGGTGTGATTACATTCCCGAAGGCTCCATTGGAGACCATAACCGTGAAACGATTATAACAGCTGTAGGCTGATAGTTTGCTTGTTCACCAGGGATGGTCTAATCCAGACTAATAAATCCCAAACACAGGGGCCGTTTCCTGGACAAACTGAAGTGCTTTCATGGAATGGCTTGAATTGTGAGGATGACCACAAAATGTATTTTGTCAAAAGCTATTGGTTTTCTACCCAAAGTTGCAAAGAAAATGTGATCCATTTAATCAACACTAGTATTCACTTGCTAGTAAAACCAAATGCATGCTTTTCAACCGTTCGCTGCCTGCACCCGCACGCCTGACCAGCATCACCACCCTGGATGGTTCCGACCTTGAATATGTGGACATCTATAAGTACCTAGGTGTCTGGCTAGACTGCAAATTCTCCTTCCAGACTCATATCAAACATCTCCAATCGAAAATCAAATCAAGAATCGGTTTTCTATTCCGCAACAAAGCCTCCTTCACTCACGCCGCCAAACTTACCCTAGTAAAACTGACTATCCTACCGATCCTCGACTTCGGCGATGTCATCTACAAAATTGCTTCCAACACTCTACTCAGCAAACTGGATGCAGTTTATCACAGTGCCATCCGTTTTGTCACTAAAGCACCTTATACCACCCACCACTGCAACTTGTATGCTCTAGTCGGCTGGCCCTCGCTACATATTCGTCGCCAGACCCCTGGCTCCAGGTCATCTACAAGTCCATGCTAGGTAAAGCTCCGCCTTATCTCAGTTCACTGGTCACGATGGCAACACCCATCCTTAGCACGCGCTCCAGCAGGTGTACCTCACTGATCATCCCTAAAGCCAACACCTCATTCGGCCACCTTTCGTTACAGTTCTCTGCTGCCTGTGACTGGAACGAATTGCAAAAATCGCTGAAGTTGGAGACTTTTATCTCCCTCACCAACTTCAAACATCTGCTATCTGAGCAGTTAACCGATCGCTGCAGCTGTACATAGTCTATCGGTAAATAGCCCACCCATTTTTACCTACCTCATCCCCATACTGTTTTTATTTATTTACTTTTCTGCTCTTTTGCACACCAATATCTCTACCTGTACAGGACCATCTGATCATTTATCACTCCAGTGTTATTAACCTGCAAAATGGTAATTATTCGCCTACCTCCTCATGCCTTTTGCACACAATGTATATAGACTCCCCTTTTATTTCTACTGTGTTATTGACTTGTTAATTGTTTACTTACTCCATGTGTAACTGTGTGTTGTCTGTTCACACTGCTATGCTTTATCTTGGCCAGGTCGCAGTTGCAAATGAGAACTTGTTCTCAACTAGCCTACCTGGTTAAATAAAGGTGAAATAAAAAAATAAAAAATAAAAACACAAGAGACCAGCTAAATGGATTAAAGGGTTTGGCAGTAGCAGGAACAGTGGCATCTAGTGGGCAAAACCTTGTACTTTCACACTTATTTATGGTAAATAATGCATTTGACTTCAATGGGACATTTCTCAGAACAAGGGGGCAAAGACCATCGGCAGATTCATAGGGAATACATTGCATAGTATGAAGAAGAAATACTCCGTGCTATTTGTCAGACATAGAGAACTGATAACGTATACTGGTTGTTGGGGTGGGATTGGTGTGGCTTGTGGGGGGATCCGTGGGTGGCTATTGATCATTTTATTGGATGCCTCATGTCTTACTCATAGTTAGGAAGAATTATGGTCCAAATCGGAGGTTGAAGATTATATGAATCCCTTAACTTAAAATGGCCAATGTGGGTGCAATCAATTCACTTAATTTCTCAGAGATCAAATTATATTTCAGCAAAATAAAGTTTCAGAAATGCTAATCTTCTGTTTCTAACGATATAAATAGTTTCAGAACAATCTGAGATGGTGGGTGTTGAAGTCCTCTTTCTGGTGCTTTTTGAGGTGGAACGACCCAAAAGGCAGGAGCAGACAAGATGACCCACTTGAACCTCTACTGGAAACAGAAGCCCTTGTTGTTCTCTCTCCTTGCTGTTTGGTATCTGTTGTGCTCTCTTCCTCTCTCTTTCTCTTTCTCTTTCTCCTCTCTCTCCCCTCTCTTTCCTCTCTCTCTTCCTCTCTTTCACACACTTTCTCTCTCTTCCTCTCTTCTCTCTTCCTCTCTTCTCTCTTCCTCTCTCTCTCTCTTTCACACACTTTCTCTCTCTTCCTCTCTTTCTCTCTTTCTCTTTCACTCTCTCTCTCTCTTTCTCTCTCTCTTTCTCTCTCTCTTTCTCTCTCTCTTCCTCTCTCTCTTCCTCTCTCTCTCTCTTTCACACACTTTCTCTCTTTCACACACTTTCTCTCTCTTTCACTCTTTCTCTCTCTTCTCTCCCTCTCTCTCTTCCTCTCTCTCTCTCTTTCACTCTCTCTCTTTCTCTCTCTCTCCTCTCTCTCACACTCCTTTTCTTTCCCCCTTCCTACTCTACTATATTTAGAAGAAGCTTCTTTAGTTTTGTAAGACATACACACCATCGCTTCCTTTCTATGTACACATAACAAGCCGTTTCAAGAACTTACAGCCACTGTTTTGCAAGCTACTATTAATTCAGCACGTTCCTTCCTCTACACACATACATACAGTTGAAGTCGGAAGTTTACATACACCTTAGCCAAATACATTTAAACTCAGTTTTTTAACAATTGCTGATATTTCATCCAAGTAAAAAATTCCTTGTCGTAGGTCAGTTAGGATCACCACTTTATTTTAAGAATGTGAAATGCCACAATAATAGTAGAGAGAATAATTTCTGCTTTTATTTCTTTCATCACATTCCCAGTGGGTCAGAAGTTTACATACACACAATTAGTATTTGGTAGCATTGCCTTTCAATTGTTTAACTTGGGTCAAACCTAGCCTTCCACAAGCTTCCCATCATAAGTTGGGTGAATTTTGGCCCATTCCTCCTGAAAGAGCTGGTGTAACTGAGTCAGGTTTGTAGGCCTCCTTGCTCGCACACACTTTTTCAGTTCTGCCCAAAAAAATTCTATAGGATTGAGGTCAGGGCTTTGTGATGGCCACTACAATACCTTGAATTTGTTGTCCTTAAGCCATTTGCAACAACTTTGGAAGTATGCTTGAGGTCACTGTCCATTTGGAAGACCCATTTGTGACCAAGTTTTAACTTCGTGACTGATGTCTTGAGATGTTGCTTCAATATATCCACATCATTTTCTGTCCTCAAGATGCCATCTATTTTGTGAAGTGCACCAAATATAACGATGGTCATTATTGCCAAACTGTTCTATTTTTGTTTCATCAGACCAGAGGATATTTCTCCAAAAAGTACGATCTTTGTCCCCATGTGCAGTTGCAAACCGTAGTCTGGCTTTTTTTATGGCGGTTTTGGAGCAGTGGCTTCTTCCTTGCTGAGTGGCCTTTCAGGTTATGTTGATATAGGACTCGTTTTACTGTGGATATAGATACTTTTGTACCTGTTTCCTCCAGCATCTTCACAAGGTCCTTTGCTGTTGTTCTGGGATTGATTTGCACTTTTTGAAGCAAAGTACGTTCATCTCTAGGAGACAGAACGCATCTCCTTCCTGAGTGGTATGACGGCTGCGTGGTCACATGGTGTTTATACTTGCGTACTATTGGTGGTACAGATGAACGTGCCACCGTCAGGCATTTGGAAATTGCTCCCAAGGATGAACCAGAGTTGTGGAGGTCTGTAATTTTTTTTCTGAGGTCTTGGCTGATTTCTTTTGATTTTCCCATGATGTCAAGCACAGAGGCACTAGGTTTGAAGGCAGGCTTGAAATGCATCCACAGGTACACCTTCATTTGACTCAAATTATGTAAATTAGCCTATCAGAATCTTCTAAAGTCATGACATCATTTTCTGGAATTTTCCAAGCTGTTTAAAGGCACAGTCAACTTAGTGTATGTAAACTTCTGACCCACTGGAATTGTGATACAGTCAATTATAAGTGAAATAATCTGTCTGTAAACAATTGTTGGAAAAATTACTTGTGTCATGCACAAAGTGGATGTCCTAACCGACTTGCCAAAACTATAGTTTGTTAACAAGAAATGTATGGAGTGGTTGAAAAATGAGATTTAATGACTCCAACAAGTGTATGTAAACTTCCGACTTCAACTGTACATACATACATGCATACATACATACATACATACATACATACATACATAAACTCAGCAAAAAAACAAACATCCTCTCACTGTGAACTGTGTTTATTTTCAGCAAACTTAACATGTGTAAATATTTGTATGAACACACAGACATGTGACTAACAAATGGAATAATGTGTCCCTGAACAAAGGGGGGGGGGGGGGTCAAAATATGAAGTAACAGTCAGTATCTGACTGATCAGTTGGTATCTGGTGTGGCCACCAGCTGCATTAAGTACTGCAGTGCATCTCCTCCACATGGACTGCTCCAGATTTGCCAGTTCTTGCTGTGAGATGTTACCCCACTCTTCCACCAAGGCACCTGCAGGTCCCCGGACATTTCTGGGGGGAATGGCCCTAGCCCTCACCCTCCGATCCAACAGGTCCCAGACATTTCTGGGGGGAATGGCCCTAGCCCTCACCCTCCGATCCAACAGATTCCAGACGTGCTCAATGGGATTGAGATCCGGGCTCTTCGCTGGCCATGGCAGAACACTGACATTCCTGTCTTGCAGGAAATCACGCACAGAACGAGCAGTATGTCTGGTGGCATTGTCATGCTGGAGGGTCATGTCAGGATGAGCCTGCAGGAAGGGTACCACATGAGGCAGGAGGATGTCTTCCCTGTAAGGCACAGCATTGAAATTGCCTGCAATGACAACAAACTCAGTCCGATGATGCTGTGACACACTGCCCCAGACCATGATGGACCCTCCACCTCCAAATCGATCCCGCTCCAGAGTACAGGCCTCAGTGTAACGCTCATTGCTTTGATGATAAACACAAATCCGACCATCACCCCTGGTGAGACAAAACTGCAACTTGTCAGTGAAGAGTACTATTCGCTAGTCCTGTCTGGTCCAGTGACGATGGGTTTGTGCCCATAGGCGACGTTGTTGCCGGTGATGTCTGGTGAGGACCTGCCTTACAACAGGCCTACAAACCCTCAGTCCAGCCTCTCTCAGCTTATTGCAGACAGTTTGAGCAATGATGGATGGATTGTGCGTTCCTGGTGTAACTCGGGCAGTTGTTGTTTCCATCCTGTGCCTGTCCCGCAGGTGTGATGTTCGGATGTACCGATCCTGTGCAGTTGTTGTTACACGTGGTCTGCCACTGCGAGGACGATAAGCTCTCCATCTGGTCTCCCTGTAGCGCTGTCTTAGGCGTCTCACAGTACGAACTAGAAGGCCAGCATCCCGGAGTCGTCTCCACACTGTTGACATTGAAACTGGTGTTTTGCAGATATTATTTAACGAAGCTGCCAGTTGAGGACTTGTGAGGCATCTGTTTCTCAAACTAGACACTCTAATATACTTGTCCTCTTGCTCAGTTGTGCACTGGGGCTTCCCACTCCTCTTTTTCTATTCTGGTTAGAGCCAGTTTGCGCTGTTCTGTGAAGGAGAGTAGTATACAGCATTTTACGAGATCTTCAGTTTCTTGGCAATTTCTCGCATTGAATAGCCTTCATTTCTCAGAACAAGAATAGACTGACGAGTTTCAGAACAAAGTTCTTTGTTTCTAGCCATTTTGAGCCTGTAATCGAACCCACAAATACTGATGCTCCATATGCTCAACTAGTCTAAAGAAGGCCAATTCTGTTGCTTTTTTAATCAGAGCAACAGTTTTCAGCTGTGCTAACATAATTGCAAAAGGGTTTTCTAATGATCAATTAGCCTTTTAAAATGATAAACTAGGATTAGCTAACACAATGTGCCATTGGAACACAGGAGTGATGGTTGCTGATAACGGGACTCTGTACGCCTATGTAGATATTCCATAAAAAAAATCTGCAGTTTCCAACTACAATAGTCATTTACAACATTAACAATGTCTACACTGTATTTCTGATCAATCTGATGTTATTTTAATGGACAATAAATGTGCCTTTCTTTCAAAAACAAGGACATTTCTAAGTGACCCCAAACTTTTGAATGGTAGTGTACATACACACACATACACACACACACACACACACACACACACACACATGATGACGCCGGAGGGGAGGGCTGCCGTCTTATTGGCTCTTATCCAACGTGCTATTTTGTTAGTTTTTTCAAAAAAAGATCCAGGTGCCTTGTGAGGATCAGGCGACGAGTGGCTAATCTGCCTTTGTCTTCCGTCCTGCTAGCTAATATTCAATCGCAGGAAAATAAATGGGACGAACTCAAAGCACTTATAACCTAGTAACGGGATATTAAAAACTGTAATATCTTATATTTCACAGAGTCGTGGCCGAACGACGACATTAAGAACATACAGCTGGCGGGTTATACACTCCATTGGCAGCACAGAACAGCAGCCTCTGGAAAGACACGGGGCGGGGGCCTATGCATGAGCAACAGCTGGTGCACGATATCTAAGGAAGTCTCAAAGTTTTGCCCGCCTGAGGTAGAGTATCTCATGATAAGTTGTAGACCACACTATCCACCTAGAGTTTTCATCTGTATTTTTCGTAGCTGTCTACATATCACCACAGACCGATGCTGGCACTAAAACCATACTCAATGAGCTGTATACCACCATAAGCAAACAGAAAAACGATCATATGGAGTCGGCACTCGTAGTGGCCGGGGACTGTAATGCAGGGAAACTTAAATCCATTTTACCTAATTTCAGCATGTTAAATGTGCAACCAGAGGGAAAAAAATTTCTAGACCACCTTTACTCCATACACAGAGATGTGTTCAAAGCTCTCCCTCGCCCTCCATTTGGCAAATCTGACCATAGTTCTATCCTCCTGATTCCTGCTTACAAGCTAAAATTAAAGCAGGAGGAAGCACTAGTGACTCGGTATATAAAAAGTGGTAAGATGAAGCAGATGCTAAACTACAGGACTGCTTTGCTAGCACAGACTGGAATATGTGCTGGGATTCTTTCGATGGCATTGAGGAGTACACCACATCAGTCACTAGCTTTATCAATGAGTGTATCGAGGACGTCGTCCCCACAGTGACTGTACGTACATGCCCCAACCAGAAGCCATGGCAACATTTGCACTGAGCTAAATGGTAGAGCCGCCGCTTTCAAGGAGCGGGACTCTAACCCGGAAGCTTAAAAGAAATCCCGCTATGCCCTGCGACAAACCATCAAACACGCAAAGCGTCAATACAGGACTAAGATCAAATCGTACTACACGGCTCTGACACTCATCGGAAATGGCAGGGCTTGCAAACAAGTACAAACTACAAAGGGAAGCACAGCCGAGTGACACGAGCCTACCAGACGAGCTAAACTACTTCTATGCTTGCTTTGAGGCAAATAACACTGAAACATGCATGAGAGTACCAGCTGTTCCAGAAGACTGTGTGATCACGCTCACCACAGCCGATGTGAGTAAGACCTTTAAACAGGTCAACATTGCTCCGAAGCTCGTCGGATGTGGCAGGGCAAAACATTACAGACTACAAAGGGAAGCACAGCCGAGAGCTGCCCAGTGACACGAGCCTACCAAACGAGCTAAATAACTTCTGTGCTCGCTTCGAGGCAAGTAACACTGAAACATGCATGAGAGAATCAGCTGTTTCGGATGACTGTGGAATCAAGCTTTCCGCAGCCGACGTTAGTAAGACCTTCAAACAGGTCAACCTTCACAAGGCCGCAGGGCCAGACGGATTACCAGGACGTGTACTCTGAGCATGCGCTGACCAACTGGCAAGTGTCTTCACTGACATTTTCAACCTCTCCCTGTCTGAGTCTGTAATACCAACATGTTTCAAGCAGACCACCATAATCCCTGTGCCCAAGAACACTAAGGTAACCTGCCTAAATGACTACCGACCCGTAGCTCTCACGTCTATAGCCATGAAATGCTTTGAAAGGCTGGTCATGGTTCACATCAACACCATTATCCCAGAAACTCTAGACCCACTCCAATTTGCATACCGCCCCAACAGATCCACAGATGAAGCAATCTCTATTGCACTCCACACTGCCCTTTCCCACATGGAAAAAAGGAACACCTATGTGAGAATGCTATTCATTGACTACAGCTCAGCGTTCAACACCATAGTGACCTCAAAGCTCATCACTAAGCTAAGGATCCTGGGACTAAACACCTCCCTCTGCAACTGGATCCTGGACTTCGTGATGGGCCGCCCCCAGGTGGTAAGGGTAGGTAACAACACATCCGCCACGCTGATCCTAACACGGGTGCCCCTCAGGGGTGCATGCTCAGCCACATCCTGTACTCCCTGTTCACTCATGACTGCACGGCAAGGCGCAACTCCAACACCATCATTAAGTTTGCTGATGACACAGTGGTAGGCCTGATCACCGACAGCCTATAGGAGGTCAGAGACCTGACCGTGTGGTGCAAGGACAACAACCTCTCGCTCAACGTGATCAAGTCAAAGGAGATGACTGTGGACTACAGGAAAAGGAGGACCGAGCACTCTCCCATTCTCATCAACGTGGCTGTAGTGGAGCAGGTTGAAAGCTTCAAGTTCCTTGGCATCCACATCACCAGTAAAGTAACATGGTCCAAGCACACCAAGACAGTCGTGAAGAGGGCACAACAAAACCTATTCCCCTCAGGAGACTTGGTCATGGGTCCTCAGATCCTCAAAAGGTTCTATAGCTGCACCATCAAGATCATCCGGACGGGTTGCATCACTGCCTGGTATGGCAACTGCTCAGCCTCCGACTGCAAGGCGCTACAGAGGGCAGTGCGTACGGCCCAGTACATCACCGGGACCAAGCTTCCTGCCATCTAGGACCTCTGTACCAGGTGGTGTAAGAGGAAGGCCCTAAAAATTGTCAAAGACTCCAGCCACCCTAGTCATAGACTGTTCTCTCTGCTACCGCACGGCAAGTGATTCCGGAGCGCCAAGTCTAGGTCCAAGAGGCTTCTAAACAGCTTCTACCGCCAAGCCATTAGACTCCTGAACATCTATTCAAATGGCTACCCAGACTATTTGCATTGCCCCCCCCCCCCCCACCCCCACCACCCTCTTTTATGCTGCTGCTACTCTCTGTTATTATCTTTGCATAGTCACTTTTTTAACTCTACCTACATGTACATATTACCTCAACTAACCGGCACATTGACTCTATACAGGTACCCCCTAATCCATGAGCACCAAACTTCAACAAGCATTTCTCAACGGCTGGCCATGCCTTCCTCCTGGCTACTCCAACCTCGGCTTCCAACCAATTGCAAAAATCGCTGAAGTTGGAGACTTTTATCTCCCTCACCAACTTCAAACATCTGCTATCTGAGCAGCTAAACGATCGCTGCAGCTGTACATAGTCTATCGGTAAATAGCCCACCCAATTTACCTACCTCATCCCCATACTGTTTTTATTTATTTACTTTTATGCTCTTTTGCACACCAATATCTCTACCTGTACATGACCATCTGATCATTTATTACTCCAGTGTTAATCTGCGAAATTGTAATTATTCGCCTACCTCCTCATGCCTTTTGCACACAATGTATATAGACTCCCCTTTTATTTCTACTGTGTTATTGACTTGTTAATTGTTTACTCCATGTGTAACTCTGTGTGGTCTGTTCACACTGCTATGCTTTGTTTTGGCCAGGTCGCAGTTGCAAATGAGAACTTGTTCTCAACTAGCCTACCTGGTTAAATAAAGGTGTTCTCAACTGGCCTACCTGGTTAAATAAAGGTGTTCTCAACTAGCCTACCTGGTTAAATAAAGGTGTTCTCAACTAGCCTACCTGGTTAAATAAAGGTGAAATAAAATAATAAAAAAATATAGCCTCCACATTGACTCTGTACCGGTACCCCCTGTATATAACCTCCACATTGACTCTGTACCGGTACCCCCTGTATATAACCTCCACATTGACTCTGTACCGGTACCCCCTGTATATAACCTCCACATTGACTCTGTACTGGTACCCCCTGTATATAACCTCCACATTGACTCTGTACCGGTACCCCCTGTATATAACCTCCACATTGACTCTGTACCGGTACCCCCTGTATATAACCTCCACATTGACTCTGTACCGGTACCCCCTGTATATAGCCTCCACATTGACTCTGTACCGGTACCCCCTGTATATAGCCTCCACATTGACTCTGTACCGGTACCCCCTGTATATAACCTCCACATTGACTCTGTACCGGTACCCCCTGTATATAGCCTCCACATTGACTCTGTACCGGTACCCCCTGTATATAACCTCCACATTGACTCTGTACCGGTACCCCCTGTATATAACCTCCACATTGACTCTGTACTGGTACCCCCTGTATATAGTCTCCACATTGACTCTGTACCGGTACCCTCTGTATATAACCTCCACATTGACTCTGTACCGGTACCCCCTGTATATAACCTCCACATTGACTCTGTACTGGTACCCCCTATATATAGCCTCCACATTGACTCTGTACTGGTACCTCCCTGTATATAGTCTCCACATTGACTCTGTACCGGTACCCCCTGTATATAACCTCCACATTGACTCTGTACCGGTACCCCCTGTATATAGCCTCCACAATGACTCAGTACCGGTACCCCCTGTATATAGCCTCCACATTGACTCTGTACCGGTACCCCCTGTAAATAGCCTCCACATTGACTCTGTACCGGTACCCCCTGTATATAGCCTCCACATTGACTCTGTACCGGTACCCCCTGTATATAGTCTCCACATTGACTCTGTACCGGTACCCCCTGTATATAACCTCCACATTGACTCTGTACTGGTACCCCCTGTATATATCCTCCACATTGACTCTGTACCGGTACCCCCTGTATATAGCCTCCACATTGACTCTGTACCGGTACCCCCTGTATATAGCCTCCACATTGACTCTGTACTGGTACCCCCTGTATATAGCCTCCATATTGACTCAGTACCGGTACCCCCTGTATATAGCCTCCACATTGACTCTGTACTGGTACCCCCTGTATATAGCCTCCACATTGACTCTGTACCGGTACCCCCTGTATATAGCCTCCATATTGACTCAGTACCGGTACCCCCTGTATATAGCTTCCACATTGACTCTGTACCGGTACCCCCTGTATATAGCCTCCACATTGACTCAGTACCGGTACCCCCTGTATATAGCCTCCACATTGACTCTGTACCGGTACCCCCTGTATATAGCCTCCACTTTGACTCTGTACCGGTACCCCCTGTATATAGCCTCCACATTGACTCTGTACCGGTACCCCCTGTATATAGCCTCCACATTGACTCTGTACCGGTACCCCCTGTATATAGTCTCCACATTGACTCTGTACTGGTACCCCCTGTATATAGCCTCCACATTGACTCTGTACTGGTACCCCCTGTATATAGCCTCCACTTTGACTCTGTAATGGTACCCCCTGTATATAGCCTCCACATTGACTCTGTACCGGTACCCCCCTGTATATAGCCTCCACATTGACTCTGTACCGGTACCCCCTGTATATAGCCTCCACATTGACTCTGTACTGGTACCCCCCTGTATATAGCCTCCACATTGACTCTGTACCGTAACACCCTGTATATAGCCTCCACATTGACTCTGTACCGGTACCCCCTGTATATAGCCTCCACATTGACTCTGTACTGGTACCCCCCTGTATATAGTCTCCACATTGACTCTGTACCGGTACCCCCTGTATATAGCCTCCACATTGACTCTGTACCAGAACCCCCTGTATATAGCCTCCACATTGACTCTGTACCGTAATGCCCTGTATATAGCCTCCACATTGACTCTGTACCGGTACCCCCTGTATATAGCCTCCACATTGACTCTGTACCGGTACCCCCTGTATAAAGCCTCCACATTGACTCTGTACCGGTACCCCCTGTATATAGTCTCCACATTGACTCTGTACCGGTACCCCCTGTATATAGTCTCCACATTGACTCTGTACCGGTACCCCCTGTATATAGCCTCCACATTGACTCTGTACTGGTACCCCCCTGTATATAGTCTCCACATTGACTCTGTACCAGAACCCCCTGTAAATAGCCTCCACATTGACTCTGTACCGTAATGCCCTGTATATAGCCTCCACATTGACTCTGTACCGGTACCCCCTGTATATAGCCTCCACATTGACTCTGTACCGGTACCCCCTGTATATAGCCTCCACATTGACTCTGTACCGGTACCCCCTGTATATAGCCTCCACATTGACTCTGTACCGGTACCCCCTGTATATAGCCTCCACATTGACTCTGTACCGGTACCCCCTGTATATAGCCTCCACATTGACTCTGTACCGGTACCCCCTGTATAAAGCCTCCACATTGACTCTGTACCGGTACCCCCTGTATATAGCCTCCACATTGACTCTGTACCGGTACACCCTGTATATAGCCTCCACATTGACTCTGTACCGGTACCCCCTGTATATAGCCTCCACATTGACTCTGTACCGGTACCCCCTGTATATAGCCTCCACATTGACTCTGTACCGGTACCCCCTGTATATAGCCTCCACATTGACTCTGTACCGGTACCCCCTGTATATAGCCTCCACATTGACTCTGTACCGGTACCTCCTGTATATAGTCTCCACATTGACTCTGTACTGGTACCCCCTGTATATAGCCTCCACATTGACTCTGTACTGGTACCCCCTGTATATAGCCTCCACATTGACTCTGTACCAGTACCCCCTGTATATAGCCTCCACATTGACTCTGTACCGGTACCCCCTGTATATAGTCTCCACATTGACTCTGTACCGGTACCCCCTGTATATAGTCTCCACATTGACTCTGTACTGGTACCCCCTGTATATAGCCTCCACATTGACTCTGTACCGGTACCCCCTGTATATAACCACCACATTGACTCTGTACCGGTACCCCCTGTATATAGCCTCCACATTGACTCTGTACCGGTACCCCCTGTATATAGCCTCCACATTGACTCTGTACCGGTACCTCCTGTATATAGCCTCCACATTGACTCTGTACCGGTACCCCCTGTATATAGCCTCCACATTGACTCTGTACCGGTACCCCCTGTATATAGCCTCCACATTGACTCAGTACCGGTACCCCCTGTATATAGCCTCCACATTGACTCTGTACCGGTACCCCCTGTATATAGCCTCCACATTGACTCTGTACCGGTACCCCCTGTATATAGCCTCCACATTGACTCTGTACCGGTACCCCCTGTATATAGCCTCCACTTTGACTCTGTACCGGTACCCCCTGTATATAGCCTCCACATTGACTCTGTACCGGTACCCCCTGTATATAGCCTCCACATTGACTCTGTACCGGTACCCCCTGTATATAGCCTCCACATTGACTCTGTACCGGTACCCCCTGTGTATAGCCTCCACATTGACTCTGTACCGGTACCCCCTGTATATAGCCTCCACATTGACTCTGTACCGGTACCTCCTGTATATAGCCTCCACATTGACTCTGTACCGGTACCTCCTGTATATAGCCTCCACATTGACTCTGTACCGGTACCCCCTGTATATAGCCTCCACATTGACTCTGTACCGGTACCTCCTGTATATAGCCTCCACATTGACTCTGTACCGGTACCTCCTGTATATAGCCTCCACATTGACTCTGTACCGGTACCCCCTGTATATAACCTCCACATTGACTCTGTACCGGTACCTCCTGTATATAGCCTCCACATTGACTCTGTACCGGTACCTCCTGTATATAGCCTCCACATTGACTCTGTACCGGTACCCCCTGTATATAGCCTCCACATTGACTCTGTACCGGTACCACCTGTATATAGCCTCCACATTGACTCTGTACCGGTACCCCCTGTATATAGCCTCCACATTGACTCTGTACCGGTACCCCCTGTATATAGCCTCCACATTGACTCTGTACCGGTACCCCCTGTATATAGCCTCCACATTGACTCTGTACCGGTACCCCCTGTATATAGCCTCCACATTGACTCTGTACCGGTACCTCCTGTATATAGTCTCCACATTGACTCTGTACCGGTACCCCCTGTATATAGCCTCCACATTGACTCTGTACCGGTACCCCCTGTATATAGCCTCCACATTGACTCTGTACCGGTACCCCCTGTGTATAGCCTCCACATTGACTCTGTACCGGTACCCCCTGTATATAGCCTCCACATTGACTCTGTACCGGTACCTCCTGTATATAGCCTCCACATTGACTCTGTACCGGTACCTCCTGTATATAGCCTCCACATTGACTCTGTACCGGTACCCCCTGTATATAGCCTCCACATTGACTCTGTACCGGTACCTCCTGTATATAGCCTCCACATTGACTCTGTACCGGTACCTCCTGTATATAGCCTCCACATTGACTCTGTACCGGTACCTCCTGTATATAGCCTCCACATTGACTCTGTACCGGTACCTCCTGTATATAGCCTCCACATTGACTCTGTACCGGTACCCCCTGTATATAGCCTCCACATTGACTCTGTACCGGTACCCCCTGTATATAGCCTCCACATTGACTCTGTACCGGTACCCCCTGTATATAGCCTCCACATTGACTCTGTACCGGTACCCCCTGTATATAGCCTCCACATTGACTCTGTACCGGTACCCCCTGTATATAGCCTCCACATTGACTCTGTACCGGTACCCCCTGTATATAGCCTCCACATTGACTCTGTACCGGTACCCCCTGTATATAGCCTCCACATTGACTCTGTACCGGTACCCCCTGTATATAGCCTCCACATTGACTCTGTACCGGTACCCCCTGTATATAGCCTCCACATTGACTCTGTACCGGTACCCCCTGTATATAGCCTCCACTTTGACTCTGTACCGGTACCCCCTGTATATAGCCTCCACATTGACTCTGTACCGGTACCCCCTGTATATAGCCTCCACATTGACTCTGTACCGGTACCCCCTGTATATAGCCTCCACATTGACTCTGTACCGGTACCCCCTGTATATAGCCTCCACATTGACTCTGTACCGGTACCCCCTGTATATAGCCTCCACATTGACTCTGTACCGGTACCCCCTGTATATAGCCTCCACATTGACTCTGTACCGGTACCCCCTGTATATAGCCTCCACATTGACTCTGTACCGGTACCCCCTGTATATAGCCTCCACTTTGACTCTGTACCGGTACCCCCTGTATATAGCCTCCACATTGACTCTGTACCGGTACCCCCTGTATATAGCCTCCACATTGACTCTGTACCGGTACCCCCTGTATATAGCCTCCACATTGACTCTGTACCGGTACCCCCTGTATATAGCCTCCACATTGACTCTGTACCGGTACCCCCTGTATATAGCCTCCACATTGACTCTGTACCGGTACCCCCTGTATATAGCCTCCACATTGACTCTGTACCGGTACCCCCTGTATATAGCCTCCACATTGACTCTGTACCGGTACCCCCTGTATATAGCCTCCACATTGACTCTGTACCGGTACCCCCTGTATATAGCCTCCACATTGACTCTGTACCGTAATACCCTGTATATAGCCTCCACATTGACTCTGTACCGGTACCCCCTGTATATAGCCTCCACATTGACTCTGTACCGGTACCCCCTGTATATAGCCTCCACATTGACTCTGTACCGGTACCCCCTGTATATAGTCTCACTATTGTTATTTTACTGCTGCTCTTTAATTATTTGTTATTCTTATTTCTTACTTTTTTTGTTGTATTTTTTTTTTAACTGCGTTGTTGGTTAAGGGTTTGTAAGTAAGCATTTCACTGTAAGGTCTACTACACCGGTTGTATTCAGCGCATGTGACAAATAAAATTTGATTTGATCCACATACACACTCTCACACTCTCACACATGCCTTCTTTCAACCTTCCTGAACATGAACTAGCATGTTACAGCTTCTGGTTTAGAGTAACTGATGATTGACACCGTTGTGGGAAAGCTAACTGTGTGTGTGTGTGTGTGTGTGTGTTAACTAACTATTTGTAAATAAACACTGTCTGGTGCCTAAGAGAATGAAAATGTAAATATACACCCCAGTGTTATAACCCCCATCCCCCATCCTCTCACACACTGGGGGTTTTCTCCTGCAGCAGAGCAGAGGGCTTATCTTTGGGCACAGAGAACACACTTTATCAGCTAAACTACAGGAGCTTCACTTCCTGTTAGCGTGTGTGTGTGTGTGTGTGTGTGTGGTAATAGTGAACACCATGTT
The DNA here is from genome assembly GCF_013265735.2 of Oncorhynchus mykiss. Lineage (NCBI taxonomy): Eukaryota > Metazoa > Chordata > Actinopteri > Salmoniformes > Salmonidae > Oncorhynchus > Oncorhynchus mykiss. The sequence continues at coordinate 77,796,144 of NC_048575.1, read as the reverse complement.
AACTGGGTGAGAGCTATTTAGTGACAACACATAGTGGAAGAAACAACGTGACTATTGAACACATTCACACAAGTAAGCTACATACTCATACATACATACATACATACTCACTCCCATTTATGTATACACACACATTACAACCATATACATAGAAACACTTGTTACACACACACACACACACACACACAGAGAGAAAGGTTGTTTTCAGAGCGTTCTCTGCTCTCTCTGCTTCTGAAAACAGACTGAGCAGGTGGGCGGAGCTTTGGCTTCCCCTGCACTCCACCTAGCCAATCAGATTCTCAACTACTCCAGCTGAGCCCCCTCCCCCAGCCAATCAGAAGCCCCCCTCCCCCCTTCTCTATATGTGTTCAGTGCTGACTGAGCAGAGAACACGCCTGAAACTACCAGCTGGGAGGAACAGAGACGAAAAGCAGAGAGGGCAGAGAGAAGGAGAGAAAGAAAGATAGGGGGGCTGTGAGCTAAAGGGAGAGTGGGAAGCAGAGCGAGAGAGAGTGGAGGAGAGGGGGAAGCAGAGTGAGAGAGTGGAGGAGAGGGGGAAGCAGAGCGAGAGAGAGTGGAGGAGAGGGGGAAGCAGAGCGAGAGAGAGTGGAGGAGAGGGGGAAGCAGAGCGAGAGAGAGTGGAGGAGAGGGGGAAGCAGAGCGAGAGAGAGTGGAGGAGAGGGGGAAGCAGAGCGAGAGAGAGTGGAGGAGAGGGGGAAGCAGAGCGAGAGAGAGTGGAGGAGAGGGGGAAGCAGAGCGAGAGAGAGTGGAGGAGAGGGGGAAGCAGAGCGAGAGAGAGTGGAGAGAGGGGGAAGCAGAGCGAGAGAGAGTGGAGGAGAGGGGGAAGCAGAGCGAGAGAGAGTGAAGGAGAGGGGGAAGCAGAGAGAGTGGAGGAGAGGGGGAAGCAGAGAGAGTGAAGGGGAAGCAGAGAGAGTGGAGGAGAGGAGGAAGCAGAGAGAGTGGAGGAGAGGAGGAAGCAGAGCGAGAGTGGAGGAGAGGAGGAAGCAGAGCGAGAGTGGAGGAGAGGAGGAAGCAGCGAGAGTGGAGGAGAGGAGGAAGCAGCGAGAGTGGAGGAGAGGAGGAAGCAGCGAGAGTGGAGGAGAGGAGGAAGCAGCGAGAGAGTGGAGGAGAGGAGGAAGCAGAGAGAGAGTGGAGGAGAGGGGGAAGCAGAGAGAGAGTGGAGGAGAGTGGGAAGCAGAGAGAGAGTGGAGGAGAGTGGGAAGCAGAGAGAGAGTGGAGGAGAGTGGGAAGCAGAGAGAGAGTGGAGGAGAGGGGGAAGCAGAGAGAGAGTGGAGGAGGGGGAAGCAGAGAGAGAGTGGAGGAGAGGAGGAAGCAGAGAGAGAGTGGAGGAGAGGAGGAAGCAGAGAGAGAGTGGAGGAGAGGGGGAAGCAGAGAGAGAGTGGAGGAGAGTGGGAAGCAGAGAGAGAGTGGAGGAGAGTGGGAAGCAGAGAGAGAGTGGAGGAGAGTGGGAAGCAGAGAGAGAGTGGAGGAGAGGGGGAAGCAGAGAGAGAGTGGAGGAGGGGGAAGCAGAGAGAGTGGAGGAGAGGGGGAAGCAGAGAGAGTGGAGGAGAGGGGGAAGCAGAGAGAGAGTGGAGGAGAGGGGGAAGCAGAGAGAGAGTGGAGGAGAGGGGGAAGCAGAGAGAGAGTGGAGGAGAGTGGGAAGCAGAGAGAGAGTGGAGGAGAGTGGGAAGCAGAGAGAGAGTGTAGGAGAGTGGGAAGCAGAGAGAGAGTGGAGGAGAGGGGGAAGCAGAGAGAGTGGAGGAGTGGGGGAAGCAGAGCGAGAGAGAGTGGAGGAGAGGGGGAAGCAGAGCGAGAGTGTGTGCAAGCAAGAGATGTGGGGATGGGAGGGTTTATGTGTCTGTTAAAGAGTTACTGAGGGAAAGGGAGGGTTAGGGTTAGTGTTGTTGGGCATACCAGGACGGGAGGGGAGTAGAAAGAGCCACTTAACCACAGCACTAGAACAGCCTGATGAGCACTGGACTTGGGAACAACGTTTCTCTCTTAAAACCCTATTCAGGTTGAGGAGGCCAAGAGAGGAAGAAAGAGCAAAAGAAAGCGAAGAGAGAGGGAGAGATATAACGAAGGCAAGCTGACCGGCTAGACTCTCTGAAAGGCAGAGAGACACCAGTCACCAGAGGTGCTCGCCCCAAAAACAAAAAGGAGAAGTGGAAAAACAAAGGCAGAGGAAAAGAAAGAGAAGCCTTGGCTGTGTCTCTGTGAGGGTGAGTGCCTTGGCTGTGTCTCTGTGAGGGTGAGTGCCTTGGCTGTGTCTCTGTGAGGGTGTGTGCCTTGGCTGTGTCTCTGTGAGGGTGAGTGTCTTGGCTGTGTCTATGTGACTGTGAGTGTCTTGGCTGTGTCTCTGTGACTGTGAGTGTCTTGGCTGTGTCTCTGTGAGGGTGTGTGCCTTGGCTGTGTCTCTGTGAGGGTGAGTGTCTTGGCTGTGTCTCTGTGAGGGTGAGTGCCTTGTGCCTTGGCTGTGTCTCTGTGAGGGTGAGTGCCTTGGCTGTGTCTCTGTGAGGGTGAGTGCCTTGGCTGTGTCTCTGTGAGGGTGAGTGTCTTGGCTGTGTCTCTGTGACTGTGAGTGTCTTGGCTGTGTCTCTGTGACTGTGAGTGTCTTGGCTGTGTCTCTGTGACTGTGAGTGTCTTGGCTGTGTCTCTGTGAGGGTGTGTGCCTTGGCTGTGTCTCTGTGAGGGTGAGTGTCTTGGCTGTGTCTCTGTGAGGGTGAGTGCCTTGTGCCTTGGCTGTGTCTCTGTGAGGTTGAGTGTCACAAGCTGATATCCCCATTTCTGTTGTCTGTCTGTGTTGTTGTCAGGAAGCCTGGCACTCAGCAGCTCCAAAAATTGCCTCGAACAGTGGGAGGGGGAGGGAAGGAGGAAGGGGGAGGAAGAAGAGAGAGAGGGAGAAAGGGGGGGGGTAGAAATAGAGGGAGAGGGGGGAGAGATAGGGAGGGGGAGGTAGAAAGGTAGTTTGAGATAGGAAGAGAACCCTAACAAACAGCATTCTCACAACTATCCATCTGAGCTGATGACTTAGCTAAGATCGCCTATATATATATATATATATATAGACCTCTATATATACACACAGTACCAGTCAAGTGTTTGGACACACCTACTCAGTTTTTCTTTATTTTTACTATTTTCTGCATTGTAGAATAATAGTGAAGACTGTGAAATAACACATATGCAATCATGTAGTAGCCAAAGAAGTGTTAAACAAATCTAAATATATTTGAGACTCTTCAAATTAGGCACCCTTTGCCTTGATGACAGCTTTGCACACTCTCGGCATTCTCTCAACCAGCTTCATGAGGTAGTCACCTGGAATGCATTTCCTTTAACAGGTGTGCCTTGTTAAAAGTTCATATGTGGAATTTCTTAACTTCTTAATGCATTTGAGCCAGTCAGTTGTGTTGTGACAAGGTAGGGGTGGTATACAGAATATGGCCCTATTTGGGCATTTACCATATTATTGCAAGAACAGCTCAAATAAGCAAAAAGAAATGACAGTCCATCATTACTTTAAGACATGAAGGTCAGTCAATGAGAAAATATCAAGAACTTTGACAAATTTCTTTAATTGCAGTCGCAAAAACCATCAATCGCTATGATGAAACTGTCTCTCATGAGGACTGCCACAGGAAAGGAAGACCCAGAGTTACCTCTGCTGCAGAGGATACGTTCATTAGAGTTAACTGGTTCTCATGAGGACCACCACAGGAATGGAAGACCCAGAGTTACCTCTGCTGCAGAGGATACGTTCATTAGAGTTAACTGGTTCTCATGAGGACTGCCAAAGGAAAGGAAGACCCAGAGTTACCTCTGCTGCAGAGGATACGTTCATTAGAGTTAACTGGTTCTCATGAGGACCGACACAGGAAAGGAAGACCCAGAGTTACCTCTGCTGAAGAGGATACATTCATTAGAGTTAACAGTCTCAGAAATTGCAGCAAAATAAATGCTTCACAGAGTTCAAGTAACAGACACATCTCAACTTCAACTGTTCAGAGGAGACTGCGTGAATCAGGCCTTCATGGTCGAATTGCTGCAAAGAAACCACTACTAAAGGACACCCATAATAAGAAGTGACTTGCTTGGGCCAAGAAACATGAGCTAATGACATTAAACCATGGGAAATTAGTTCTTCTGATGGATGGGTCCAAATTGGTGATTTTTGGTTACATGAGCGAGGGACATTAGACTGGTGTAAATCTGTCCTTTGTTCTGATGAGTCCAAATTTGAGATTTTTGGTTCCAACCGCCGTGTCTTTGTGAGACGCAGAGTACGTGAACGGATGATCTCTGCATGTGTGTTTCCAACTGTGAAGCATGGAGGAGGAGGTGTGATGGTGCTTAGCTCATGACATTTTCTGTGATTTATTCAGAATTCAAGGCACGCTTAACCAGCATGGCTACCATAGCATTCTGCAGTGATACTCCATCCTATCTGGTTTGAGCTTAGTGGGACTATCATCTGTTTTTCAACAGGACAATGACCCAATACACCTCCAGGCTGTGTAACTGCTATTTGACCAAGAAGGAGAGAGATGGAGTGCTGCATCAGATGACCTGGCCTCCACAATCACCCGACCTCAACATAATTGAGATGGTTTGGGATGAGTTGGACCGCAGAGTGAAGGAAAAGGAAAATCAGCCAACAAGTGCTCAGCATATGTGGGAACTCCTTCAAGACTGTTGGAAAAGCATTCCAGGTGTAGGTGGCTGAGAGAATGACAAGAGTGTGCAAAGCTGTCATCAAGGCAAAGGGTGTCTACTTTGAAAAATCCCAAATGTTAAATATATTTAGATTTGTTTAACACTTTTTTGGTTACTACATGATTCCATATGTGTTACTTCATAGTTTGATGTCTTCACTATTATTCCACAATGTAGAAAATAGTCCAAACAAAGAAAACCCCCAGAATTGGTAGGTGTTCTAAAACTTTTGACTGGTAGTGTATATCACTGGGACCTGCTGCTGACCATCAGGCAGTGGACAGGCTATGAGTGAGTGGAGTGGAGTGGAGTGGAGTGGAGTGGAGTGGAGTGGAGTGGAGTGGAGTGAGTGAGAGGGCCGGAGAGGTGTGTGTCCGTTGGTTGAGAGAGTGCTAAGGCAGAGACAGCTGAGAGACAAGCAACGTCGTGACAACTTTTTACCAGTTGTAGGTAGGCTATTTAGACTGGTCATTATGGAGACACCATTTTTCCATAAAACATATAGACAGCTGGAGCTGAGATCACTCCTTCAAGACTGTTGAAAAATTCCACAAATTAACTTTTAAGAAGGCACACCTGTTAATTGAAATGCATTCCAGGTGACTACCTCATGAAGCTGGTTGAGAGAATGCAAAGAGTGTGCAAAGCTGTCATCAAGGCAAAGGGTGCCTAATTTGAAGAATCTCAAATATAAAATATATTTTGATTTGTTTAACACTTTTTTGGTTACTACATGATTGTGTTATTTCATAGTATTGATGTCTTCACTATTATTCTACAATGTAGAAAACATTACAAATAATGAGTGAGTAGGTGTGTCCAAACTTTTGACTGGTACTGTGTACACAAGAACAGAGGGAAACAGATACTGTTTCTCTCTGTCAATTCAATTCAAGGGCCTTTATTGGCATGGGAAACATATTTTTATTTTATCAGGTAAGTTGACTGAGAACATGTTCTCATTTATAACAACAACTTGAGGAATAGTTACAGGGGAGAGGAATGAGCCAATTGTCAGCTGGGGATGATTAGTTGACTGCGCTGGTATGAGGGATAGCTAGGGACTTTAGCCAGGACACCAGGGTTAACACCCCTACTCTTACTATAAGTGCTATGTGATCTTTACTGACCTCAGAGCGTCAGGACACCCGTTTAACATCACATCCAGAAGACAGCACCCTACACAGGGCAGTGTCCCCAATCACTGCCCTGGGGTATTGGGATATTTTTTTAGACCAGAGGAAAGAGTGCCTCCTACTGTCCCTCCAACACCACTTCCAGCAGCATCTGGTCTCCCATCCAGGGACCAACCTTGGTTAACTTCAGTAGTAAGCTAGAAGTGGGATGCAGGGTGGTATGCTGCTGGCATAGGGATGCTGCTGACATATGATAACATTGCCAAAGCAAGTGAAGTAGATAATATACAAAAGTGAAATAAACAATAAAAATGAACAGTAAACATTACACTCACAGAAGTTCCAAAATAATAAAGACATTACGAATGACATATTATGCACATATATTGTTGTAATGATGTGCAAATGGTTAAAGTACAAAAGGAAAATTAAATAAACATAAATATGGGTTGTATTTACAATGGTGTTTGTTCTTCACTGGTTGCCCTTTTCTTGTGGCAACAGGTCACAAATCTTGCTGCTGTGATGTCACACTGTGGTAATTCACCCAGTAGATATGGGAGTTTATCAAAATTGGGTTTGTTTCCAAATTCTTTGTGGATCTGTGTAATCTGAGGGAAGTATGTGTCTCTAATATGGTCATACATTTGGCAGGAGGTTAGGAAGTGCAGCTTAGTTTCCACCTCATTTTGTGGGTAGTTTGTCTCTCTTTCTCTCTCTGTTTTTTTTTCTCTCTCTATCTCTTAGAGTTTTCTCTCACTCCCTCTGTTCGTAGTCTGTCATTACATGACCTTCCTCTGTACACGATGACGTCACATTCTAACTCTGTGGATCACACTAACCTAATCCCATCAACAGTTGTGTGTGTGTGTGTGTGTGTGTGTGTGTGTGTGTGTGTGTGTGTGTGTGTGTGTGCGCGTGTGTGTGTGCGTGTGTTTATCTGCTGGACCTATATATTCTAGACCTATAGATTATGGATTTATAGAGACACACATTCTAACTCTGTGGATCACACTAACCTAATCCCTTCAACAGTTGATTGTGTGTGCGTGTGCGTGCACGTGTGTGCGCGTGTGTGTGTGCGTGTGTTTATCTGCTGGACCTATATATTCTAGACCTATAGATCATGGACCTATAGAGACACACATTCAGCAGCCAATGAGAATCTGGGCACTGGATTAAGCCTTTAACGTTAATGAGAGAGATTCTCTAACAAGAGATTGCATCAAGAACATTCCGTGAACATCACCATGGTTACACAACCTGAGAGTGTGACGTTTGTTGCTTCCCAGATGGCACCCTATTCCCTATATAGTGCACTACTATAGACCAGAGCCCTATTCCCTATATAGTGCACTACTATAGACCAGAGCCCTATTCCCTATATAGTGCACTACTATAGACCAGAGCCCTATTCCCTATATAGTGCACTACTATAGACCAGAGCCCTATTCCCTATATAGTGCACTACTATAGACCAGAACCCAATTCCCTATATAGTGCACTACTATAGACCAGAACCCTATTCCCTATATAGTGCACTACTATAGACCAGAGCCCTATTCCCTATATAGTGCACTACTATAGACCAGAGCCCTATTCCCTATACAGTGCACTACTATAGACCAGAGCCCTATTCCCTATATAGTGCACTACTATAGACCAGAACCCAATTCCCTATATAGTGCACTACTATAGACCAGAACCCTATTCCCTATATAGTGCACTACTATAGACCAGAGCCCTATTCCCTATATAGTGCACTACTATAGACCAGAGCCCTATTCCCTATATAGTGCACTACTATAGACCAGAGCCCTATTCCCTATATAGTGCACTACTATAGACCAGAGCCCTATTCCCTATATAGTGCACTACTATAGACCAGAACCCTATTCCCTATATAGTGCACTACTATAGACCAGAGCCCTATTCCCTATATAGTGTACTACTATAGACCAGAGCCCTATTCCCTATATAGTGCACTACTTTTGACCAGAGCCCTATTCCCTATATAGTGCACTACTATAGACCAGAGCCCTATTCCCTATATAGTGCACTACTATAGACCAGAGCCCTATTCCCTATATAGTGCACTACTATAGACCAGAACCCTATTCCCTATATAGTGCACTACTATAGACCAGAGCCCTATTCCCTATATAGTGCACTACTATAGACCAGAGCCCTATTCCCTATATAGTGCACTACTTTTGACCAGAGCCCTATTCCCTATATAGTGCACTACTATAGACCAGAGCCCTATTCCCTATATAGTGCACTACTTTTGACCAGGCCCCATAGCCATTAGTTAGCCTAGAAAGATGATATACAGAGGCAGTATCTTAATTTGATCACCCCTGTTGCAGATTCTGAAGTTTGTAATTTCCACTTTGAAATTTCAGGCTTGATTTTCCCAATACGAAACATGTATCAACCCCTATGCCCATTAATGCCCATTAATTATAATCCACATAACAATTCACATAACAATTCACATTTCCTGTTGCTGCAGGATTATTTCCCTGCTGTAGAAAACTGGCTCAAATTAAGATCCTACATCTGTATCAACGAGGGCCAAACGCTCAAGTATATCGGCCCTCACCTTTGACCTCTTGACCCCTAACCACCCAACAGGTAAATGGCAGGTTGCTTCTGGGTCAGAAGTGTCGGTGTGGGTGGGAGTGGGTAACACAAGTTTGGTGACACCTTACTTGGGGAGGACGGCCTGGTGGTAATGACTGGAGCGGAATCTGTGGAATGGTATCAAGTACATCAAACCCAAGGTTTCCATTCCAGCCATTATTATAAGCCCTCAGCAGCTTCCTGTGTTGTGGGTGTGGGTCAGGGTTGTCAAGATGCCCGACAACTTACTGTCTGGGACTGTGTAAGAGGTTGTTAGTGTGAATGTCCACATTGTGGTGTTTGTGTTTTTAAAGCAATGTGTTCATTTAGACTACTTGTGATAGCCAGCCGTTATGACGAGACTTTGGTTTGTGACAGCTCATCAAATACAGACCAAATCTATAGACTTTAAAAATGGACAGTTTCTCTCTCTCTCTCTCTCTCCTTCTCTCTCTCTCTCTCTCTCTCTCTCTCTCTCTCTCCTTCTCTCTCTCTCTCTCTCTCTCTCTCGCTCTCTCTCTCTCTCTCCTTCTCTCTCTCTCTCTCTCTCTCTCTCTCTCTCTCTCTCTCTCTCTCTCTCTCTCTCACTCTCTCCTTCTCTCTCACTCTCTCCTTCTCTCTCCTTCTCTCTCTCTCTCCTCTCTCTCTCTCTCTCTCTATCTCTCTCTCTCTCTCTCTCTCTCTCTCTCTCTCTCTCTCTCTCTCGTAGTCCTTTCCGGCTCCACTGTGTTTGTTTAGCTACTACAGTATTATACTTTCTCTTCATTTTCTTTGGGCTGCGTCCCAAAAATAGGGTTCTGAAGACACCCTGTCTGGGTCTCTATTCAAGGCCTGGTCCGTAGAGTGAACGTTACTTGACACTCAGAAAAATAAGAAGGCTGAAAATAAGCATAAGTGATGTTGTACTGCAGGGGTCCCCAGTCGGGGGACGATTTATTTTTCTTTTCTTGAGGGGGTGGTCGGGGGCCCGGAACGTAATTAGAAACAGGTCCTTGCTAACATAGCAGGTCCTTTCTAGCCTCCAAACCTGGGAGGGGAACAGACATAGGTTACGTCCCAAGTGGTTCCCCTATTTTCTATGGGCCATGTGGTCCAAAGTAGTGCACTACAGAGAATAGGGGGCCATTTTTGATTTGTTTATTGAACCTTTATTTTAACTAGGCAAGTCAGTTAAAAACAAATTCTTATTTACAAAGACGGCCAAACCCTCCTCTAATCCAGACAACGCTGGGCCAATTGTGTGCTGCCCTATGGGACTCCCAATCACGGCCGGTTGTGATACAGCCCGGGGTCAAACCCGGGTCTGTAGTGAAGCCTCTACCACTGGGATGCAGTGCCTTAGACCGCTGTGCCACTCGGGAGCCAATTAGCTGACTGTCCTGGCGGAGGGGGGGGGGGGGGGGGGGGTGGACATGCTCTGTCGTAGTTCTCCATGACACTGACAGTATACAGACGATACTTGTAGCTTGTAATTAATGGGTATGTTGTGTTTTACATACAAGCTGCGATCACATGTCAGTAGAGGAGAGACTTGGATTGAATGGGCTAATGGAAATGGAAACCGAGTCCAGGACAGATTTCACAGGACTAGCATGTAAACGAACGACAACTGTAGGTCCTACCTTCAGAGGGCTCTCAGGAGTAATGGTGTGTGACTTCTGGGAGAACATATGTCACTAGAGAGTCATTACGGAGGTCACATTGGATTGGTTCTCTCTGCCTTGGCTGTCTCTGCCTCAGGAGGTGTGCATTTGTGGGTATTTATGTTCCTAATATTGAGTTGCACCCCCCCCCCCCCCCCCTTTCCCTCAGAACAGCCTCAATTCGTCGAGGCTTGGACTCGACAAGGTTTTGAAAGCGTTCCACAGGGATGCAGTCCCATGTTGACTCCAATGATTCCCACAGTTGTGTCAAGTTGTCTGGATGTCCTTTGGGTGGTGGGCTATTCTTGATAAACATGGGAAAAGCGTGAAAAACCCAGCAGCGTTGCAGTTCATGACACACTCAAACCGGTGCGCCTGGCACCTACTACCATACCCTGTTCAAAGGCACTTCAATCTTTTGTCTTGCTCATTCACCCTCTGAAAGACACACATACACATGTCTCAATTGTCTCAAGGCTTTAAAATCCTTCTTTAACCCGTCTCCTCCCTTTAATCTACACTGATTGAAGAGGATTTAACAAGTGACATCAATTTGGGATCATAGCTTTCCCCTGGATTCACCTGGTCAGGCTGTCAAGGAAATAGCAGGTTCACTCATTCACTCAGTGTGTTACTACATGTGTGAGTGTATATGTGTGTGTTTGTCTCTCATAGAGACGTCCTGTCCTGTAATGTCAACAGGCAGAGCAGGGCCCTGATGTTTGTCTCTCATAGAGACGTCCTGTCCTGTAATGTCAACAGGCAGAGCAGGGCCCTGATGTTTGTCTCTCAGAGAGACGTCCTGTCCTGTAATGTCAACAGGCAGAGCAGGGCCCTGATGTACTGTAACTCTTCTCTAATGGCACTACATTCCCCATATAGTGCACTCCTTTTGACCAGGGCCCACAGGGGTCCAGTAGTAGTGCATTATACAAGGAGTAGGGTGTTATTTGGGACACTATAACCATGTTACCTCGAGAACCAAATTACACTCTACAGCCCAGCCATCTGGAAACCAACCTTATTCACTGTGATGTCACACACACTACATGAAGACAACAGACATTCTCTCTCTGCTTCTCGCTCCTCTCTCTCTCTCTCTCTGTCTCTGTCTCTGTCTCTCTCTCTCTCTCTCTCTCTCTCTTTCTCTTTCTCTCTTTCTTTTTCTCTTTCTCTTTCTCTCTTTCTCATTCTCGCTGTCACTCTCTCTCTCATTCTCTCATTCTCTCTCTCTCATTCTCTCATTCTCTCTCTCTCTCATTCTCTCTCTCATTCTCTCTCTCATTCTCTCTCTCTCTCTCTCTCTCTCTCTCTCTCTCTCTCTCTCTCTCTCTTTCTCATTCTCGCTGTCACTCTCATTCTCTCTCTCTCTCTCATTCTCTCTCTCTCTCTCATTCTCTCTCTCATTTTCTCTCTCTCTCATTTTCTCTCTCTCTCATTTTCTCTCTCTCTCTCATTTTCTCTCTCTCTCTCATTCTCTCTCTCTCTCTCTCTCTCTCTTTCGCTCTCTTTCTCTTTCTCTCTTTCTCATTCTCGCTGTCACTCTCTCTCTCTCTCTCATTCTCTCATTGTCTCTCTCTCTCTCATTGTCTCTCTCTCTCTCTCTCTCTCTCTCTTTCTCATTCTCGCTGTCTCTCTCTCTCTCTCTCTTTCTCATTCTCGCTGTCACTCTCTCTCTCTCATTCTCTCTCTCATTCTCTCTCTCTCTCTCATTCTCTCTCTCTCATTCTCTCTCTCTCTCTCTCATTTTTTCTCTCTCTCATTTTCTCTCTCTCTCTCATTTTCTCTCTCTCTCTCTCATTTTCTCTCTCTCTCTCTCATTCTCTCTCTCTCTCTCTCTCTCATTCTCTCTCTCTCTCTCATTCTCTCTCTCTCTCTCTCTCATTTTCTCTCTCTCTCATTTTCTCTCTCTCTCATTTTCTCTCTCTCTCTCTCATTCTCTCTCTCTCGCTCTCATTCTCTCTCTCTCTCTCTCTCTCTCTCTCTCTCTCTCTCTCTCTCTCTCTCTCTCTCTGTTACATCTCTCCGAGTCCTCAAACATATGGTTAGATGAGACAAAAATGTAGCTTTTTGGCCATCAAGGAAATTGCTATGTCTGGCACAAACCCAACACATCTCATCACCCCGAGAAAACCACCCACACAGTGAAGCATGGTGGTGGCAGCATCATGCTGTGGGGATGTTTTTCATTGGCAGGGACTGGGAAACTGGTCAGAATTGGAGGAATAATGGATGGCACTAAATACAGGGAAATTATTGAGGGAAACCAGTTTCAGTCTTCCAGAGATTTGAGACTGGGATGGAGGGTCACCTTCCAGCAGGACAATGACCCTAAGCATACTGCTAAAGCAACACTTGAGTGGTTTAAGGGGAAACATTTAATCGTCTTGGAATGGCATAATCAATGCGCAGACCTCAATCGAATTGAGAATCTGTGGTATGACTTAAAGATTGCTGTACACCAGCGGAACCCATCCAACTTTCAAGGAGCTGGAGCTGTTGTTCCTTGAAGAATGGGCAAAAATCCCAGTGGCTAGATGTGCCAAGCTTATAGAGACATACCCCAAGAGACCTGCAGCTGTAATTGCTGCAAAAGGTTTCTCTACAAAGTATTGACTTTTGGGGGGGGGGGGGGGGGGGGGGTGAATAGTTTTTTTTTTTGTCAACTTTCTTTTTTGTTTCACAATAAAGATTTGATATCTTCAAAGTGGTAGGCATGATGTGTAAATCAAATGATTACAAACCCCCCCAAAAACTCTATTTTAATTCCAGGTTGTAAGGCAACAAAATTGGAAAAATGCCAAGGGGGGTGAATACTTTCGCAAGCCACTGTATTCTCACACACTTCCTGTTTCTCTCCCCCTCTCTCATTCTCTACCTCTCCATCTCTCTCTCTGTCTCTATTCAATTTCAATTCAATTTATTGAGCTTTATTGGCATGGGAAACATATGTTAACATGGCCAAAGCAAGTGAAGTATATAATAAACAGAAGTGATGTAAACAATAAAAAATGAACAGTAAACATTACACTCACAAAAATTCCAAAAGAATAAAGACATTTCAAATGTAATATTATGTTTATATACAGTGTTGTAACAATGTGTAAATTGTTAAATTACAAAAGGGAAAATAAATAAACACAAATATAGGTTTTATTTACAATGGTGTTTGTTCTTCACTGGTTGCCCTTTTCTTGTGGCAACAGGTCACATACTGTATATTGCTAACCTAACCTCCTGTAGTTTATCAAAATTGGATGTGTTTTCCAATTCTTTGGGCTGGTGTAATAGGAGGGAAATATGTGTCTCTAATATGTCATCCATTTGGCAGGAGGTTAGGAAGTGGTCAGGTATTCTGCCACTGTGTACTCTCTGTTTAGGGTCAGTCACAGTGGTCAGGTATTCTGCCACTGTGTACTCTCTGTTTAGGGCCAGTCACAATGGTCAGGTATTCTGCCACTGTGTACTCTCTGTTTAGGGTCAGTCACAGTGGTCAGGTATTCTGCCACTGTGTACTCTCTGTTTAGGGTCAGTCACAGTGGTCAGGTATTCTGCCACTGTGTACTCTCTGTTTAGGGCCAGTCACAGTGGTCAGGTATTCTGCCACTGTGTACTCTCTGTTTAGGGTCAGTCACAGTGGTCAGGTAGGGTCAGTTACAGTGGTCAGGTATTCTGCCACTGTGTACTCTCTGTTTAGGGCCAGTTACAGTGGTCAGGTATTCTGCCACTGTGTACTCTCTGTTTAGGGCCAGTCACAGTGGTCAGGTATTCTGCCACTGTGTACTCTCTGTTTAGGGTCAGTCACAGTGGTCAGGTATTCTGCCACTGTGTACTCTCTGTTTAGGGTCAGTCACAGTGGTCAGGTATTCTGCCACTGTGTACTCTCTGTTTAGGGCCAGTCACAGTGGTCAGGTATTCTGCCACTGTGTACTCTCTGTTTAGGGTCAGTCACAGTGGTCAGGTATTCTGCCACTGTGTACTCTCTGTTTAGGGCCAAATAGCATTCTAGTGTGCTCTGTTTTTTTTATCAATTCTTTCCAATGTGTCAAGTAATTAACTTTGTGTTTTCTCTGTCTCTGTCTCCATCTCGCTCTCTCTCACTCTCATCTCTCGCTTTATTCTTCTCACTCACTCACTCACTCACAATCTCTCTCTCTCTCTCCCTCTCTCTGTCTCTCTCTCTCTCTCTCTCTCTCTCTCTCTCTCTCTCTCTCTCTCTCTCTCTCTCTCTCTCTCTCTCTCTCTCATGTTCTATTTATACTGTCTTGTCATGGTCAGCTCTTCAGCTGGAATCCAACCGTCAGGTTGCATTATTCCATTTATTACTGGGGGGGGGATCATCGGTTGCTCATGGCAACGTTACTGGAGTTGAAGTTATTTCATCACTGTTGGACTGGAGGCAGTGGGATTTTGGGAGATGAGGGGTGTGAATTACTATGATAGAAACTAGAAAGGGTCATTTTGGCCCTGAGCGCTCTGGAGCAGGTTTTCATCAACGATCTCTCTGCATCTTTCCCTCGATCTTGACTAGTCTCCCAGTTCCTGAAAAACATCCCCACAGCATGATGCTGCCACCACCATGCTTCACCGTAGGGATGATGCCAGGTTTCCTCCAGACGTGACGCTTGGCATTCAGGCCAGAGAGTTCAATCTTGGTTTCATCAGACCAGATAATCTTCTTTCTCATGGTCTTTAGGTGCCTTTTTGGCAAACTCCAAGCGGACTGTCATGTGCATTTTACTGAGGAGTGGCTTCCTTCTGGCCATTCTACCATAAAGGCCTGATAGGTGGAGTAGTGCAGAAATGGTTGTCCTTCTGGAAGGTTCTCCCATCTCCACAGAGGAACTTTGGAGCTCTGTCAGAGTGACCATCAGTTTCTTGGTCACCTCCCTGACCAAGGCCCTTCTCCCCCGATTGCTCAGTTTGGCCGGGCGGCCAGCTCTAGGAAGAGTCTCGGTGGTTCCAGTCTTCTTCCCTTTAAGAATGATGGAGGCCACTGTGTTATTGGGGACCTACATGTTTTGGTACCCTTCCCCAGATCTGTGCCTCGACACAGTCTGGTCTCGGAGAGCTACAGACAATTCCATTGACATCGTGGCTTGGTTTTTGCTCTGACATGCACTATCTTTCCAAATCATGTCCAATCAATTGAATTTACCACAGGTGGACTCCAATCAAGGAGCTCAATTTCGAGGCTCTTAGCAAAGGGTCTGAATACTCATGGAAATAAGGTATTTCTGTATTTTTTTTTTTATACATTTGCAAAATATTGCAAACTGTAGATCAGGATGATATTATTTTTGTGACTTTTTACCCCTTTTTCTCCCCAATTGGTTGTTACAGTCTCGGGAAAGAAGAAGGTTGAGAGACATGCGTCCTCCGAAACACGACCCTGCCAAGTCGCACTGCTTTTTGACACACTGCCCGCTTAACCCGGAAGCCAGCCGCACCAATGTGTCGGAGGAAACACCGTACAACTGGCGACCGATGTCAGTGTGCATGCGCCCGGCCCCGCCACAAAGAGTCGCTAGAGCACGATGAGACAAGGACATCTTGGCCTTCCAAACCCTCTCCTAACCTGGACAACGCTGGGCCAATTGTGCACCAACTCATGGGTCTCCCAGTCACAGCCGGCTACAACACAGCCTGGGCTACAACTACAGGTCTGTAGTTGACGTCTCAAGCACTGCGATGCAGTGACTTAGACCACTGTGCCACTCGGGAGGCCCGTAGATTGGGATTTTTCACCTGGTTACATACATTGTTCAACACCGCTGTTTTTCAGCATGGTTTTTGATTTTCTATATTATAAAAAAATCAACTAAGAAGTCGGCTCTTTTTCAGTGGGTGTCAATGGGGACGGCCAATTTCTTTTCCCACAAGGTGGGCTTGGTCTAAGGGAATTTCTTCTCATGAAGTGAATATGTACTAGGAGTATGGTCCATTAGAATGCACACAGGCCATTTGCCGGCATTAGTTGGAATCCTTGCCCCGGTGTTCTCATTTGTGTTGACATTTGGGTGCCCATGTCATGTTGACCTTCTGAGATGTTTCCTTGGAACATCATCTTTACCCCCCCCCCCCCCCCCCCCCCCCCCCCCCCTCTCTCTCACCCCCACGTACCCTGTCCCAAGATCCACAAAGTCTAGATGGTTCAAGGTTCAGTCCGCTGTGCCTTATTGTTCCGTATTAGGTCAAATAGGAGCTAAAATGGTAATATAAGTAAACTTGTGTCTGTTGTCTTTGAAATATTGATTCAGTTGAGGTAAATTGATTAATTAATATCTTTCTTTGTCTCTCTGTCTCTCCAGGGTTTCTCTGTGGAATGCCCGTGTCATGATGCCGTCGCTGAGACTCACCCTGCGTCCAGGTGACCAGGGAGGGCGTGTCGAGTCGTCAGCCAATCACAGCAGGTGCTTTAGGAGAGTCAGTTCCTGTTTATGTTCATCAGTACTTCCTCTCAGAACCCTCCCGCCTCACTGATGTCCTGCCCCCTCGGTAAGTAGGCCACTCAATCAATCAATCAAAGTAGGCTACTCCCTGCCAGCACTTCTTTGTCAAGATTCTAACACTATCCTTATAAATTGTTACACACTCCTGTCCTCATAGCTCATAATAACCGATAGTAAGTCTGTTATAACATCAGTATGTGTTGATGGTCACTTTCTATCCATAGCCTCATAGCTCATAATAACCGATAGTAAGTCTGTTATAACATCAGTATGTGTTGATGGTCACTTTCTATCCATAGCCTCATAGCTCATAATAACCGATAGTAAGTCTGTTATAACATCAGTATGTGTTGATGGTCACTTTCTATCCATAGCCTCACCACCACATATTTTCTTTCTCTCTCTCTCTCCAGGCGGTAGGTAGGTAGTTCCTGTATCCATCTCTTCCATCACTTCCTCTTCCTCCTTACTGTCTGGCTGTGTGGGGATGCTGGTGCTAGCTGGCACTGTTCGTAACTATGGTGATAGTCAGGTAACCGTGGCAAGAGGAGTCTGTGGGCACAGCTTCCTGATGTTGTGCCAGGTGCTGAGGGGACAGGAGGGCACCATCGAACGAACGGGCACAGAGGTGAGGCGTTACTATGTACTGTGGGGCAAACCCCAACTAGTCGCACGAGTGAAACTAGCATTGTCATCATGTTAATCATGAATTTATATCTATGAGAGATTTCAGAGAAAAGTTGAGTAATTAGCTTTTTCATTCTGGTGCAAACAGTTGTGTGCTGAGTTTCTAAGTCTGTTTGTTATTGTTATTGTTTGCAAGTCAATAAGTGTGTCTAGTATGTGTATTATTACACCTTTGCTTCTCCTCAGGTGCTGTGCAACTCTGCTTCCTAGTTTACACTGATGACATCACAACAGGAAGCATAGGACCTATCTTACTGTAGAACGTCAATCTCCGCCTCCTTGCACTTTCTAGAACTTCCTGTTGCTGCTACTTGACTTCCTGTTGCACAAAGTCTCTCAGACACTCTTAAGACCTCTAACCTCTGAACCCAAGCAGCCATGAGGCACATTCACGTAGAACTGACACGCGGCAGCAAGGAGGAGATGGCTCCTGTGGAGCTTCCATCCCAGGATGGGGACCTGCCTCCTCCCACGGCCCCCTCACAGGTCCCCGACCTTGGGGTGATGAGACCGGGGTTGGTGGTTCCCAAGCCCTTTGGTCATGAGCAGCTGCGTCTCCAGAAGGTCTATCAGCTCTCCATCTTCTCCCAGCTGGGGGGGTTCTCAGCCTCCGAGCTCCCCAGAACCAGTGAGGCCCAGCCGGGGCAAGTCCAGCCGGGTCAGGTCCAGCGGACTGACAGGGTGGGGGTCAAGAGAGGACAGGGTGGGGTTCAAGAGGATTCCCATCTAACACACAAATGGCCCCACCTGGCTGGGGACCTCGACAGGGAAAGGGATGGAGGGGTGCTGTCAGGGTCAGGACCTGGGGTAGGGGTGGATGTCGGAATGGGGGTAGGGATGGGGTTAGGGGTGGGGCAGGGGCCTGTATCCTCCTGCATCATGGTGGATCACAGAGACTCAGATGGGGGCCTGTCGCCTAGATCCCCCCCACCTGCACCCCTCTCTCCGGGCCACACCCCCGCCCGACGCCCTGCCCAGCACAATCACGACAGGCCCGTCCCGGACCTGTGGGCCCCGCTGTCGCCCAAACCATCCCCCATGGTCGAGCCCCACAGCCCTCCTGGCTCCCGCAGCCCCTTTCCCAGCATAGAGTCTCCTCCTGGGGGCAACGCGTCAGCCTGCTCCTTGGGCAATCCTGGAGGGTCTGGGGAGGGCTGCAGTAGTGGCTCCTCATTGGGACAGAATCAGCCCAACTGCTGCACTGACGGCCCCCGTGGGGCCCTTGGGGCATTCGACACCCGTAGCCCTCCTGGAGGACCTCCCCTCGGACCTCCAGGCTCCCTCTCCCACCGCTTCCCTCCCGCCACAGACCCCCAGGAGCCTGGGGAGGGTAGGGAGTGGGGGGCCAAGCTGGAGTCCTCACCGCCCCATCCCAGTGCCGCCGCCTTCAACTCCACCAACGGCCTGAGCTCCGTGGAGAAGACCCCCAGCACCAGCGGCCTGAGCTCCGTGGAGAAGACCCCCAGCGCCAGCGGCCTGAGCTCCGTGGAGAAGACCCCCAGCGCCAGCGGCCTGAGCTCCGTGGAGAAGACCCCCAGCACCAGCGGCCTCCGTGGGATCTCTTCGGGTCCCTGCCCGGCCAAGAAGAAACTGCTATCATCCAGCGACACGGGAGAGTCGTGTTCGGAGGACGAGGGCCCCTCCACCTCTAAGAGGAGCCGTCTGGCCCCGGGGTTAGGGCTGGCCTCCTGCAGGGGCACCGATGCCAAGGCTGCCCCCTTCTGGAACCACCTGCTTCCCAACGCACGGGACCCAAACCACACCAAGGTGAGGAGCACAGACTAGCAAAAGCAGGCACATACAAACACCAGAGGAGGCTGGTGGGAGGAGCTATAGGGGCACAGGCTCATTGTAATGGCTGTTATGGAATAAAAGGAACGGTATCAAACACATCAAACCACATGCTTGATTCTGTTCTATTTATTCTATCCAGCCATTACAATGAGTTCGTTTTCCTATAGCTCCTCCCGCCAGCCTCCTCTAACACAGGCACGTATATACACACACAAAGGCACACACACAGGAGTTGAATGGTTGGAACCCGGTTACCGAGAATTACTGAGATTTACTGCCCAAAACCTCTCCCGTTTCCCGGGATAAATAACTGAGAGAAAAAAATAAAAGAAGTAAATTATAATAAATTAATTATATGAACAGCATGGCTTAAAATTGAACTGTTAAATTATATTTGTCTAAATCTGGCTTCTCTACGGCCTCTGCATGATGAATATTCGCTCAGGGTGGGGACAGACCATTTTTATTTATTTATTTATTTCACCTTTATTTAGCCAGGTAGACCAGTTGAGGACAAGTTCTCATTTACAACTGCGACCTGGCCAAGATAAAGCAAAACAGTGCGACAAAAACAACAGCAACAGAGAGTTACACATAAACAAACGTACAGTCAATAACACAATAGAAAATAAAAACATAAAAATCTATGTACAGTGTGTGCAAATGTAGAAGAGGAGGGAGGTAGGCAATAAATAGGTCATAGAGACAAAATAATTACAATTTAGCATTAACACTGGAGTGATAGATATGCAAGTAGAGATACTGGGGTGCAAAAGAGCAAGAGGATAAATAACAATATGGGGATGAGGTAGTTGGGTGTGCTATTTACAGATGGGCTGTGTACAGGTACAGTGATCAGTAAGCTGCTCTGACAGCTGATGCTTAAAGTTTGAGAGGGAGATATAAGTCTCCAGCTTCAGAGATATTTGCAATTTGTTCCAGTCATTGGCAGCAGAGAACTGGAAGGAAAGGCGGCCAAAGGAGATGTTGGCTTTGGGGATGACCAGTGAAATATACCTGCTGGAGCGTGTTGCTATTTGTTTTATTTTACCTTTATTTAACTAGGCAAGTCAGTTAAGAACAAATTCTTATTTTCAAACACAGCCTAGGAGAAGTGGGTTAACTGTATTGTTCAGGGGCAGAATGACAGATTTTTACCTTGTCAGTTCAGGGATTCAATCTTGCAACCTTTCAGTTACTAGTCCAACGCTTTAACCACTAGGCTACCTGCCACTATGGTGACCAGTAAGCTGACATAAGGCGGGGCTTTACCTAGCTAAGACTTATAGATGACCTGGAGCCAGTAGGTTTGGCGACAGATATGTAGTGAGGGCCAGCAACGAGAGCATACAGGTCACAGTGGTGGGTAGTATATGGGGCTTTGGTGATAAAACGGATGGCACTGTGATAGACTGCATCCAGTTTGCTGAGTAGAGCGTTGGAGGCTATTTTGTAAATGACATCGCCGAAGTCAAGGATCGGTAGGATAGTCAGTTTTACGAGGGTAT
Source organism: Oncorhynchus mykiss (assembly GCF_013265735.2). Taxonomy (NCBI): domain Eukaryota; kingdom Metazoa; phylum Chordata; class Actinopteri; order Salmoniformes; family Salmonidae; genus Oncorhynchus; species Oncorhynchus mykiss. The sequence goes on along the minus strand of NC_048575.1, from coordinate 77,775,583 downwards.
AGCAGCATGAGTGAAGGAGGCTTTGTTGCGAAATAGGAAGCCGATTCTAGATTTAATTTTAGATTGAAGATGCTTAACTTCTTGACGCACCCATCCCGTTAGCGGGATCATTTTCATCAACACCCGCTGAATTGCAGCGGGCCAAATTCAAATTAAATTACTAAACATATTTAATTTTCATGAAATCACATGTGCAATATAGCAAAACACAGTTTAGCTTGTTGTTAATCCACCTGGAGTGTCAGATTTCAATACAGCTTTTCGGCGAAAGCATAACAAGCGTTTATGTAAGAACATCTCTCTCAGTAGACAAAATATTACAAACACTAGCAGCCAAGTAGTTTGGTCACGAAAGTCAGAAAAGCAATAGATTAAATCGCTTACCTTTGATGATCTTCGGATGTTTGCACTCACGAGACTCCCAGTTACACAATAAATGTTCCTTTTGTTCCATAAAGATAATTTTTATACCAAAATACCTCCATGTTTGTTTGACGCGTTATGTTCAGAAATCCACAGGCTCGAGCCGTCACCTCATCGCAGACGAAAATTCCAAATAGTATCCGTAATGTCCACAGAAACATGTCAAACGTTTTTTATAATCAATCCTCAGGTTGTTTTTAAAATATATAATCTATAATATATCAACCGGGACTGTCGCTTTTTCAATAGGAGAGGGAGAGACAATGGCTGCCCCACTCTGTGGCGCAAGCAAAACTCTGCGAACACCCACTGACGTGATGTTATCTTTCTCGCTCATTTTTCAAATTAAAAGCCTGAAACTATGTCTAAAGACTGTTGACACCTTGAGGAAGCAATAGGAAAAGGAATCTGGTTGATATCCCTTTAAATGGAGGCAAGGCATCCAATGGAACAGAGAGCTTTCAGGAAAAACAGCACTTCCTGGTTTGATTTTCCTTAGGTTTTCGGGCTGCAATATCAGTTATGTTATACTCACAGACAATATTTTGACAGTTTAGGAAACTTTAGAGTGTTTTCTATCCTAATCTTATATGCGTATTCTAGTTTCTGGGCCTGAGAAATAGGCGGTTTGAAATGGGCACGTTTTTTAGCCAAAAACAAAAATCCTGCCCCCTACACTCAAGAAGTTTTAATGTGAGTCTGAAAGGAGAGTTTGCAGTCTAACCAGAAGCCTAGGTATTTGTAGTTGTCCACATATTCTAGGTCAGAACTGTCCAGAGTAGTGATGCTAGTCAGGCGGGCGGGTACGGGGAGCAATTGGTTGAAGAGCATGCACTTAGTTATACAAGCATTTAAAAGCAGTTGGAGGACATGGAAGGAGTGTTGTATGGCGTTGAAGCTTGTTTGGAGATTTGTTAGCACAGTGTCCAAAGAAGGGCCAGATGTATACAGAATGGTGTCGTCTGCGTAGAGGTGGATCAGAGAATCACCATCAGCAAGAGCGACAGCGTTGATATATACAGAGAAAAGAGTCGGACCGAGAATTGAACCCTGTGGCACCCCCATAGAGACTGCCAGAGGTCCGGACAACAGGCCCTCCGATTAGACACACTGAACTCTATCTGAGAAGTAGTTGGTGAACCAGGTAACGCAGTCATTTGAGAAGTCAAGGCTATTGAGTCTGCCGATAAGAATGCGATGATTGACAGAGTTGAAAGCCTTGGCCAGGTTGATGAAAACAGCTGCACAGTACTTACTGTCTTTTGTTGATGGCGGTTATGATATCGTTTAGGACCTTGAGCGTGGATGAGGTGAACCCATGACCAGCTCGGAAACCAGATTGCATAGTGGAGAACGGTGGGATTCGAAATGGTCGGTAATCTGTTTATTAACTTGGCTTTCGAAGGTTTTAGAAAGGCAGGGCAGGATGGGTATAGGTCTATAACATTTTGGGTCTAGAGTGTCTCCCTCTTTGAAGAGGGGGATGACCGTGGCAGCTTTACAATCTTTGGGGATCTCAGGCGATACGAAAGAGAGGTTGAATAGGCTAATAATAGGGGTTGCAACAATTTTGGCGGATAATTTTAGAAAGAGAGGTTCCAGATTGTCTAGCCCAGCTGATTTGTAGGAATCTTGCAGCTCTTCCAGATTTTGCATTTCTTTCAGAACATCAGCTGTCTGGATTTGGGTGAAGGAGAGGCGGGGGGGTTTGGGCGAGTTGCTGCGGGGAACGCAGGTGTCACGCCCTGACCTTAGAGAGCCAGTTTATTTCTCTATTTGGTTAGGTCAGGGTGTGATGTGGGGTGGGCATTCTATGTTTTGTTTTCTATGTTTCTTTATTTCTATGTTTTGGCCGGGTATGGTTCTCAATCAGGGACAGCTGTCTATCGTTGTCTCTGATTGGGAATCATACTTAGGTAACCCTTTTTCCCTCCTTTCAGTGTAGGAAGTTAACTTAGTTAGAGGCATCATAGCCCTGTTAAGATTCGCGGTCGTTTTGTATTGTCTATTGTTTTGTTGGCGACATTCTAATAAAGAGGAATATGTACGCTCACTACGCTGCACCTTGGTCCGATTCGTACGACGTCTGTGATAGAACTTCCCACCGTAAAAGGACCAAGCAGCGTGGTAAAAAGGAGGACTGGACATGGGATGACATCCTGGATGGCAAAGGATCCTGGACATGGGAGGAGATCCTGGCTGAAAGGGATGGCCTTCCATGGTAACAGGGCTAGAGTGGGCATCCAGTCAGGTCGGAGGGTGCAGGCTCAGCGCATCTGGCCGCCAGTACGTCTCTACGGCCCAGGATATCCTGCATCGGCTCTGCGCACTGTGTCTCCAGTGCGTCTGCACAGCCCAGTGCGTCCTGTGCCTGCACTCCGCACGTGCCGGGCCAAAGTAACCATCCAGCCAGGACAGGTTGTGCCGGCTCTACGCTCGAGACCTCCAGTGCGCCTCCACGGCCCAGTGTATCCAGTGCCTCCGCCAAGAACAAAGACTCCTGTATGTCTCCCCAGCCTAGTGAGTCCTGTGCCTGTGCCCAGAACCAAGCCTCCTGTATGTCTCCCCAGCCTAGTGAGTCCTGTGCCTGTGCCCAGAACCAGGCCTCCTGTGTGTCTCTCCAGTCCAGTGATGATCCATGGCACGAAGCCTCCAGTGATGATCCATGGCAAGAAGCCTCCAGTGATGATCCATGGCACGAAACCTCCAGTGATGATCCATGGCGCGAAGCCTCCAGTGATGATCCATGGCACGAAGCCTCCAGTGATGATCCATGGCACGAAGCCTCCAGTGATGATCCATGGCACGAAGCCTCCAGTGATGATCCATGGCACGAAGCCTCCAGTGAGGAGTCATGGCACGAAGCCTCCAACGACGACCTCCAGTCCGGAGCCTCCGGCGACGGCCTCCAGTCCGGAGCCTCCAGCGAGGGTGCCAAGTCCGGGGCCCGCAGCGAGGGTGCCAAGTCCGGGGCCCGCAGCGAGGGTGCCAAGTCCGGGGCCTGCAGCGAGGGTGCCAAGTCCGGGGCCCGTAGCGAGATTGTCCATTCCGGGGCCCGCAGCGAGGGTGCCCAGTCCGGGGCCCGCAACGAGGAGGCCTGACAGCAGGGCTGTTGACCGGGGTAGCGGTAGCCAGGTGGAAAGCATGGCCAGCCGTAGAGAAATGCTTCATGAAATTATCGATTATTGCGGATTTATCGGTGGTGACAGTGTTGACTAGCCTCAGTGCAATGAGCAGCTGGGAGGAGGTGTTTTTATTCTCCATGGACAAATTTCTGTTAGGAAAGCTAAGGCTATCTTTTTCAAACTGACTGAGTATATTGGTTTATTGGGCTATTCAATGCTATTGCAGAACGCCACAGCATGTTTTTGTGCTGGTCAAGGGCAGTCAAGTCTGGGGTGAACCAAGGGCTATATCTGTTCTTAGTTCTACATTTTTTTAATAGGGCATGCTTATTTAAGATGGAGAGGAAAGCACTTTTGAAGAGCAACCAGGCATCCTCCACAGATGGGATGAGGTCAATATCCTTCCAGGATACCCAGTCCAGGTCGATTAGAAAGGCCTGCTCACTGAAGTGTTTTAGGGAGCGTTTGACAGTGATGAGGGGTAGTCGTTTGACAGCGGACCCATTACGCACGCAGGCAATGAGGCAGTGATCGCTGAGATCCTGGTTGAAGACAGCAGAGGTGTATTTGGAGGGCAAGTTGGTCAGGATAATATCTATGAGGGTGCCCATGGTTACGGATTTATGATTGTACCTGGTAGGTTTCCATTATCATGTGTGTTAGATAGAGGGCATCTTGCTTAGATTGTAGAACGGTCTGGGTGTTAAGCATATCCCAGTTTAGGTCACCTAGCAGTACAAACTCTGAAGATAGATGGGGGCGATCAATTCACATACGGTGTCCAGGGCACGGCTGAGGGCTGAGGGGGGTCTATAACAAGCGGCAACGGTGAGAGACTTGTTTCTGGAAAGGTGGATTTTTAGAAGTAGAAGCTTGAATTGTTTGGGCACAGGCCTGGATAGTATGACAAATCTCTGCAGGCTATCTCTGCAGTAGATTGCAACTCCGCCCCCTTTGGCAGTTCTATCTTGTCGGAAAATGTTATAGTTAGGAATGAACATTTCTGGATTTTTGGTGGCCTTCCTACGCCAGGATTCAGACACGGCTAGGACATCTGGGTTGGCGGAGTGTGCTAAAGCAGTGAGTAAAACAAACTTAGGGAGGATGCTTCTAGTGTTATCTCAGTATATAGAGAGCAGTTCACAATGCATGTAGACCTATCACCTCATCATGGTAACTTTTTTTCTTGTGACTTTTTTTCAGTAATATAAAGACCGAATGCATGTCTAATTTACCCATTTCCATCTTGCTTTCGGGGGTCACCTTGTTTTTTTCAGTAATATAAAGACCGAATGCATGTCTAATTTACCCATTTCCATCTTGCTTTCGGGGGTCACCTTGTTTTTTTCAGTAATATAAAGACCGAATGCATGTCTAATTTACCCATTTCCATCTTGCTTTCGGGGGTCACCTTGTTTTTTTCAGTAATATAAAGACCGAATGCATGTCTAATTTACCCATTTCCATCTTGCTTTCGGGGGTCACCTTGTTTTTTTCAGTAATATAAAGACCGAATGCATGTCTAATTTACCCATTTCCATCTTGCTTTCGGGGGTCACCTTGTTTTTTTAATGGTAAAGATTATTATTGTTTTAATTGCAGCTGCCGAATTTTAAAACAGTCTATCTCTCAAATATTGTTGCTTTGAATTAGTGCACGCGCTAGTACTCTCTGTCTTTCTCTCCATGAACTCCATTCAAATTGAATCCAAAATAGATAACCCTGTTCTAGACCTATAGATAGCCCTCTAAATAGATATCCTAGCCTACCTCTTTCAGGTAATAAATTCAATGTAGTATTAGCCTTTAATTGAGCTAATTAATGATGGGATATACATAATAAGCTTCAAACGTATAGCCTCTGTCTCTTGCGCAATATGTACTCACCTGTGCTTTTTTTTGTTGTTTGTTGCATTTACCAGTTATTTAATCAGACCCATAACCATTTAATCTTTGTGAAAATAAGTGAAAGCCTTGTGCATCTAGTCTTATATTATTCAAGGATGTCATTAGACTAATGAAGACGAGGACAACGAAACTCATTTAATTTAACTGTTGAAGACGAGGAAGGAATGAAGCAACAAAGAGAGAAAGGGGAGGTAGGCTAATAACATTAGGGGAACTATTATGAAAGGCATCAGCCTACTAATTATACAAATAGGCCCTATTACATGTAAAAATGTACATTTGCTAGCCTATACCTGTAACTTTGTAGGCCGCATGTCCTGCTCCAGTCCATATAATACAGTTTACTAGTTATAATACAATACAGTTCACATTCAAAAAGATTAACCTACTGGAGCTAGTTTAATTTATTTACCCAAGAGAACATATAGCTAGCTACATCTATGGTCTTTTATGTTTTTCTGTCGTGTGTAATGTGCAGTAGCCTTTATCATATACAGTATGTATTGGATAATGGCCCAATCATTTTTGGCTTTTTCGGGGTTTAGGTTCATTAGCTAGCCCACCCGACTAGCATCACTACTCTGGACGGTTCTGACTATGTGGACAACTACAAATACCGAGGTGTCTGGTTAGACTGTAAACTCTCCTTCCAGACTCACATTAAGCATCTCCAATACAAAATTAAATCTAGAATCGGCTTCCTATTTCGCAACAAAGCATCCTTTCGCTGCCAAACATACCCTCGTAAAACTGACCATCCTACCGATCCTCGACTTCGGGGATGTCAATTACAAAATAGCCTCCAACATTCTACTCAGCAAATTAGATGTAGTCTATCACAGTGCCATCCGTTTTATCACCAAAGCCCCATATACTACCCACCATTGCGACCTGTACGCTCTCGTTGTTTGGCCCTCGCTTCATACTCGTCACCAAACCCGCTGTCTCCAGGTCATCTATAAGTCTTTGCCAGGTTATGACCTGCCTTGTCTCAGCTCACTGGTCACCATAGCAACACCCACCCGTAGCACGCGCTCCAGCAGGTATATCTCACTGGTCATCTCCAAAGCCAACTCCTCCTTTGTCCGCCTTTCCTTACAGTTCTCTGCTGCCAATGACTGGAACGAACTGCAAAAATCACTGAAGCTGGAGACTTATATCTCCCTCCCTAACTTTACGCATCAGCTGTCAGAGCAGCTTACCGATCACTGTACCAGTACACAGCCCTTCTGTAAATAGCCCACCCAACTACCTCATCCCCATATTGTTATATAGTTTTGCACCCCAGTATCTCTACTTTCACATCATCATCGCAACATCTATCACTCCAGTGTTAATGCTAAATTGTAATTATTTCGCCACTATGGCCTATTTATTACCTTACCTCCCTAATCGTACTACATTTGCACACACTGCATATAGATTTTTCTGTGTTTATTGACTCTACGTTTGTTTGTGTAACTCGGTGTTGTTTTTGTCGCTTTGCTTTATCTTGGCCAGGTCGCAGTTGTAAATGAGAATTTGTTCTCAACTGGCCTACCTGGTTAAAAAGGTGAAATAAAATTAAAATGAAATGTCATTAATATAGGGCTCGACTCATCAGGCTAGATCAAAGCTCTTTATCAAATCCAGACATATTAATATGCTTTATAATGCATTATAATGCTTTTGAATGACACTTCCGGTTTTGGAGGGAAATACCAGGTTACCCGGGAGAAAAGTGATTTATTCTCGGGATGGAACATTTGTAAAATACCAGGAAAATCTTCAACCCTAACGCGCGCGCGTGCGCACACTAACAGACACACACACACACACACATACACATACACATACACATACACATACACACACACACACACACACACACAGCTTTCAGGCTTGTCATTGTCTGACATTTAATAAGAGGATGAACAGCCAGCGGGTTAGAGGGGGAGAGCTGTTCCAGTAAAACAGACAGGGGTGAGAATGAAAGACTGAGTTAGATGGTCCAAGAGAATGAAACATGATGAGAGTGAAAGACTGCGTTAGATGACCCAAGAGAATGAAACATGATGAGAGTGAAAGAGGAAAAGAAAGAGGAAAGGGAGAGAAGAAGAGAGAGGAAGAGAGCGATGGATTCCCAGGCTGGTCATTATGAACACACCACGTATGGTGCTGGAACCAGCCGAGTGGCTCCAGAATCAAGTCTATTGAGGTGGCCTCCATTGTTCTTGCTACACTACATGTTCTGCCTGCCTGTGTCGCTGTCGCCCCAATACAACCCCACCTCCCTACAAAACCACACAGGTCTTTCTGGCTCACCCGTTTAGATACCGAACCACTGGCTTCCAGAAACACTTTTCCTATTTAGTGCACTACTTTTGAATAGGGCACTTTTGACCGTGGTGCTCTGGTCAAAGTTTGTGCACTACATAGAGAATAGGGTGTCCCATTTGGGACACAGGGTAGGTAGAGGATGGGGGGTTGGTATTGCCGTGGTGAGTGACAAAGGGGGAGAGACTAGAGGGAGAGATACAGGGAGGTAAAAGGGGAAGTGAAAAGTGAAGGAAAGGGGTAGGTAGGGAGTATAACATGGAGAGAGAGAGAGAGACAGAGAGAGAGACACAGAGAGAGACACAGAGAGAGACACAGAGAGAGACACAGAGAGAGACACAGAGAGAGACACAGAGAGAGAGACAGAGAGAGAGACAGAGAGAGAGAGAGAGAGAGAGAGAGACACACATGTCCACAGTGAGTGTGAGGATAGATAGAGGTAGGTAGGTAGGTAGGTAGGTAGTGAGTATAACATGTCCACAGAGAGTGTGAGGACAGACCAGGCTGACATAGCCCCAGTGGAGGGGACAGCTACAGTAGAGAGGACCTGGCTAGAGAGGGGCTAGGTAGTCAATTGTTAGCTAGTGAGATGCTAGCTACAGAGGCGTTAGCCTTGGAAGGGTTAGCGCCAGAGGAGGTGGGTAGCCAGGACTGGGTAACCCTTAGTACGAGCGGTAGTTTGGACATGGGGAATGTGTTTGTGTCTGAAGCAGCATCCTGGACTCTCTGCCCGGTAAGTAGTGACTACGTACTGACATTCACACACACAGCGTTCACACATATTGATACACAGGCAGGTATGTACCTTCATTACTCAACTGCATTTGTTATTGTTATTGTGTCTATTGCATGTGTAATGTAACTATGAACTATGTAGAAATGGAAATATATATTCCTCTTCTGGCTGTGCCGGGTGGAGATTATAAGAGTACATGGCCATTTAAGGCCAGATTGTTCTTCAAGATGTTCCAACGTTCACAGATGACCAGCAGTGTCAAATAATAATCCGTGGTTGTAGAGGGTGCAACAGGTCAGCACCTCAGGAGTAAATGTCAGTTGGCTTTTCATAGCCGAGCATTCAGAGGTCGAGACAACAGGTCAAATGTATTTTTACTGTTGTTTTATTTCTTTACTTACACACACACACACACATACACACACACACACACACACACATACCTTCTTCTTTTTTTCGCACCTTTGGTTAGAGCCTGTAAGTAAGCATTTCACTGTAAGGTCTACACCTGTTGTATTCGGCGCACGTGACAAATAAACTTTGATTTGATTTGCGGTAGAGAAAGAGAGAGTCAAAAACAGCAGGTCTGGGACAAGCTCGCACGTCCTCTGAACAGGTCAGGGTGCCTTAGCCGCAGGCAGCTCAGGTCCTCCAGGAGGGGAGGGAGAGAGAATTAGAGGGAGCATACTTAAACTCACACAGCACACCAGATAAGACAGGAGAATTACACCAGATAGGACAGACTGACCCTAGCCCCCTGGCACATAGACTATTGCAGCATAGATACTGGAAGAGGGGGTCAGGAGAAACTGTGGCCCCGTCTGAAGATACCCCCGGACAGGGCCAACCAGGCAGGATATAACCCCACCCACTTTGCCAAAGCACAGCCCCCATACCACCAAAGGGATATCAACAGACCACCAACTTACTAACTTGAGACAAGGCTGAGGCTATAGCCCACGGAGATCTCTTCCACCGCACGTGCCCGAGGGGGAGCAAAACCGGACAGGAAGATCATGTCAGTGACTCAACCCACTCAAGTGACACACCCCTCCTAGGGACGGCATGGCAGAGCACCAGTAAGCCAGTGACTCAGCCCCTGTAATAGGGTTAGAGGCAGAGAATCCCAGTAGAGAAAGGGGAACCGGCCAGGCAGAGACAGCAATGGCGGTTCGTCGCTCCAGTGCCTTGTCCTTCCCCTTCGCACCCTTGGGCCAGACTACACTCAATCATATGACCCACTGAAGAGATGAGTCTTCAGTAAAGACTTAAAGGTTGAGACTGAGTCTGCGTCTCTCACATGGGTAGGCAGACCATTCCATAAAAATGGAGCTCTGTGGGAGAAAGCCCTGCCTGCAGCTGTTTGCTTAGAAATTCTAGAGACAATAAGGAGGCCTGCTTCTTGTGACCGTAGCGTACGTGTAGGTAAGTACGGCAGGACCAAATCAGAGAGATAGGTAGGAGTAAGCCCTGTAATGCTTTGTAGGTTAGCAGTAAAACCTTGAAATCAGCCCTTGCCTTAACAGGAAGCCAGTGTAGGGAGGCTAGCACTGGAGTAATATGATCACATTTTTGTGTTCCAGTCAAGATTCTAGCAGCCGTGTTTAACACTAACTGAAGTTTATTCAGTGCTTTATCCGGGTAGCCGGAAAGTAGAGCATTGCAGTAGTCTAATCTAGAAATAACGAAAGCATGGATTAGCTTTTCTGCATCATTTTTGGACAAAGACTTACTGATTTACAATGTTACGAAGATGGGGAAAAAAAGCTGTCCTTGAAATATTCTTGATATGTTCATCAAAAGAGAGATCAGGATCCAGAGTAACGCCGAGGTCCTTCAGGGTTTCCAATCTCTCCAAAAGAGTGTGGTGATCGATGGGATCAAAAGCAGCACTAAGGTCTAGGAGCACGAGGACAGAATGCAGAGCCTCGGTCTGGCGCCATTTAAAAGGTCATTTACCACCTTCACGAGTGCAGTCTCGGTGCTATGATGGGGTTTAAAACCAGACTGAAGCATTTCGTACACATTGTTTGTCTTCAGGAAGGCAGTGAGTTGCTGCGCAACAGCTTTTTCTCAAATGTTTGATGGGAATGGGAGATTCGATATAGGCCGATTAGTTTTTTATATTTTCCAGGTCAAGGTTTGGCTTTTTCAAGAGCGGCTTTATTACTGCCAGTTTTAGTGAGTTTGGTACACATCTGTTTGATAGATCATGATTATCATGACAGTAATATCAATGTTTTTCATCTGAGCTGGATTGTACTAATCCATGTATTCTCCTTCCTGTTTTCTTTATTTCTCTCTCTTCCTTTCTGTCTCTTGTTCTGCCCTTCTGTCTCTTGTTCTGTCCATCTGTCTCTTGTTCTGTCCTTCTGTCTCTTGTTCTGTCCATCTGTCTCTTGTTCTGTCCATCTGTCTCTTGTTCTGTCCATCTGTCTCTTGTTCTGTCCTTCTGTCTCTTGTTCTGTCCTTCTGTCTCTTGTTCTGTCCATCTGTCTCTTGTTCTGTCCATCTGTCTCTTGTTCTGTCCTTCTGTCTCTTGTTCTGTCCTTCTGTCTCTTGTTCTGTCCTTCTGTCTCTTGTTCTGTCCATCTGTCTCTTGTTCTGTCCATCTGTCTCTTGTTCTGTCCATCTGTCTCTTGTTCTGTCCATCTGTCTCTTGTTCTGTCCATCTGTCTCTTGTTCTGTCCTTCTGTCTCTTGTTCTGTCCATGTGTCTCGTGTTCTGTCCATCTGTCTCTTGTTCTGTCCATCTGTCTCTTGTTCTGTCCTTCTGTCTCTTGTTCTGTCCTTCTGTCTCTTGTTCTGTCCATCTGTCTCTTGTTCTGTCCATCTGTCTCTTGTTCTGTCCATCTGTCTCTTGTTCTGTCCTTCTGTCTCTTGTTCTGTCCATGTGTCTCTTGTTCTGTCCTTCTGTCTCTTGTTCTGTCCATCTCTCTTGTTCTGTCCATCTGTCTCTTGTTCTGTCCATCTGTCTCTTGTTCTGTCCATCTGTCTCTTGTTCTGTCCATCTGTCTCTTGCTCTTGTCCTCCTTCAGAGTTTATCAGAATGCAGAGGAGCCAGCAGGAGGCTGAAAAGTGGGATGCGCCTGAAAAGGTATGTTCACTTTCTACCTTCTTAGTTGATCCATGTGTAGTCATCATTTCAAAAACATCCTCTTTAATAATGTGACTTAACCATGGCTGACTTATGTTCTTAAAAAATGAAAAAATATGTGTGTGTGCAGTCGACAGCTATGTGGGCGGCGTACAGACACCTTGGGTCGCACTGCTCGGTCAGGCTGGCCCTCTTCTTCCATCAGCCGTTCACTACTGGGTAACTTTGAGGTATGATACACACACACACACACACACACACACACACAAAATGAAGTGTGACGTACCATTAATGTGTAACTGAATTTATTTCAGTATGATGTATGATGGTATTTTGTCAGAACTTGAGTTTCTACCAAATATCTAGAGAGATTTACAACATTCCTCGTGGCCATAGAAGTAGCTGTGCTTTGAAGTGGGTCTTCCTCACTCTTCCTTGTTGTTGTTTCTTCTCCAGGAGTCGATCCTGAAGGGTCGTTTCTCTCCGTCGGGTCGTATCGAGGGCTTCACAGCAGAGATCGGTGCCAGCGGATCCTACTGCCCTCAACACGCCACTCTGCCTGTACACGTCACCTACTACGACATCTCAGAGCACAGCGCACCCTCACCCTTCCTGGTTAGTGTGTGTGTGTGTGTCTGTGTGTGTGTGTGTGTGTGTGTGTGTGTCTGTGTGTGTGTGTGTGTGTGTGTGTGTGTCTGTGTGTGTCTGTGTGTGTCTGTGTGTCTGTGTGTGTGTGTGTGTGTGTGTGAGAAATTATGTTAACCTCCTAATGTCAATGGCCACGCCACTGTGGAAATATAGAGACATCTGTTGTTCTGCTTCTCAATCCGCATATGTAAGTCTTCTTAGTCTGCAGTGAAAGGTGACAGAGTTAGAGCAGTGTTTGTTAGACCACAAGACATCCTGAAAATCAGCCTTCTCACAAAATTGTCTGTAGTGTCCGAACGGATTGGCCTATAAACTCTATGGAAAGATGAGACTCTCCCGAACACGATGGCGTTCTCCGTTTTCCTCTACGATCCCCACAAGCGTCTTGTGGACTCGTCTGAGGTCGGTACAGTCGATCTGCCAACTTCTGTCTGTGGCATCAGAACAGTTTGGTTTACACACTGTTTAGTTCCAAAAATAAGGGATTGTCTGTAATACATATAACAAAATATTTCTTATATCTCTCAGATATAGGACAGACACTTCAAAACAAACTTCCTTTAGATTTTTTGGTGGACAATCTGTTCCATGTAGTGAATATTTGATTGGATGCGTTTGTATGGGTTAATAGCGGTAATGCCGAATGAAATGAAACAAATAATCGTTATTTTCAGAGTGAAATTATTTAAAAATAATAATAATTTACAACCCCTAGTTGCTGCATCCATTTTTAGGCATATAAATAAATGATATACATTGATTCTTGAAGGCTATAACCTGTAAATGCCTCATGGACTTCAGTTTAGTCGTCGTACCCCATCAGAACCCAACATATTGTCGTACCCCATCAGAACCCAACATATTGTCGTACCCCATCAGAACCCAACATATGAGCTTGTTTAACTCCAGTCATCGTACCCCATCAGAACCCAACATATTGTCGTACCCCATCAGAACCCAACATATGAGCTTGTTTAACTCCAATGAATGTAAACAATGTACCTGTAAATGTGTGTAGCTTCAAAACATGGTTAAAACTATAATGTGTATATGTATGGTCAGTCCTGGCATCCATAGCTCTGTCTATTAATTGGAGTGATGACATTTCTCCAGCTTTTTAGCGAAAACAGGAGCGGGGTCATGCTTTGTTATTGTTTCAATTAAAGATTCTAGCTTGAAATAATTTCAAAAGTAAAGTCACGCAAGAAGAATAGACACCTGCACACTGTTGAATGCTCTCGCAGTTTAGTGAGTGCAACTTCTCCCTGTGAAGACAGCTCATCTCTCTGTTGTAGGGGGTGATCTCCTTGGAGCCTTTAGGAAAGAAGGGATACAGCGTACCCAAAGCAGGGACCACCCAAGTGGTGAGTATCATGGTCCTCTCTTTCTCTCTCTTTTTTTTCTGTCTCTCTCTCTCTCCATCTCTGTGTCTCTCTCCATGTCTCTCCATCTCTCTTTCTCTTTCCATCTCTCTGTCTGTCTCTGTCTCTCTCTCTGTCTCTCTCTCTCCATCTCTCTGTCTCTCTCCATGTCTCTCCATCTCTCTTTCTCTTTCCATCTCTCTCTCTCTCTGTCTCTCTCTGTCTCTCTCTCTCCATGTCTCTCCATCTCTCTCTCCCTCTCCGTCTCTCTCTCCATCTCTCTTTCTCTTTCCATCTCTCTGTCTGTCTCTCTCTTTCTCTCCATCTCTGTCTCTCTCCATGTCTCTCCATCTCTCTTTCTCTTTCCATCTCCCTCTCTGTCTCTCTTTCTCTTTCCATCTCTCTGTCTGTCTCTGTCTCTGTCTCTCTCCCTCTCTGTCTCTCTTTCTCTTTCCATCTCTCTGTCTGTCTCTGTCTCTCTCTCCCTCTGTCTCTCTCCCTCTCTGTCTCTCTTTCCATCTCTCTGTCTGTCTCTGTCTCTCTCCCTCTGTCTCTCTCTCTCTGTTACTCTCACTCCTTTTTCTTTCTCTTCTCTATACTTTGTAATCTCTTGTTGAGTCTCTTTGTTTTCAAACGTAATTGGCCCTAATATGCACGGGCTTGCATGGATCTAACACAATGGGCACAGCAATGGCTAACATCTCCATGTTCCCTTCTCAGACCTTATTCAAATGCTTGACCTTGTTTAGAGTGTTTTTCATGAATGAGTCCATGTTCTCCCCACAGATCTTATTCAATCTCAATTGAACAAGTCTTATAAACAGGTATCATATTCAATATCTCCATATTCTCTCCATCAGACCTTATTCAACCCCAATAAAACTGTGGTGAAGATGTTCCTCGTGACCTATAACTTTGGGGACATGCCCGTCAATCACATGACCTTCCTTCGTCACCGCATCTTCCTGGTTCCCGTTGAGGAACCAGAGGCGAAGGGGGGTGAGCCTCCAGAGCCCAGGGCCACGCCCACAGAGAGGAGGAAGATTCTCTGCTACCTGATACACCTCAGGTACATCTGTCTGGTCATTGGTTGGTTGATTTTAAAGTGGAGTTTGGTGTGGACATTGTATTTTTCTGGATGGTTTGTATGGCATCTGCAGTACGCTTGGGATAGGATGCAATTATTGTTTGGAATGTCTGTCTATCCATCCGTCATCCATCCATCCCCCCATCCATCCATCCATCCCTCCCTCCCTCCCTCCCTCCCTCCCTCCCTCCCTCCCTCCCTCCCTCGTTCCCTCCTTCCTTCCTTCCCTCCCTCCCTCCATCCTTCCTCCCTCCCTCCATCCTTCCCTCCATCCTTCCCTCCATCCTTCCCTACCTCCCTCCCTCCCTCCCTCCATCCATCCCTCCCTCCCTCCATCCATCCATCCATCCATCCCTCCCTCCCTCCCTCCCTCCATCCATCCATGCACACACCTGTTTATTTTCAGGTTGTTTTGCTGATCAGTCATTGTGCCAGAGACGCCCTCATTTGACGGAACTTAGCTTAGTAGCTTTACACACAAATGTATTAACAGTGATGGTTCTGCTTTGTTTTCAATCTCCTAGATTCCAGAGCTCTAAATCTGGGAAGATCTACTTGCACAACGATATCCGGCTGCTATTCTCCCGCAAGTCCATCGAGGTGGACACGGGGATCCCTTACGAGCTCAAATCTTTCACCGAGGTGCCAAGAAACCCCAAATACTCCCCCCGCGTGTGAGCCTACGATGAACCCGCGACCCCTGACCCCATCACAAACGCAGCCCATTCCTGGAACTGGGCACAGAGAGATAAACAGACAGACATGGACAAGAAAAGTTGAAAATATTATTCATTCAGACACACGCATATATACTGAGTATACAAAACATTAAGGACACCTTCCCTAATATTGAGTTGCACTCCCTCTATTGCCCTCAGAACAGCCTCGGTTCATCAGGGCATGGACTCTACAAGGTGATGAAAGCGTTCCACAGGGATGCTGGACCGTGTTGACTCCAATGCTTCCTACAGTTGTATCAAGTTGGCTAGATGTCCTTTGGATGGTGGACCATTCTTCACACGGGAAACTGTTGAGCGTGAAAAACCCAGCAGCGTTGCAGTTCTTGACACAAACCGGTGCGCCTGGAAACTACTACCATACCCTGTTCAAAGGCACTTAAAAATGTTGTCTTGCTCATTCACCCTCTGAATGGCCCACACACACAATCCATGTCTCAATTGTCTCAAGGCTTAAAAATCCTTCTTTAACCTGTCTCCTCCCCTTCATCTACACTGATTTGAAGTGGATGTAACAAGTGACATCAATTTGGGACCAAAGCTTTCATCTAGATTCACCTGGTCATGGAAAGAGCAGGTGTACTTAATATTTTGTACAGTCAGTGTATATACATACACAGAAACACAAGCATCGATCAATACATGCACACAGGCAAAGCAGCCTGACGTGTATACACAACTCACAGTACACATGAACACTCGGTGGTGAAACTCATCTAGAGTAGAGTGTTAACATGCCTTGTGACTAACCTAAAAACCAGTTTTCCTCTCGAGCCGTTAGTTTCACACACAAACAGTCGTTTACTCTGCCTGCACCCGCCCCCCCCCCTCCCCAATGGTGGACCAATGACAACTCTGCACCCCCCCCCCTCCCCCCCTCCCCAATGGTGGACCAATGACAACTCTGCACCCACCCCCCCCTCCCCAATGGTGGACCAATGACAACTCTGCACCCCCCCCCCCCCCCCCCTCCCCAATGGTGGACCAATGACAACTCTGCACCTGCCCCCCCTTCCCAATGGTGGACCAATGACAACTCTGCACCCCCCCAATGGTGGACCAATGACAACTCTGCCACCGCAACCAGCCAGTCAATAGAACGCCGGGGAGCCGCTAATGACGCACACTTTGTAAGAAGAGGACTGGAGAGCCTTAAACAAGCACATCCCAGTAAGGGGGAGGGGCACAAAACAAACGTTATTAAACCATTAAACTGGAGAAGAGATGAGAGAAGAAGAGAGACAGAGGAACACTAGTGAAACAACGACGGAATTCAATCAATTGAAGAATAAAGATTGGACGTCAGATGTTTGACACATCCTGCAAACGCCAAAACAATTGGCTACACTCAGGACTTGTACTGTACTGTTTTGATTGAAGCCTACAGATGATCCAGTGAGCCCTCCCCCATTTCAAGCATCATGGTACGGACCACTGTGTAGGTAGGATGCAAGGGTAAGGGGAACATACCATGGTGTAGGTGGGCCCCTTTTTATGTAGACTGGCGGAGGGACACTGTGTTTCAGTTTATTTTCTGTTCAAAACAGTCCGAAATGGGAGCAGAAAAGAAAAACTAGTATTTAATGTTTTTTCAAATGTCTTAAATAGCAATATGCTGCATAACTAGAGTGTGTTTTCATCCAGACTACGGCCTGCATCCCAAAAGGCCCCCCTATTCCCTATATTGTACACTACTTGTGACCAGAGGTCTATGGGTCCTCTATATAGAGCCCTATGGGTCCTGGTCACAAGTAGTGCACTACATAGGGACACAGACTTTTGGGACACAGACTTTCTCTGTGGAGATGGCATTGGAGTGAGGGGAGGGGGGAAGTGATGGGAGGGAAGAAATAGGGGTGGGATGAGAGGGTGGGGTATTTAATATAGAAAATATTTCAAATTAAACTCAGCGCCTGGCGAGTACAACCTGTCTTGATTTGTTTTATGCTGTCATGCTATGTTGTGTATCGATATTGTATCTTAATACCTTCGTCTCTGTTTGACCAAATTTTCACCTGACGACAGTTTCACAACTTAGAATTGTCAAAGAAATCTGAGACTCGTGGGTTCAGATACTGTTGTGTTCGGTCCACTGTCCATCCAGAGTCACACATAATGCCCTCTGTAGTGGTGGGAGGAAACACACTGTAATACACCTCAATACTGCCCTGAGGGTCCCTCTACAACACACTGTAATACACCTCAATACTGCCCTGAGGGTCCCTCTAAAACACACTGTAATACACCTCAATACTGCCCTGAGGGTCCCTCTAAAACACACTGTAATACACCTCAATACTGCCCTGAGGGTCCCTCTAAAACATACTGTAATTCACCTCAATACTGCCCTGAGGGTCCCTCTAAAACACACTGTAATACACCTCAATACTGCCCTGAGGGTCCCTCTAAAACACACTGTAATACACCTCAATACTGCCCTGAGGGTCCCTCTAAAACACACTGTAATACACCTCAATACTGCCCTGAGGGTCCCTCTAAAACACACTGTAATACACCTCAATACTGCCCTGAGGGTCCCTCTAAAACATACTGTAATTCACCTCAATACTGCCCTGAGGGTCCCTCTAAAACACACTGTAATACACCTCAATACTGCCCTGAGGGTCCCACACTCTCATGTATTATAGAGAGGATCTGAACTGGAGTTTAAGGCAAGGATTCAATCTGATCACGCTTTGTCAGCTTTGCGCCATTTGAAGGTAATTTCTGATTGATGCTACATTTGCAGCTTTTACTGTGAATGCGGTGTCTGCGAACACGGGAATGGGAGGGGGAAGGAGGGGCAGGAGGTAGGGAGAGAAGAGGTAGCGAGACAGAGGGAGATGGAGGGAGATGGAAGGGAGGGAGAGAGACAGAGGGAGATGGAAGGGAGGAGGGAGAGAGACAGAGGGAGATGGAAGGGAGGAGGGAGAGAGACAGAGGGAGGAGGGAGAGAGACAGAGGGAGGTGGAAGGGAGAGAGACAGAGGGAGATGGAAGGGAGAGAGACAGAGGGAGATGGAAGGGAGGAGGGAGAGAGACAGGGAGATGGAAGGGAGGAGGGAGAGAGAGAGGGAGATGGAAGGGAGGAGGGAGAGAGAGGGAGATGGAAGGGAGGAGGGAGAGAGAGAGGAAGATGGAAGGGAGGAGGGAGAGACAGAGGGAGATGGAAGGGAGAGAGAGAGACAGAGGGAGGAGGGAGAGAGACAGATGGAAGGGAGGGAGATGGAAGGGAGGGAGAGAGAGACAGAGGGAGATGGAAGGGAGGAGTGAGAGACAGAGGGAGATGGAGAGAGGTGAGGAATGGGGAAGGAGGGGGAGAGGAGAGGGGGGAAGGAGGGGGGGAGGAGGATACTGTGTATTGAAAGTGACCAAAGCGGTTCCTAGAGTTCTGTCCAGCTGTATTGAGATACAGCCAGAGTTGCCTTCTCCCCCATTCAAATAAACACATCATATATCAGATCACTGCTTCAAATATGTAAATATTTAAAATAAGACTCTCGAAAGGAGAGGACACTTTATCTGGGCAATAAGAAAAATGTCTCTCTCCTTTGCTGAATGGTTTCAAAAGAAAGAACCAAGTGATTTTAAAGTGAATTTGGTCTGAATAGATTAGCCCAGGGGTTTGAATAATGTGTTGTACAAAAGAGATGTAGTTTTACCTGCCACAAAAGACCTGGACAAACACAGACACACTGCCATGAATTTGTTCACTCAAACACACACAGAGAGCAGAAGAAATAAGATATCAACGTGTCATGATCAATGTGACGATGAATGTGATGATGAAACGAAGTTGAACCTTGCTGAGAAAAAAATTATTCATTTATTTGTTTTAAACAGCAGAGGATCTCCTACTTCTTTGGTGCTCAGCCCCTCCCCCTTCTTCACACTCAGCCCCTCCCCCCTTCACACTCAGCCCCTCCCCCTTCTTCACACTCAGCCCCTCCCCCTCTTCACATTCAGCCCCTCCCCCTTCACACTCAGCCCCTCCCCCCTCTTCACACTCAGCCCCTCCCCCCTCTTCACACTCAGCCCCTCCCCCTCTTCACACTCAGCCCCTCCCCCCCTTCACACTCAGCCCCTCCCCCCGCTTCACACTCAGCCCCTCCCCCCTCTTCACACTCAGCCCCTCCCCCCTCTTCGCACTAAACAGTTTGATTTGTATGACCAAACTCCCTAGTGTGTTTCTGTCTGTGTACATTCAGATGTGTTGAAGTGGTTTTAATAAGGCCTGGGGCTGGTGTTGGTTATGGTGTTGTGTGGTGTTGAGGTGGTACAGGCCTGGGGCTGGTGTTGGTTATGGTGTGGTGTTGAGGTGGTCCAGGCCTGGGGCTGGTGTTGGTTATGGTGTTGTGTTGAGGTGGTCCAGGCCTGGGGCTGGTGTTGGTTATGGTGTGGTGTGGTGTTGAGGTGGTCCAGGCCTGGGGCTGGTGTTGGTTATGGTGTGGTGTTGAGGTGGTACAGGCCTGGGGCTGGTGTTGGTTATGGTGTGGTGTTGAGGTGGTCCAGGCCTGGGGCTGGTGTTGGTTATGGTGTGGTGTTGAGGTGGTCCAGGCCTGGGGCTGGTGTTGGTTATGGTGTTGTGTTGAGGTGGTCCAGGCCTGGGGCTGGTGTTGGTTATGGTGTGGTGTGGTGTTGAGGTGGTCCAGGCCTGGGGCTGGTGTTTGTTATGGTGTGGTGTTGAGGTGGTCCAGGCCTGGGGCTGGTGTTGGTTATGGTGTGGTGTGGTGTTGAGGTGGTCCAGGCCTGGGGCTGGTGTTGGTTATGGTGTGGTGTTGAGGTGGTACAGGCCTGGGGCTGGTGTTGGTTATGGTGCGGTGTTGAGGTGGTCCAGGCCTGGGGCTGGTGTTTGTTATGGTGTGGTGTTGAGGTGGTACAGGCCTGGGGCTGGTGTTGGTTATGGTGTGGTGTTGAGGTGGTCCAGGCCTGGGGCTGGTGTTGGTTATGGTGTGGTGTTGAGGTGGTCCAGGCCTGGGGCTGGTGTTGGTTATGGTATGGTGTTGAGGTGGTCCAGGCCTGGGGCTGGTGTTTGTTATGGTGTGGTGTTGAGGTGGTACAGGCCTGGGGCTGGTGTTGGTTATGGTGTGGTGTTGAGGTGGTCCAGGCCTGGGGCTGGTGTTGGTTATGGTGTGGTGTGGTGTTGAGGTGGTCCAGGCCTGGGGCTGGTGTTGGTTATGGTGTGGTGTTGAGGTGGTACAGGCCTGGGGCTGGTGTTTGTTATGGTGTGGTGTTGAGGTGGTCCAGGCCTGGGGCTGGTGTTTGTTATGGTGTGGTGTTGAGGTGGTCCAGGCCTGGGGCTGGTGTTTGTTATGGTGTGGTGTTGAGGTGGTCCAGGCCTGGGGCTGGTGTTGGTTATGGTGTGGTGTTGAGGTGGTCCAGGCCTGGGGCTGGTGTTGGTTATGGTGCGGTGTTGAGGTGGTACAGGCCTGGGGCTGGTGTTGGTTATGGTGTGGTGTGGTGTTGAGGTGGTCCAGGCCTGGGGCTGGTGTTGTGGTGTGGTTGTCTACCCAGCACCCTCTGGTGGTCAGGATGTAAAGCTATTTTGCAGCTCTGATCAGAACTCCATCCCGTTCCTGGTCCAAGTCCTCATCACCAGCAGCCAACATATCTGTGAGTATGATTCAGAATCAAATAAAGAGTTTTACAAGTGGACTAGGAATACCACTCTATGATGGAAATATGTTGTGATGTTTACAGCGATTTTGTTGATGTTCTGGTAACCTAGCAGCAGGTTCAATAATCCATCACCATTCATAGCACACAAAATAATTCTCAGGTCTAAATCAGACGCTGAATGAAAGAACCCAAACCAGTCAGTCACTAGAGGACTTATCCAGTTCTGAACCTGTACCTCACCTGGGATCTCCACAGCAGAGCTCTGTGAGGGCTTGTTGTTGTCGCTGTGTTTGTCTGTGGTCACACAGCCTGCTGGTACTACTTCCCTGTAGCAGCATCGACACCCTCTCCCTTCCTTCAGACTGTCTAGACTCAGTGTGCTGTGCTTGAAACGGCCTGGGCTGGCTGGGCCTACCGCCACCTTGTGATGTTTACAAGTATTACAACAGGGGACTGAGCTGCAGCTGTACAAACACTGGTCCTCCTGATGGAGAAGGGTTAGACTGCTCCAGTCCCCCTCAGTGTCTCCTCTTCTGCTGGGCTTCACAGCCCCCAGATACCTGGACAACAACAGCGACAACAGGTTATCACTATCGGTGCAGGATTCACCCCCAGATACCTGGACAACAACAGGTTATCACTATCGGTGCAGGATTCACCCCCAGATACCTGGACAACAACAGGTTATCACTATCGGTGCAGGATTCACCCCCAGATACCTGGACAACAACAGGTTATCACTATCGGTGCAGGATTCACGCCCAGAAACCTGGACAACAACAGCAACAACAGGTTATCACTATCGGTGCAGGATTCACCCCCAGAAACCTGGTGATGTAGTGATGTACCTGTTTGTATTAGTGATGTACCTGTTTGTATTAGTGATATACCTGTTTATATTAGTGTATTAGTGATGTACCTGTTTGTATTAGTGATATACCTGTTTATATTAGTGTATTAGTGATGTACCTGTTTGTATTAGTGATATACCTGTTTATATTAGTGTATTAGTGATGTACCTGTTTCTATTAGTGATGTACCTGTTTGTATTAGTGATGTACCTGTTTATATTAGTGTATTAGTGATGTACCTGTTTCTATTAGTGATGTACCTGTTTCTATTAGTGATGTACCTGTTTGTATTAGTGATGTACCTGTTTGTATTAGTGTATTAGTGATGTACCTGTTTGTATTAGTCTATTAGTGATGTACCTGTTTCTATTAATGATGTACCTGTTTGTATTAGTGATGTACCTGTTTGTATTAGTGTATTAGTGATGTACCTGTTTGTATTAGTCTATTAGTGATGTACCTGTTTCTATTAGTGATGTACCTGTTTGTATTAGTGATGTACCTGTTTGTATTAGTGTATTAGTGATGTACCTGTTTATATTAGTGTATTAGTGATGTACCTGTTTCTATTAGTGATGTACCTGTTTGTATTAGTGATGTACCTGTTTATATTAGTGTATTAGTGATGTACCTGTTTGTATTAGTGGTGTACCTGTTTGTATTAGTGATGTACCTGTTTGTATTAGTGATGTAGTGTACCTGGGTCCAGTCCGGGAACAGAGGATGCCGGTCCAGTTCTTCCAGCAGCCCTGATCAAACGGGTTCTTATCATCAGGCTCAAAGTAGGGCTCCTACAGAGGAGAGAGAAAGAGAGGGAGAGATGGGGCACCAGATTATAATACATCCTCAGTCAACAGAATGATGCTCCAATTAGTGTGTGTGTGTGTGTGTGTGTGTGTGTGTGTGTGTGTGTGTGTGTGTGTGTGTGTGTGTGTGTGTGTGTGTGTGTGTGTGTGTGTGTGTGTGTGTGTGTGTGTGTGTGTGTGTGTGTGTGTGTGTGTGTGTGTGTGTATGCGTGTGCGTGCGCGACGGGGAGAGAGTGTAGTGACTTACTATAGTAGAGGATGGCTCTCCATTGGAGATCAGCTTGATGTTGCTGAAGAGTATAACCAAGACCAAGAGCACACAGGCCAGGCTGGTAACCATGACGACCACACTGGTCAGTTAATGTTAAGGTTTAAAGAGAATAGTATGCGCACACTTTGGGACTGTGACCCAGGTGTGTGTGTGTGTGTGTGTGTGTGGATACGTGGTGGCGTGGGGCAGGCTGAAGGGCTGATGCAGGGTGAGGAGGGTGAGGAAGAGGTAGAACAGCGAGGAGGAGAGGACCAGGAGCAGGTATGACGTCAGCAGAAGGAGGAAGAGCAGGAACACACGGTAGTTACGTCTCCCCACGCAGTTATTCAGCCACTCACAGTGGTGGTCGAACCGCTGTGTAACACACACACACACACAGAGAGACACACAACCAGACAGACAACACACACACACACACACAACCAGACAGACAACATACACACACACACACACACACAGAAAAGACACACATAACATGTGCAAACAGAGCTGATGATATCACATAAAGCCTGAGACTACATGAGATAAAGATAATATACTGGGGAGGTAGATAATGATAATGAACAGGGGGAGGTAGATAATGATAATGAACAGGGGGATGTAGATAATGATAATGAACTGGGGGAGGTAGATAATATACTGGGGGAGGTAGATAACGATAATGAACAGGGGGAGGTAGATAATGATAATGAACTGGGGGATGTAGATAATGATAATGAGCAGGGGGAGGTAGATAATATACTGGGGGAGGTAGATAATGACAATGAACAGGGGGAGGTAGATAATGATAATGAACTGGGGGAGGTAGATAATGATAATGAACAGGGGGAGGTAGATAATATACTGGGGGAGGTATATAATGAGCAGGGGGAGGTAGATAATACACAGTGGGAGGTAGATAATGATAATGGGCAGGGGGAGGTAGATAATATACTGGGGGAGGTAGATAATGATAATGAACAGGGGGAGTTAGATAATGATAATGAACTGGGGGAGGTAGATAATATACTGGGGGAGGTAGATAATGATAATGAACATGGGGAGGTAGATAATGACAATGAACAGGGGGAGGTAGATAATGATAATGAACTGGGGGAGGTAGATAATATACTGGGGGAGGTAGATAATGATAATGAACAGGGGGAGTTAGATAAAGATAATATACTGGGGGAGGTAGATAATGATAATGAACCAGGGGGAGGTAGATAATATACTGGGGTAGGTAGATAATTATAATGAACAGGGGGAGGTAGATAATATACTGGGGGAGGTAGATAATGATAATGAACAGGGGGAGGTAGATAATGATAATGAACTGGGGGAGGTAGATAATGATAATGAACAGGGGGAGTTAGATAAAGATAATATACAGGGGGAGGTAGATAATGATAATGAACTGGGGGAGGTAGATAATATACTGGGGGAGGTAGATAATGATAATGAACAGGGGGAGGTAGATAATGATAATGAACAGGGGGAGTTAGATAATGATAATGAACTGGGGGAGGTAGATAATATACTGGGGGAGGTAGATAATGAACAGGGGGAGGTAGATAATATACAAGAGGAGGTAGATAATGATAATGAACAGGGGGAGGTAGATAATATACTGGGGGAGGTAGATAATGATAATGAACAGGGGGAGGTAGATAATGACAATGAACAGGGGGAGGTAGATAATGATAATGAACTGGGGGAGGTAGATAAAGATAATATACTGGGGGAGGTAGATAATGATAATGAACGGGGGAGGTAGATAATATACTGGGGGAGGTAGATAATGATAATGAACAGGGGGAGGTAGATAATATACTGGGGGAGTTAGATAATGATAATGAACAGGAGGAGTTAGATAATGATAATGAACTGGGGGAGGTAGAT
This sequence comes from Oncorhynchus mykiss, assembly GCF_013265735.2. Classification (NCBI taxonomy): domain Eukaryota; kingdom Metazoa; phylum Chordata; class Actinopteri; order Salmoniformes; family Salmonidae; genus Oncorhynchus; species Oncorhynchus mykiss. The sequence continues at coordinate 77,750,720 of NC_048575.1, read as the reverse complement.
AATATACGGGGGGAGGTAGATAATGATAATGAACAGGGGGAGGTAGATAATATACTGGGGGGGTAGATAATGATAATGAACAGGGGGAGTTAGATAATGATAATGAACTGGGGGAGGTAGATAATATACTGGGGGAGGTAGATAATGATAATGAACAGGGGGAGGTAGATAATATACAGGGGGAGGTAGATAATGATAATATACAGGGGGAGTTAGATAATGATAATTAACAGGGGGAGGTAGATAATATATAGGGGGAGGTAATAATGATAATGAACAGGGGGAGGTAGTTAATGATAATGAACAGGGGAGGAAGATAATGATAATGAACAGGGGGAGGTAGATAATATACAGGGGGAGGTGGATAATGATAATGAACAGGGGAGGTAGATAATGATAATGAACAGGAGGAGGTAGATAATATACAGGGGGAGGTAGATAATGATAATGAACAGGGGAGTTAGATAATGATAATGAACAGGGAGAGGTAGATAACATACAAGGGGAGGTAGAAAATGATAATGAACAGGAAGAGTTAGATCATGATAATGAACAGGGGGAGATAATATACTGGGGGAGGTAGATAATGATAATGAATAGGGGGAGTTAGATAATGACAATGAACCAGGGGGAGGTAGATAATACACAGGGGGAGGTAGATAATGATAATGAACAGGGGGAGGTAGATAATACACGGGGGGAGGTAGATAATGATAATGAATAGGGGGAGTTAGATAATGACAACGAACCAGGGGGAGGTAGATAATACACAGGGGGAGGTAGATAATGATAAAGAACGGGGGGTCGATATTGATAAAGATTGGGGGGGGGGGGTAGATAATGAACAGGGGTAGGTAGATAATGATAAAGAACAGAGGGGGTAGATAATGATAATGAACAGGGGGGGGGTAGATAATGAACAGGGGTATGTAGATAATGATAAAGAACAGGTGGGGTAGATAATGAACAGGGGCAGGTAGATAATGATAATGAACAGGGGGAGGTAGATAATGAGCAGGGGTAGGTAGATAATGATAAAGAATAGGGGGGGTAGATAATGAACAGAGGGAGAGAGTTAGATAGTAAACAGGGTGAGGTAGGTAAGGAAAATGAAGAGGGGGGCAGGTAACGATATTGAAGGTAGGTAGATTAAGATAAAGCCATTTTGATGACACTTTCCTGAATTGTGGTTCCAGTCTGATATGTTTGCTACACTCATTTCAATACAACTCACGTCCACACATGCATTGCAGCGACGGCAGTGCCATGCAGCAGGGGGAAGGTAGATCTCACACCTACTGCACCAGTCCATATCATACCTCTGACCATTCACTATCACATAGGCCACCTCTACTGTGCCTGGCCATGGGGGGCCTGAGAGAGAGGAAAGAGAGGTGGAAGACAAAGAAGAAGAAGAAGAAGAAGAAGAAGAAGAAAGAGAGAGAGAGAGAGAGAGAGAGAGAGAGAGAGAGAGAGAGAGAGAGAGAGAGAGAGAGAGAGAGAGAGAGAGAGAGAGAGAGAGAGAGAGAGAGAGAGAGAGAGAGAGAGAGAGAGAGAGAGAGAGAGAGAGAGAGAGAGAGAGAGAGGCTTTATAAACATTGCTCCTTCATGGTAATTTCTGGATAACAATGTAGCGACTTTAAAGGAGAATCTGGAGCAGGACTTGACTCAACAACTCTGCAGCTCAGATACAGATGTAGGATCTTAATTTGACCAGTTTCTCACAGCAGGAAAATAATCCTACAGCAATAGGAAATTATTGTGTGAATTGTAATTAATGGACATTCATGTATGGGTTGATCATTCTTTTGTTAGGGTGTAACCGGTGTGAAATGGCTGGCTAGTTAGCGATGCATGCTAGTGGCATTTCAATCGCTGACGTCACTCGCCCCGAGACCTTGAAGTAGTTGTTTCCCTTGCTCTGCATCGCTGCAGCTTTTATGGAGTGACAGGTAATGATGCTGCGAGGGTGACTGTTGTTGATGTGTGCCAAGGGTCCCTGATTCAAGCCCAGGTTGGGGAGAAGGAGAGGGACAGAAGCTGCGTTGTTACAAGGGCAAATCGAGTCTGACATTCTAAAGTGGGAATTACAAACTTTAGAAGCCTTTTTAAAACTCGAATGCATTAAACGTTAAGATTTCAGCTGCACAGGAAAATGATCTGCAACAACAGAGTGATCAAATGAAGAGAGCAGATCTGTACCACCTGTGCCATAACGATACAGACCTCTTGGTATAGGAAGTAGCCTAGTTGCTTACTTATTAATAACTCTTGAAAGGAATATCAAAGCTCCCTAATATCAAAGCTATATTTAATAATACTATTATAATGCTGTTGTTAACATGATAATATTACCTTGGTGGAGAATGCCAGGATCCATGAAACTTAACACCAGGAAAGTTATCAAGGTCCCAGTTAGTAACATCGCAGAGGCCACAGGATAGGCCACTGAAACATGAGTAGCCAACCAAGCGCACCTGGCAAGGACAGGGAATAAAGTCAACTGTCAAGTCATCCTTGCAGAAAACTACAGGTGGAATGGGTTTTGATTGAATGTGACATTTGGGGACAACCTAATATAAGGAGAAGATTAGCTTGTAAACTTACGGGAAAGTGATGTACAGCACGCTTATTACGAAACCCATGCAGGCAGTAAAACTCGGCCCGAGGCCTCTCACAACCCAGTGCGGCCGTCTCTTCTTCTTGCGCGGCTTCTCGTTGTCCGAGTCCATATGGCTTCCAACTTCCAATTTAGGTTCGTTTCTAGCTAACATTAAAAATACTTTTCGGAAGAAAAAAATATGTCTTCTTTACTCTTTAAATCTAAAAAATGCTTTATTTTCTTTGAGCTACAATGACTGTAGTTCTGTCCAGCTTTCCACTTCCTCGCCACAGATGATGCTGTCATGGAAACCATGAGAGAACGCGCTCAAGCCCCTGACCGCTCGTGATAGAAAATACTTGGTAGTCTATTTAAAATAACATAGACTATATAGCCGAGATTTAAAAAATAAAAGAACGCACACACTATTAAGCCATATAAGCCAATGATTGTTATTTAGTTGTTTATTAAATAGTAAATATATATGTAAACAGAGCTTTTTTAAATGTATTTTATTTGACAGTCATTAGTCTCCCTAGGCAAAATCTGCAATCTGCTCAACCCCGTTGCTGACGCATTCCAGATCTTACAACGCCTGGATAGACATTTGACATATCAGCTAACCACATCATTATGTTACAGCAATCTGGTGCTGACCACAGAGATCCTATAAAATTACTAGAGGTGGAGTATATGTGATAAACCCTCAAGGTTCCAGAATGGAGTAAAAATGGAAGCCATATTCGTCAGGGAGAAATCCAAACCCGTCTTATTGGAACGAATGGCTGTCTAAGTATAATTCTGATTTTACTTATGCATGAAAATAAAAGTAAGGCATTTGACCAGAAATGGTGTAATATAATTGTCAACCTAAAATATTGTTATATATTTAAAAATACAGTTTATACGGGTTTTATACACATTTTGTCAAAAGATAGCCTCTAAAATATATGTAAACAGACCATAAATGTCAAATTTTTTCGTTTTCTTGGAAAGCTGTGAGTGCTATTACATGATACAATATCAGTACTTGTTGCATTTACAACTTATCTAAGTCCTATCATGATGTCAGCCAGTGTCTGGCTGTGGATTGGCTGCATTGTTTGAATGGAATGTTGGAATATTGGCAGTTAATTTGAACAATTAATGGAATCATTCCTCTAAAACTGTCTGGCTAGCTAGCTAACAAACATACAGGGAAGATAAATTCTTCAAGTTCATTATTTTACACAAAATCTTATCACAGCACTGCTAAACCATGGTTGACCAAATCCCTGACCAAAATGGCTGACCTTACCATCATAAGAAAGTTATTTTCTAATTCAACTGCACATAGGATGACATTCCATGAGACAGTCTCTTCACAGAAATATAATTAAAACTTTATTATTATATATGTAAACTGAATATCATAACATATATCAGTATCTCTATGTTCTCGCTAAATGGTGTCTCCCAGTGTGTGAGCGGCTCCCTGTATGGCCTGGATCAGGATGGACAGCTGACGGTGTGCTTCTTTCCAGTCGTTGTCCAGTCCAGTCGACGCAGCTCTGGTATACGCATCAGCCAGTCCTGGGAAGGTAGCCTGTCCAGCCTTACTGGAGGCCCAGATCACATGCCTGGAAGAGCGAGAGAGAGACAGATAGAAATAAGGTATGGTGAGTCATGTTAGATGGTCAGAGGAGGGAAGAGAGGGGGAGTGGCCTAAGCATTCAATGAAGATTTTCATGAAAGGTGCACAAAACATCAAATATGATAGATGGTAAACAGCGGATGCTCATCTAGGGGATAGGACATAGTTTCCCAACCTGAATCCATATCGATCATCAAATATCCTAGATGGTAAAAAGTGGATTCTCATCTAGGGGATAGATCGTAACATAGTTTCCCAACCTGTATCCATATCGATCAGGGAACGCCACAGGGTCCAGGAAAGCCCTATCCAGGAGCATCAGTTGGTCATTGATTCTACGCACCTTCAGGGGCCTTAATATGGACAAAGCACTGGTTTAGAATGGTTTAGTGAGTGAGTGAGTGAGTGAGTGAGTGAGTGAGTGAGTGAGTGAGTGAGTGAGTGTGTGTGTGTGCGTGCAAAGAGCTACCACTCACGTCTCGTTGGCCAAGTCTGAATCTCTGATCAGCTGGTCCAGTCTGGCGGCTGCAGAACGGAAATTCCTCACAGCAGTCTGTAATGGCTCTGAAATAGGAGCAGGGACAGGATATTCTAGAACAGTGTTTCTCAACCGTAGAATATTGCTGACTGGTCCCTGAGATTGTGTGTCTGTTTTGTCTAAACAACTTAAACCAGAGGTTTTTTAAACTTTTTTGGTCCACGACCTCATCTTGATATATACAAAATAATTGCGACTCCACCATGTAAAAACAAAAATGTAATCTAATCAACGGACAACATTTACTTTTTTAATTGAGGCCATGACAGTCTATTACAAATCAGTCTGACAGTACTTCAACCTGAAGGAAGTATGGGTTGAAGTGACTGATATGTGTCAGAAAGAAACATCGTCATTATCACTGATTATCTTTTCCCCCAGTCTGATTGGCTGCCTGGTCTTGTCCACTCTGTTCTAATGAGGCTTGTGGGCATTATAGAAGGAAACAGATGACACATACACTACGCGTTCCTGAGTCTTATCGTTCAGTAACGGGGTCATAAGTATTTTGTCGCGTAAACCGTTCAAAAGATAAAGCCACGTTATCAGAAACCGCTCTGTTACAGCAGCTAGAGGCTACCGGGGGTTACTGACATGTTTAGACACAAACATAGCATCACCTACTGTCTCCATCTATCCATCCACCCCTCTACCCTTCCATCACCTCTCTATCCCTCCATCCACCTTTTCACCCCTACCCCTTTCGCTGTCCCCCCATCCCTCTGTGTGTGTGTGTGTGTGTGTGTGTGTGTGTGTGTGTGTGCTAGTGACTGTGACCCACCTATAGAGATCATATGTGCTGCCAGTCCATCAGTGTACAGCTCCATGGCTTTACTGAGGTATCCTTCCAGAGTCTCTGCATAGTCACTGCAGTTGAACGGCAACAGAAGACTATCAGCCAATCGCATCAGGACGTTCCCTGCCGTCCTGGCAACCGTCTGGTGACTGGTGAACCCTTAGGAGAAGAAGGGGAGAAGGGAGAGGGAGAGGGAGAGGGAGAGGGAGAGAGAAAGAGAGAGATATTCAGTAAAGAGAGGTGATGTCAGGGTAAAGATATTGACAGGAAAGGGATAGAGAGACCAAGAAGAAAGACAATGGAGAGACATACAGTATATACATAAAGAGAGAGAGATATTGAACTCATAAGGCCAACAGCAGTGTGTTTGTCTTTATGTTCCCCCTGTAGCCACCTGGCCCATATCTCCCTGCTCACCTGGGTCGATGAACTTGGAGGCATAGTCGAAGGTGTCGTATGCCGTGTGATACGCTGGGTAGATTCTGGCTCTGGTTTTGGTCTGCATGAAAACAGCATGGATCATGGGATGTGACTTAAAGGACTAACTGATCATTTGTTAAGACAGTGAAATGACTCTCATTGTGTGTGTGTGTGTGTGTGTGTGTGTGTGTGTGTGTGTGTGTGTGTGTGTGTGTGTGTGTGTGTGTGTCATGTCTTACTCTGTCGTAGGTGTAGGAGATATCCATGGAGGTGATACCTAGGAAGTGGATGAAGGCGGCGTAATCACTTCCTGCCCCAGTCAGAAAACCCACACTATAATCAAAAACAACAACAAAAAAACAAATCATCAACCAATCAAATCTCTGCTATGACTGCCAATTAACTGAAGAGCCAATTAAAATCCCTAAAATCATTTCACTGACATCTTAATCATTTCTTAAATAGTCCTCTAGGTCTCGTCACATGACTCTACTGTTTCATGAAAAGAGAAAGTAGGCTATTCACTTGGGGATGACTCCGTAGGCGGGGCTAGTGCGGTTGAAGTAGCGAATCCAGTTGTCGTAGACGGATGACGAGTCTGATCCAGGTGTCTTCACCTGTAGAAAAGCAATCAAACACTATTATAGTGATGGCTTCTTTTTTGGGAAAAAATGAAGATAGATAGATTGATAAATGGTCAAATGTTTTGGCACCACGGTAAGAGTCAAATATGTAATCATCCATTGTTGGTTTGACAAACGATGAAAGGAGTCGAAATAACCACACACTGTTGTACGCTCATACCCACACACTGTTGTACGCTCATACCCACACACTGTTGTACGCTCCTACCCACACACTGTTGTACGCTCATACCCACACACTGTTGTACGCTCATACCCACACACTGTTGTACGCTCCTACCCACACACTGTTGTACGCTCATACCCACACACTGTTGTACGCTCATACCCACACACTGTTGTACGCTCATACCCACACACTGTTGTACGCTCCTACCCACACACTGTTGTACGCTCATACCCACACACTGTTGTACGCTCCTACCCACACACTGTTGTACGCTCATACCCACACACTGTTGTACGCTCATACCCACACACTGTTGTACGCTCCTACCCACACACTGTTGTACGCTCATACCCACACACTGTTGTACGCTCATACCCACACACTGTTGTACGCTCATACCCACACACTGTTGTACGCTCATACCCACACACTGTTGTACGCTCATACCCACACACTGTTGTACGCTCATACCCACACACTGTTGTACGCTCATACCCACACACTGTTGTACGCTCATACCCACACACTGTTGTACGCTCATACCCACACACTGTTGTACGCTCATACCCACACACTGTTGTACGCTCATACCCACACACTGTTGTACGCTCATACCCACACACTGTTGTACGCTCATACCCACACACTGTTGTACGCTCATACCCACACACTGTTGTACGCTCATACCCACACACTGTTGTACGCTCCTACCCACACACTGTCGTACGCTCATACCCACACACTGTCGTACGCTCATACCCACACACTGTCGTACGCTCATACCCACACACTGTTGTACGCTCATACCCACACACTGTTGTACGCTCATACCCACACACTGTCGTACGCTCATACCCACACACTGTCGTACGCTCATACCCACACACTGTTGTACGCTCATACCCACACACTGTTGTACGCTCATACCCACACACTGTTGTACGCTCATACCCACACACTGTCGTACGCTCATACCCACACACTGTTGTACGCTCATACCCACACACTGTCGTACGCTCATACCCACACACTGTCGTACGCTCATACCGACACACTGTTGTACGCTCATACCCACACACTGTTGTACGCTCATACCCACACACTGTTGTACGCTCATACCCACACACTGTTGTACGCTCATACCCACACACTGTTGTACGCTCATACCCACACACTGTTGTACGCTCATACCCACACACTGTCGTACGCTCATACCCACACACTGTTGTACGCTCATACCCACACACCGTTGTACGCTCATACCCACACACTGTCGTACGCTCATACCCACACACTGTTGTACGCTCATACCCACACACTGTCGTACGCTCATACCCACACACTGTTGTACGCTCATACCCACACACTGTTGTACGCTCATACCCACACACTGTTGTACGCTCCTACCCACACACCGTTGTACGCTCATACCCACACACTGTCGTACGCTCATACCCACACACCGTTGTACGCTCATACCCACACACTGTCGTACGCTCATACCCACACACTGTTGTACGCTCATACCCACACACTGTTGTACGCTCATACCCACACACTGTTGTACGCTCATACCCACACACTGTCGTACGCTCATACCCACACACTGTTGTACGCTCATACCCACACACTGTTGTACGCTCATACCCACACACTGTTGTACGCTCATACCCACACACTGTTGTACGCTCATACCCACACACTGTTGTACGCTCATACCCACACACTGTTGTACGGTCATACCCACACACTGTTGTACGCTCATACCCACACACTGTTGTACGCTCATACCCACACACTGTTGTACGCTCATACCCACACACTGTTGTACGCTCATACCCACACACTGTTGTACGCTCATACCCACACACTGTTGTACGCTCATACCCACACACTGTTGTACGCTCATACCCACACACTGTTGTACGCTCCTACCCACACACTGTCGTACGCTCATACCCACACACTGTCGTACGCTCATACCCACACACTGTCGTACGCTCATACCCACACACTGTTGTACGCTCATACCCACACACTGTTGTACGCTCATACCCACACACTGTCGTACGCTCATACCCACACACTGTCGTACGCTCATACCCACACACTGTTGTACGCTCATACCCACACACTGTTGTACGCTCATACCCACACACTGTTGTACGCTCATACCCACACACTGTCGTACGCTCATACCCACACACTGTTGTACGCTCATACCCACACACTGTCGTACGCTCATACCCACACACTGTCGTACGCTCATACCGACACACTGTTGTACGCTCATACCCACACACTGTTGTACGCTCATACCCACACACTGTTGTACGCTCATACCCACACACTGTTGTACGCTCATACCCACACACTGTCGTACGCTCATACCCACACACTGTTGTACGCTCATACCCACACACTGTCGTACGCTCATACCCACACACTGTTGTACGCTCATACCCACACACCGTTGTACGCTCATACCCACACACTGTCGTACGCTCATACCCACACACTGTTGTACGCTCATACCCACACACTGTCGTACGCTCATACCCACACACTGTTGTACGCTCATACCCACACACTGTTGTACGCTCATACCCACACACTGTTGTACGCTCCTACCCACACACCGTTGTACGCTCATACCCACACACTGTCGTACGCTCATACCCACACACTGTTGTACGCTCATACCCACACACTGTTGTACGCTCATACCCACACACTGTTGTACGCTCATACCCACACACTGTCGTACGCTCATACCCACACACTGTTGTACGCTCATACCCACACACTGTTGTACGCTCATACCCACACACTGTTGTACGCTCCTACCCACACACTGTTGTACGCTCATACCCACACACTGTTGTACGCTCATACCCACACACTGTTGTACGGTCATACCCACACACTGTTGTACGCTCATACCCACACACTGTTGTACGCTCATACCCACACACTGTTGTACGCTCATACCCACACACTGTTGTACGCTCATACCCACACACTGTTGTACGCTCATACCCACACACTGTTGTACGCTCATACCCACACACTGTTGTACGCTCATACCCACACACTGTTGTACGCTCATACCCACACACTGTCGTACGCTCATACTTCTTTTTGTTTTTTGCAACATTTTTCTATGAAGTTTATTTGAGCATACAACAATGGGAGGGTTTTTTTTTAAAACCATTTTTTACTGCAGACGGCATTGAGAAGAGAATTAGAGGCCTCACCTGTTTGGAGGCCTTGAGGATAACACTCTGAGCAGAGGGGGACCCCGATGCCCTTAGAGTAGCGTTAGCTGGGATGACAAGGGATACTGGAGGTCAGGTTCAAACACAATGCTTCCACTACACACAGAGAATGTTTCCTAGACACAGATTCCTAGTTTCCTAGACACAGATTCCAAGTTTCCTAGACACAGATTCCTAGTTTCCTAGACACAGATTCCTAGTTTCCTAGACACAGATTCCTAGTTTCCTAGACACAGATTCCTAGTTTCCTAGACACAGATTCCTAGTTTCCTAGACATAGATTCCTAGTTTCCTAGACACAGATTCCTAGTTTCCTAGACACAGATTCTCCGTTTAAATGTGCTTTATAAAGTCCGGGACTTGGCTTGTGTCCAAGAAACCAGTACTTATTTAACTGATAACTATGTGTACTGTAAACAGTTGCCCTGGGCCTGTATCCACAAAGCATCTCAGAATAGGATCAGCTTTACCTTTTTACATCATAATGAATAATATTGCAGATCCTAGATCAGCACTCCTCCCCTGAGATGCTTGTGTGGATAGGGGCCTTGATTGTTGGAGTAAAAACACCATCAGTTTAACACGCTACCTCTGTCATAACTGGGGCGGCAGGAAGCCTAGTGGTTAGAGCGTTAGACTAGTAACCGAAAGGTTGCAAGACTGAATCCCCGAGCCGACGAGGTAAAAATGTGTTGTTCTTCCCCCTGAACAAGACAGTTAACCCACTGTTCATAGGCTGTCATTGTAAATAAGAATTTGTTCTTAACTGACTTGCCTAGTTAATTAAAGGTGTAAAATAAATCACTCTTACCGAATACAGCTATGTCCACGTTGATATAGGCGACAGAACGTTCACTCAGCTTGCTGTAATACTCCTGGGGAGGAGAACGTCGCGTTAACTTATCTCTATCAGAAACACCATAAATGTGGATCTCTTCCTTCTAGGGAATCCTTTCCTTGACCCTGTGTTGCTGTCGGGTTACTGTGAAACACCTTGTGACAACAGATGATGTAAACAGGGATTTTATAAATATCATTTGATTGATTTCGATTGTTCACCTCGGTGTACTCTGTGGATCCAATCAGACCGAACTCCTCGGCTCCCCAGCTCCCAAAGATGATGGACCTCCGTGGCCTCCATTTCCCTGACAGACGGGCGGTAATGTTGTTCACTGTTTACTGCTCCCAACAACAATGACTGGGTATCATTTTGTTATCCTACAGTAGTTCCTATTTTTTTCTTCAGCTTCTTTATCTAACTGAACCAAGTTAAATAAAAGCACCTCACCTCCCTAACCCAGGTCTAACTCCCTAACCCAGGTCTAACTCCCTAACCCAGGTCTAACCCAGGTCTAACTCCCTAACCCAGGTCTAACTCCCTAACCCAGGTCTAACCCAGGTCTAACTCCCTAACCCAGGTCTAACTCCCTAACCCAGGTCTAACTCCCTAACCCAGGTCTAACTCCTTAACCCAGGTCTAACTCCTTAACCCAGGTCTAACTCCCTAACCCAGGTCTAACTCCCTAACCCAGGTCTAACCCAGGTCTAACTCCCTAACCCAGGTCTAACTCCCTAACCCAGGTCTAACCCAGGTCTAACTCCCTAACCCAGGTCTAACTCCCTAACCCAGGTCTAACCCAGGTCTAACTCCCTAACCCAGGTCTAACTCCCTAACCCAGGTCTAACTCCCTAACCCAGGTCTAACTCCCTAACCCAGGTCTAACTCCCTAACCCAGGTCTAACTCCCTAACCCAGGTCTAACTCCATAACCCAGGTCTAACTCCTTAACCCAGGTCTAACTCCCTAACCCAGGTCTAACTCCCTAACCCAGGTCTAACTCCTTAACCCAGGTCTAACTCCCTAACCCAGGTCTAACTCCATAACCCAGGTCTAACTCCCTAACCCAGGTCTAACTCCCTAACCCAGGTCTAACTCCCTAACCCAGGTCTAACTCCCTAACCCAGGTCTAACTCCCTAACCCAGGTCTAACTCCTTAACCCAGGTCTAACTCCCTAACCCAGGTCTAACTCCCTAACCCAGGTCTAACTCCCTAACCCAGGTCTAACTCCCTAACCCAGGTCTAACTCCCTAACCCAGGTCTAACTCCCTAACCCAGGTCTAACTCCATAACCCAGGTCTAACTCCTTAACCCAGGTCTAACTCCCTAACCCAGGTCTAACTCCCTAACCCAGGTCTAACTCCCTAACCCAGGTCTAACTCCTTAACCCAGGTCTAACTCCCTAACCCAGGTCTAACTCCCTAACCCAGGTCTAACTCCTTAACCCAGGTCTAACTCCCTAACCCAGGTCTAACTCCCTAACCCAGGTCTAACTCCCTAACCCAGGTCTAACTCCTTAACCCAGGTCTAACTCCCTAACCCAGGTCTAACTCCCTAACCCAGGTCTAACCCCCTAACCCAGGTCTAACCCCCTAACCCAGGTCTAACTCCCTAACCCAGGTCTAACCCAGGTCTAACTCCATAACCCAGTTCTAACCCCCTAACCCAGGTCTAACCCCCTAACCCAGGTCTAACTGTGATGCTCACCCTGCTTGACCATCCGTCCCAGCACCCGGGTCACCTCCAGCATCACGGAGGTTCCACTGCTGGGGTCGATGGCCCCGTGGACCCAGCTGTCTCTGTGGTTACCGTAGATCACATACCTGTCTATGGGACAAAGACTTGAATTAGATTAGAGAAAAACTTTGGTTTTGACGCTGGTCTGCTTTAAAATGTGTGTGTATGATTCTTCGCCGTCTGTGTTTTTGTATATGAACTGTTTTGCCTGTATGATGCACAAATGCATATGTCGTCATAATGCTTGACTCAATTGGCTTGACTCTTGAGGTAACTTCTTCCCCATGGCCTAAGTGTGGTTCGGTAGCTAGAGCTGAATCCTTCTCACCTGGCTCAACACTGCCGCGAATCACCCCCATCACATTGGCAGAATTCTTCAGCTCCTCACGGTTATAGATGTCCAGTTTTACATCGCTGGAACAGAGACACACATGTTTGTTTTTTTTAGCAAACATTCAGCTAAACTTGATATTGTCGTACTTTTATAGAGATTTACCAAAATCCCACCTGTTGTTGAAGTTGGATGTTGGTTTGAATCCTGGTCCGCCAAAATTATACGTGCAGTTGAATGCTCCCTGCCATTCGGATGGGGCGGGCTCTCCTCCCAGCTCACTGCAGAGATGACCAATCAAATACGGCAAACAGGATTCAGAACCAATCACATTGGGCGGACCCTTCTTGGACACCAAATACTCTGCTCCCCATGAGCCATTGGTCAACCAATCGGCTCTCCACAAAAGTTAATGACGTCACAATGGACCAATGGTAAACCCCACTCACCAGATCAAGGCGTAGGCATCCTCAAACCCGATTGGTTGAGTCGGGATTGGCGGGATCCCGGTGATATTCTTTTCTGGTATTCTGTATGTGTCATCTACAGATGGAAATGTCAGAAGTGGGAACTGTGAAAAGTCTGTGGAGAGTCTGAGTGACTAAGATGATCAATGTACTTACGACGACGATCACATACACGTGAATACGGTCAAAGATGGCTGATTTTTGTAGCCTCTACAGCAGTCAAATTGTAACCTGTTTTAGTTCAATCTAGACAATTTTGCAACTATATAGTTAGGTGTTTATTACCGTTCGATTCCAACTGTCACTATAATGTCAAAGGTCAAAAGGTAATTTAACAGGAAGTTTAGCTGATAGAGTATCTCTTGAAATAGACTGAAATGTGTGGTAACTGATTTAAAATGCTGTTACTTAGTCAAGATCATTTTGAGATGATGATATCTCATTTTGAGGGTTATAGGTCCTACCTTCTTATAACAAGTGAATTATTTACCACCACATCATAATGCATCATGGGTACCTTTAGCGGCCAGGTAGGGTGTCAGCATGTCTCCATAGTGGGTGTTGAAGGAGCCCCTCTCCACCCCTGAGGGGGGCATGTACCAGGAATAGGGGTACGTCTCGTTGTTGTCGGACATCTTGCCATCGTTGATGTCCCACGGGTCGGTGTAGACCAGCACCCCGATCACACCATACGGAGCTGCATTGATGGCCTGGAGGAGAGGCACGACATGACAGTCAAAGTGGTCATGTTAGTCATGGGCTGTATCTGAAATGGTACCCTTTTCCCAATATAGTGCACTAGTTTTAGTGCACTACCACCCAGCAAACCAGGAACATTCCCAGAACATTAACAAAAATTCCTATTATGTTCTAGTTAGAGTATTATCTAACCTTAGGATGATAACAGCCCCAAAACATTCCTAGAATGTTTTTGCTTAAAAATGTATGTATTCATCAAAAATGTTTTAGATTAAATATCCTTGGAACATTTCACTCAAATGTTGTGCACAACACCTGTAACAACCACTACAGAACATGTTTGTATAAAACATTTGCCTGATGTTGCAGTAATGTTCCTATAACACATTTAATCTGTTATTTAAAAGGTTCCCAGAATGCTTCATTAGGTTGTGGGAATGGTGGGAACATCACAAAATATATGTTCCCCCCCAAAAAAATAACTGTTGAGTTGTGCGAATTATTCTACAATGTTTATTTTGGGGTGCAAAAAACACTCACCTGGTGTTCGTTCCCAGAACACATTCTGTCTGTTTTGTTTTAATGGTTAATACAAACCTTCCATAATCATCACCACGACTGGACAGTTTTTGTGTTTTAAGGACATTTGCCACGACCAGATACATTTTCTGGGAACCTTCACAGAACCAGTCTTATTTTGGTGACCGTTTTGGAGGCATGCCTAGTTCCAATACTTTGAAAATTCTTCCTTCTTTTAGACTCGTATGTACCTTCAGAAAGGATTCACATCCCTTGACTTTTTCCACGTGTTGTTGTGTTACAAAGTGAGATTCAAATGGATGAAATTGTCTTCTTTTTTGTGTCAACGATCTAAACAAAATACTCTGTAATGTCAAAGGGGAAGAAAAATTCTAACATTTGTAAAAAAAAAAAAAAACAATAATAAAATGAAAATAAAACACTAATAATATAATATCTTGATTAAATAATTATTCAAACCCCTTAGTCAATACATGTTAGAATCACCTTTGGCAGCGATTACAGCTGTGAGTGTTTCTGGGTAAGTCTCTCTAAAAGTGTTCCACACCTGGATTGTACAATATTTGTACATTATTATTTAAAAAATTCTTCAAGCTCTGTCAAGTTGGTTGTTGATCATTGCTAGACAGCCATTTTCAATTCTTGCCATAGGTTTTCAAGACGATTTAAGTCAAAACTGTAACTAGGCTACTTAGGAACATTCAATGTCGTCTTGGTAAGCAACTCCAGTGTATATTTGGCCTTGTGTTTCGGGTTATTGTCCTGCTGAAAGGTGAATTTGTCTTCCATGGTCTGTTGGAAAGCAGGCTGACCCATGTTTTCCTCTAGATTTTGCCTGTGCTTAGCTCTACTTGATCATTTTTATCCTAAAAATCTCTCTAGTCCTTGCCGATGACAAGCATACCCATAACATGATGCAGCCACCACCATACTTGAACATATGAAGAGTGGTACTCAGTGATATATTTCTTTGGCACATTTTTTGGGAGTTTTACTTTAGGGCCTTATTGCAAATAGGATGCATGTTTTGTAATATTTGTATTCTATACAAGCTCACTTATTTTCACTCTGTCAATTCGGTTTGTATTCTGTAGTAACTACAATGTTGTTGATCCATCCTCAGTTTTCTCCTTTCACAGCCATTAAACTCTGTAATTGTTTTAAAGTCACCATTGGCCTCACGGTGAAATCCCTGAGCAGTTTCCTTCCTCTCCGGCAACTGAGTTAGGAAGGACGCCTGTATCTTTGTTGTGACTGGGGGTATTGATACACCATCCAAAGTGTAGTTAAGAACTTCACCGTGATCAAAGGAATATTCAATGTCTGTTGTTTACCAATCGGTGCTCTTCTTTGCGAGGCATTGGAAAAAGTTTTGGGTTGTGGGTGTTTGTCTTCCGTGTCAGTGTTTGTCGCCACACAGGACTGTTTCGTTCATTTCACGTTTCTTGTTTTGTATTTCGTAATGTTCAGTTTATTTTTTGAAATAAACATTATGGACACTTACCGCGCTGCGTTTTGGTCCTCCGATCCTTCTCGCTTCTCCTCCTCAGAAGAGGAGGACGAGATCCCTTACAGTCGAATACTTATTGACTCAAGACATTTCAGCTTTTCATTTTGAATTAATTTGGAACAAATAAAATATATATATATATTTCCATTTTGACTTGATTGGGTATTGTGTGTAGGCCAAAGACATTTTAAATTCAGGCTGTAACACAACAAAATGTGGATTAAGTCAAAGGCTGTGAATACTTACTGAAGGCACTGTATGTGAACCATTTTTTCAACAAAAAAAATATGTGTCAAATTACAGTAGGCTACAAGTGATGTAAAGTACCATAGTTACAATAGAAGTCTGAATATTTACCCTATGAGTCTGAATATTTACACTAGGAGTCTGAATATTTACCCTATGAGTCTGAATATTTACCCTATGAGTCTGAATATTTACCCTCGGAGTCTGAATATTTACCCTATGAGTCTGAATATTTACCCTATGAGTCTGAATATTTACCCTATGAGTCTGAATATTTACCCTAGGAGTCTGAATATTTACCCTCGGAGTCTGAATATTTACCCTATGAGTCTGAATATTTACCCTTGGAGTCTGAATATTTACCCTAGGAGTCTGAATATTTACCCTATGAGTCTGAATATTTACCCTTGGAGTCTGAATATTTACCCTATGAGTCTGAATATTTACCCTAGGAGTCTGAATATTTACCCTCGGAGTCTGAATATTTACCCTCGGAGTCTGAATATTTACCCTAGGAGTCTGAATATTTACACTAGGAGTCTGAATATTTACCCTTGGAGTCTGAATATTTACCCTATGAGTCTGAATATTTACCCTTGGAGTCTGAATATTTACCCTATGAGTCTGAATATTTACCCTATGAGTCTGAATATTTACCCTATGAGTCTGAATATTTACCCTTGGAGTCTGAATATTTACCCTATGAGTCTGAATATTTACCCTATGAGTCTGAATATTTACCCTATGAGTCTGAATATTTACCCTTGGAGTCTGAATATTTACCCTATGAGTCTGAATATTTACCCTATGAGTCTGAATATTTACCCTATGAGTCTGAATATTTACCCTTGGAGTCTGAATATTTACCCTAGGAGTCTGAATATTTACACTAGGAGTCTGAATATTTACCCTTGGAGTCTGAATATTTACCCTATGAGTCTGAATATTTACCCTATGAGTCTGAATATTTACCCTATGAGTCTGAATATTTACCCTTGGAGTCTGAATATTTACCCTAGGAGTCTGAATATTTACACTAGGAGTCTGAATATTTACCCTAGGAGTCTGAATATTTACCCTAGGAGTCTGAATATTTACCCTCGGAGTCTGAATATTTACCCTATGAGTCTGAATATTTACCCTTGGAGTCTGAATATTTACCCTAGGAGTCTGAATATTTACACTAGGAGTCTGAATATTTACCCTAGGAGTCTGAATATTTACCCTAGGAGTCTGAATATTTACCCTATGAGTCTGAATATTTACCCTAGGAGTCTGAATATTTACCCTAGGAGTCTGAATATTTACCCTATGAGTCTGAATATTTACCCTCGGAGTCTGAATATTTACCCTCGGAGTCTGAATATTTACCCTCGGAGTCTGAATATTTACCCTAGGAGTCTGAATATTTATCCTCAGAGTCTGAATATTTACCCTATGAGTCTGAATATTTACCCTAGGAGTCTGAATATCTACCCTATGAGTCTGAATATTTACCCTCGGAGTCTGAATATTTACCCTCGGAGTCTGAATATTTACCCTAGGAGTCTGAATATTTACCCTAGGAGTCTGAATATTTACCCTCGGAGTCTGAATATTTACCCTCGGAGTCTGAATATTTACCCTCGGAGTCTGAATATTTACCCTCGGAGTCTGAATATTTACCCTAGGAGTCTGAATATTTACCCTCGGAGTCTGAATATTTACCCTCTGAGTCTGAATATTTACCCTCGGAGTCTGAATATTTACCCTAGGAGTCTGAATATTTACCCTCGGAGTCTGAATATTTACCCTAGGAGTCTGAATATTTGCATGGAATTATGACCAACCAAATGTCATCCCAAAAACAGGAATTTTTCCTAATTTTTCCTAGGTTTTCAAGACGATTTAAGTCAAAACTGTAACTAGGCTACTTAGGAACATTCAATGTCGTCTTGGTAAGCAACTCCAGTGTATATTTGGCCTTGTGTTTCGGGTTATTGTCCTGCTGAAAGGTGAATTTGTCTTCCATGGTCTGTTGGAAAGCAGGCTGACCCATGTTTTCCTCTAGATTTTGCCTGTGCTTAGCTCTACTTGATCATTTTTATCCTAAAAATCTCTCTAGTCCTTGCCGATGACAAGCATACCCATAACATGATGCAGCCACCACCATACTTGAACATATGAAGAGTGGTACTCAGTGATATATTTCTTTGGCACATTTTTGGGAGTTTTACTTTAGGGCCTTATTGCAAATAGGATGCATGTTTTGTAATATTTGTATTCTATACAAGCTCACTTATTTTCACTCTGTCAATTCGGTTTGTATTCTGTAGTAACTACAATGTTGTTGATCCATCCTCAGTTTTCTCCTTTCACAGCCATTAAACTCTGTAATTGTTTTAAAGTCACCATTGGCCTCACGGTGAAATCCCTGAGCAGTTTCCTTCCTCTCCGGCAACTGAGTTAGGAAGGATGCCTGTATCTTTGTTGTGACTGGGGGTATTGATACACCATCCAAAGTGTAGTTAAGAACTTCACCGTGATCAAAGGAATATTCAATGTCTGTTGTTTACCAATCGGTGCTCTTCTTTGCGAGGCATTGGAAAAAGTTTTGGGTTGTGGGTGTTTGTCTTCCGTGTCAGTGTTTGTCGCCACACAGGACTGTTTCGTTCATTTCACGTTTCTTGTTTTGTATTTCGTAATGTTCAGTTTATTTTTTGAAATAAACATTATGGACACTTACCGCGCTGCGTTTTGGTCCTCCGATCCTTCTCGCTTCTCCTCCTCAGAAGAGGAGGACGAGATCCCTTACAGTCGAATACTTATTGACTCAAGACATTTCAGCTTTTCATTTTGAATTAATTTGGAACAAATAAAATATATATATATATTTCCATTTTGACTTGATTGGGTATTGTGTGTAGGCCAAAGACATTTTAAATTCAGGCTGTAACACAACAAAATGTGGATTAAGTCAAAGGCTGTGAATACTTACTGAAGGCACTGTATGTGAACCATTTTTTCAACAAAAAAAATATGTGTCAAATTACAGTAGGCTACAAGTGATGTAAAGTACCATAGTTACAATAGAAGTCTGAATATTTACCCTATGAGTCTGAATATTTACACTAGGAGTCTGAATATTTACCCTATGAGTCTGAATATTTACCCTATGAGTCTGAATATTTACCCTCGGAGTCTGAATATTTACCCTATGAGTCTGAATATTTACCCTATGAGTCTGAATATTTACCCTATGAGTCTGAATATTTACCCTAGGAGTCTGAACATTTACCCTCGGAGTCTGAATATTTACCCTATGAGTCTGAATATTTACCCTTGGAGTCTGAATATTTACCCTAGGAGTCTGAATATTTACCCTATGAGTCTGAATATTTACCCTTGGAGTCTGAATATTTACCCTATGAGTCTGAATATTTACCCTAGGAGTCTGAATATTTACCCTCGGAGTCTGAATATTTACCCTCGGAGTCTGAATATTTACCCTAGGAGTCTGAATATTTACCCTCGGAGTCTGAATATTTACCCTAGGAGTCTGAATATTTACCCTCGGAGTCTGAATATTTACCCTCTGAGTCTGAATATTTACCCTCGGAGTCTGAATATTTACCCTAGGAGTCTGAATATTTACCCTCGGAGTCTGAATATTTACCCTAGGAGTCTGAATATTTACCCTCGGAGTCTGAATATTTGCATGGAATTATGACCAACCAAATGTCATCCCAAAAACAAAAAATCATGTAATAGCATTTGCAGCCAATGAATTGGACTCACTTTCCCTGCTCTCCCCTCTCCTCCATATCTGGTGATAGCGACGGTCCCTGTCAGGTTCAGGGTCTGGTTGAGTAGGAAGTAGTCACTGGGCTTCCCTTGATTGGCGTAGACCAGTCTCCCCTGACAACACACACACACACACACACACACACACACACACACACACACACACACACACACACACACACACACAATCATTGAACCACAATCTACCTCAATCTAAAACTAAGACTGATATCGATTGACTGTAGGAAATATTAAACTGATATCCGAGTGATCAGTAGATTGTAGTTGATATCAGTCTGGTATCAGTAGACAATACCAGGAGATGGACACCACAAGCGTACCATATAGCCTGTTATTGCTTTATTATTTTCTATGTCATCGTTACAGTTTTATCACTTTGGATTTCACAAGTACTGTATGCAGTGAATGTTCTGTGTACAAATACTCCAAACTGGTAGGACTTGTAACGGTCAAAACCTTTCATTGTGCATTCATTTGGTTTGGAGACATCTTTCACCACACAACCATTGGTCCAAAAGTCAAGTCACTGTGAAATATAATGGCAACTAGTTAATTCAATAGCAAAATACTTGAGATACCATGTTTTCAAAAATGCCCTTTGAATGTACAGTGCAGTACTGTAGATTACAGTGTATCCCACTGTTTTTCACATCGGGCAATATACTTGCACTACCTATTAAAAATTGACTGAACATCACATTTTTTGTTCAGGTATAATTACAACATAGATGTACTGTAATCAAATGAAATGAAATGAAATGAAGGAAACATAACGTTTAGCAGGCACTAGTTTCCCATCAAGCCACACTTGAGTAAATAGCACCAAAGTGATTGAAACAATGATGCATATAAACCCTGGATTGCCGACGCCATATAATGGCCGTGGAGACACTTTGAAGCCACCGGCTCCATCCTCCATTGGAATGAATGGAATTATACAGTATTTCAATTGAATTTTGAAGGACAAAATGACATGTATTTAAGTATTTTTGTTGTTGTCGTGGGGACAGTAACATTGGTACTCTAAACAAACAAAAAACTGTATCTCACATAATATAATCTTAAAAGTATGCAGTAAGAAAGCATATCAAAAGTAATGTGAGCACTGCGAAAGGAAATGACTTTATATGAACATTGCAGCTCCCTGCAATGTGAAACATGTATTTCTAAGATTAAACATGAAGTTTGGTGAAAAAAGTGACTGTATCGATTTTGTGTTGTACTTAGTCAATTGAAAATGTGCTTAGAGTTTTGAAACAACTGCCTTTTTGATCATCTAGTTAAGAGTTTTGACTAAGAGATGTGGCAATTCACCACAACGCAATGAAGAAAAAGGTAATGTTATCTGATGAGACACATCATAAACCATCTTCCCTTTTGACCTCGGATTTTCTCAAATCTTAATAAGCATTTAACAACCTCAAAGGTCGTGCCTTGACGTGCCTTGACGTGCCTTGACGTGCCTTGACGTGCCCCAGTGGGGGGCACAGAGAGGTGACATTTATGACATGAACTAAATAAAACTGGTTAACCAATAACCTCGGGGACAAAGAGAGATCATGAAAGTCGCCTTTTCTTTCCATCCGTCCTGTCCGTCCACATATTGTCTGAACACAGAGACGGTATCATTCTAAATAACTAGCCTACAGTGAGTTGTTTCACCCAGAACAGGTCATTTAATTGATAAACTGTGGAAAAGATAACATAAAGAACATGACCGTACTTGGATCTGCTTAAGAAATTGACATTTTGGGTGTCTGCTGCATAGGCTCAGGATCCTCCTGGTCTGTCTGTCTGTGTGTTGGTGGGTAAAGACCTACCTTTGGGTGTCTGCTGCATAGGCGCAGGATCCTCCTGGTCTGCCTGTCTGTGTGTTGGTGGGTAAAGACCTACCTTTGGGTGTCCGGCGGGGGCGTAGGCTGCATAGGGCTGTACCACCTCAGGATCCTCCTGGTCTGAACTATATGCCTTCTCCTTCTCTCTGGCAGTGTAGAGGACAGCATCAGAAGGGCTCACTGCAACACACGAACACACACACAGTAGTAGGAAAATGTTGATTTTGATGCAGAATCATATCCATAGCAATAATAACAACCAAAGACATTTCACAAGGAGTATAAAACATACACAGAGTAACATGGAGTACTTCAGCTCCTAATACCACAAAACACCACGCCTGGTTTACCTCCTAATGCCACACAACACCAAGCCTGGTTGACCTCCTAATGGCACACAACACCAAGCCTGGTTGACCTCCTAATGCCACACAACACCAAGCCTGGTTGACCTCCTAATAACACACAACACCAAGCCTGGTTGACCTCCTAATACCACACAACACCAAGCCTGGTTGACCTCCTAATACCACACAACACCAAGCCTGGTTGACCTCCTAATGCCACACAACACCAAGCCTGGTTGACCTCCTAATGCCACACAACACCAAACCTGGTTGACCTCCTAATGCCACACAACACCAAGCCTGGTTGACCTCCTAATACCACACAACACCAAGCCTGGTTGACCTCCTAATGCCACACAACACCAAGCCTGGTTGACCTCCTAATACCACACAACACCAAGCCTGGTTTACCTCCTAATGCCACACAACACCAAGCCTGGTTGACCTCCTAATGCCACACAACACCAAGCCTGGTTGACCTCATAATGCCACACAACACCAAGCCTGGCTGACCTCCTAATACCACACAACACCAAGCCTGGTTGACCTCCTAATACCACACAACACCAAGCCTGGTTGACCTCCTAATGCCACACAACACCAAGCCTGGTTGACCTCCTAATACCACACAACACCAAGCCTGGTTTACCTCCTAATGCCACACAACACCAAGCCTGGTTTACCTCCTAATGCCACACAACACCAAGCCTGGTTGACCTCCTAATGCCACACAACACCAAGCCTGGTTGACCTCCTAATGCCACACAACACCAAGCAGAAGAACAACTACTACTAGTATTAGTAAGTATAACATGTGACTTTTACATAGAGGCCTCGCTGGGTCTAAAAGCAGTGCACTATATGATATGGGCCAGGGACCAGGGTTATAGTTAGGACGCACCCTAAGCCCATGACTCACCCACGGTGACCTTGTTGGGGGTGTTGGGGTCTGGGAAGGACAGGTAGACCTTGTACTCCTCCCTCCAGGCCTGGTCCAGACCTGTGTCTGGGTCCTGCCACCTCTTTAACATGTACTGAACCGTCTGCTCGTCCCCTGGCGAGGTCGCCATGTGGGGCACTTTAGTCAGCTCCCTGGAGAGACACATGGGGACGAGGGAACGGTCATGAGAGAGATGCTCTCTGAGGACGTTTGACGTGTGTGTGTGTGTGTGTGTGTGTGTGTGTGTGTGTGTGTGTGTGTGTGTGTGTGTGTGTGTAATCTAGCCCATATTGTTCCTGACCTGCTTCAACAGATTAAAAAAAGATGTGGAAGATTAGAGATGAAAACAGGGATATCTAAAAACACTGGTACAGTATCCAGCAGCGTGTGATCTGATTGAGCAATTGATTGATTGATATCCAGCATCTGACCTGAGGTTTTCCTGTATCGCAATGTTGTCCACCTCTGCGATAAACTTCTGGATGAGAGCCTCGTCTACGTCCTGTGTCACGTCCATTACCCAGTCAGGGGCGGTGGAGCCCCTCTGGATGCCGAAGTGCCCCAACAGGATGCCTGCAGTCAGCACCAGAGCTGCTCCGAGACTACCCAGCAGCACCTTCTTCAGCATGGTCCTCCTGGTCCTCTTCCTGGAGATCTACTCTGGAACAGTAGAACCAGGTCTCTAACACTCTAGAACCAGGTCTCTAACACTCTAGAACCAGGTCTCTAACACTCTAGAACCAGGTCTCTAACACTCTAGAACCAAGTAACGGTTGTTGACATACAGAAGTTTCACCTAAACACAGAAACACAGATGAAGTCTATTTCAGAGTTCCGGAGGGTGAAAGACAATGGTGTGTGCAAATAGGATGTTCAGCAGGATCTGTGGTTTACTGTCTGCATAATGAGCCCTTAAAAGCCCTCCCCAATTCCCACTGTAAAGTTTAATGATTACTTTTTTTCAGAGGTGATGGACTTTGAAACACACATACACTTGTTCACTGTTGCACATTGTCCAACAGGTCGTTAACGAGTGGAGGACAGAGGAGCCTCTTAAAGAAGAAGTTACAGGTCTGTGAGAGCCAGAAATCTTGCTTGTTTGTAGGTGACCAAATACTTATTTTCCACCATAATTTGCAAATAAATTCATAAAAAATCCTACAATGTGATTTTCTGGATTTTTTTCCTCATTTTGTCTGTCATAGTTGAAGTGTACCTATGATGAAAATTACAGACCTCTCTCATCTTTTTAAGTGGGAGAACTTGCACAATTGGTGGCTGACTAAATACTTTTTTGCCCCACTGTATCTGCTGGAGCGCGTGCTACGAGTGGGTGCTGCTATGGTGACCAGTGAGCTGAGATAAGGCGGGGCTTTACCTAACAGAGACTTGTAGATAACCTGTAGCCAGTGGATTTGGCGACGAGTATGAAGCGAGGGCCAACCAACGAGAGCGTACAGGTCGCAATGGTGGGTAGTGTATGGAGCTTTGGAGCATTTAGTTTTATTTGCGTTTAAGAGCAGTTGGAGGCCACGGAAGGAGAGTTGTATGGCATTGAAGCTCGTCTGGAGGTTAGTTAACACAGTGTCCAAGGAGAGGTGGATCAGAGAATCACCAGCAGCAAGAGCAACATCATTGATGTATGCAGAAAAGAGAGTTGGCTCGAGAATTGAACCCTGTGGCACACCCATAGAGACTGTCAGAGGACCGGACAACAGTCCCTCCGATTTGACACACTGAACTCTATCAGAGAAGTAGTTGGTAAACCAGGCGAGGCAATCATTTGAGAAACCAAGGCTGTCAATGTCAATGTAGTCATTGCAGAGCATCCATTTCACTGGCAATATCATTTTTGGATTCTGGAAATATTGTGCTCAGGTCAGGTGGTGCTGTTGGACTGGTAGGCTACGCATGGCACATGTAAAACACTGAAACACGACACTTTTATAAATAAACATGGCTATCTGGTGCACCCTAGTGGCCAATAGTATGCACTATGGGTCAAAACCAAAACATAGCTGGGTTTATTTGACTTCCTGTATTGAAATGAGCCGTTTGCAAATAATGGTTTGTTGTGGATCCAATCATTATCTCACCTATTTCAATGCTTCTCTTAACACATTCAGTGTTTTAAGTGATGGGGCATTCATAGTATGAGTCGGGCTGTCATTCAGATTGTCCCAGAATGCAAATCTGTACAGGTCCTTTTTATTTTCACTTTCACAATCAAGTCGGACAGATAACCTGACAGTAAGTACAGTAATGTCTTAAAATGTATCTATCTACAAGTTCGCTGTTTAAATTGTTTACATGTACGTTTCGCTGTAGCCTAGCTAGCCTAATATTGTGGATGAATAGGCTAATGCAAGGTTTTGTTTTAATGAATAGCACAGGTTTTGAATCTTGAGCTGAAATCGAAAGTAACAGTAACTTTTACATTTGCAATATCATGTCCACGCGTTCCTGTTGAATGTGTTGTACAGCTTTCGAATATGCATTATTGGGCTATTCACTTCAATAGAAATGTTACAGATGGATTGATACATTATTTACTGTGCTACTAGTTGATACAACGAGTCATACTGTATCAATCAATGCTCCACGTCGCCCCACCATTCGTTTTGCGACAATGTGACCTGACTTAATTTCTTCCATCTGTAGGAAACTGCCGACTTTTTCTCAGGCGTGAGGATGACGACGTTAACTGTCACCATCCTGGTGCTCCTACATGTATCCTTTGCCCCATCTTTAGCGGCACAGCTTCCAGGAAACCATGATACCAACGACAAGTCTTCCTCACTTCTACCTCCCGTCGCCACTAATGGCCAACCTTTCCCCTGGATCCACATGAGACTTCCTGAAACTGTCTCTCCAATCCACTATGACCTTCTCGTCCACCCTAACCTGACCAGCCTAGACTTCACCGGAGCGGTGCAGATTCAACTCCAGGTCTTCGAGGACACCTCTACCATCATCCTCCACAGCAAGGAACTCCAGATAGCTAAAGCTGAGCTCTTGGCACCGGAAGGTCCAGGGTCACTGCCAGTGTATGATCGGGTCCCTTCTTTTTCTACAAGTGTTGGCATCAGGGTTGGAGTCAAATTACATTTAAATTCAAGTCAATTCAGGACCTACACTGAAATTCAAATGATCTTCAATGCTTTTCAAGGAGGACATTTTGGAATTGAAATTGGAATATGGGTTGACTTTCTGAATTGACTGGAATTCAAATGGACTTGAACCCAACCCTGGTTGTCATGTGTATTTCTATTGATACTGATGTCTGTATCTGTGTTGGTGGTAAATTGGATTCATTGTTGATGTGGATGTGATTGTCGGTGCTTCTATGTAGCTACAACACCAATATAAAATTCCTAGTAACATTTGTTGCATGGCAATAAAGTTTTTCTTATTCTGATTTTTTTCAAGGCCTCTGCAGGTGTTGGAGTACCCAGCCTTCCACCAGCTAGCTCTGGTGTCTGATGTGCTGCTGGTCAGAGGTGGGACGTACAAGGTTCGTCTGGAGTTCTCTGCCAACCTGTCTGACAGTTTCCACGGTTTCTACAAGAGCTCCTATCGCACAACCACGGGAGAAGTCAGGTAAGAATACGAACCATCAGGATTGGCCCTGGGCTGGACAGGTGGTCACCTAGAGCACTGAAAACACACGTCAATCATTCTACAGTGCATTCCAAAAGAATATGCAGTGAAAGTGACCAACCACTTAGAGTGATCAAATCGTCCAGAGGCAGTGATGTAGTCAAGTCACTAAACCTTGAGTCAGCGCGAACACCGCTAACTAAGCTAGCCATTTCACATCCGTTACACTGCTGTAGATCGTATGTTGAATTATGCAAAATATATAGATATTCTGACAACAGTCACAACTGGTCACGGGTCAGGAAAGTCTTGAGTCCTTGAATTGAGTATTACAACACTGCTGAAAGGTGTGCCACCCTAATGAATTACTCAATCATAAGCTTTACATTCATTTGTATATCTTAATTGTAAACAACACTTTTTTTCCCTCCTCTGTCCTGTTAGATTTATGGCGTCCACTCAGTTTGAAGCGACCAGTGCCCGAGCAGCCTTCCCCTGTTTCGATGAGCCGGCGTTCAAAGCCAATTTCACCATCCAGATACGACGGGAGGCACGCCACATCGCCCTCTCCAACATGCCCAAGGTACCCTGGGAAACACCACGGGCTGCATCTCAATAGTCGGAAGTGTCTTTCTCTCCTAGTCACCATTCCTTCACTTGATATTGAAAAGATCTATTGACAGGTAATATATGACTGATCTATTAACAGGTGATATATGACTGATCTATTAACAGGTGATATATAACATCTATTAACAGGTGATATATAACAGATCTATTAACAGGTGATATATAACAGATCTATTAACAGGTGATATATGACTGATCTATTAACAGGTGATATATAACAGATCTATTAACAGGTGATATATGACAGGTGATATATAACAGATCTATTAACAGGTGATATATAACAGATCTATTAACAGGTGATATATGACTGATCTATTAACAGGTGATATATAACAGATCTATTAACATGTGATATATGACAGGTGATATATAACAGATCTATTAACAGGTGATATATGACTGATCTATTAACAGGTGATATAAACAGATCTATTAACAGGTGATATATAACAGATCTATTAACAGGTGATATATAACAGATCTATTAACAGGTGATATATGACTGATCTATTAACAGGTGATATATAACAGATCTATTAACAGGTGATATATAACAGATCTAATAACAGGTGATAAACGGGGCAGATGAACGCAAAACAATTCTATCCATTTAAGCGTTTTAACCATGTCACTTTCACCTGTCAAGCCAATGAGCAAAGAGTTCTGAAACATCCCAAAGTACCTGTTTCTCCACACCGTTTGAATGCCATGGAGAGGCAGGTGTCATAATGAACATATCCTCTACCTCTTCCCTCCACAGGTAAAGACAGTGGAGTTACCAGGTGGCGTGCTGGAGGACCACTTTGACACCAGCGTTAGGATGAGCACCTACCTGGTGGCCTTCATCGTCTCTGACTTCCAGTCTGTCAGCAAGACCACCAGTCACGGAGTCAAGGTGAGCAGGAAGTCCTCTCATTGGTCAGAATGAAAGGGTAGCTTAAGATGCCCAACCTGCAAATAGAAATCAAGTGCATTGAATAACTTTCACGTGGGAAAGGGAGTTGTACCCTGTCTTGTTGATCAGGTTCTATCTGAAACCTTGTGCTACTTCTCTTGTTTCACTGACTATGACTAGTTTATACACATACACCTCATTATAGCTCCCTAGTCCCTGCTGTGTGGAAGTGCTCAACAACATATTTATATGATTGACCTCTTCCTCGGTATTGTCCTATCAGATCTCAGTGTATGCTGTACCAGACAAGATCAACCAGACAGACTTTGCCCTGAATGCTGCAGTCAGACTGTTGGACTTCTACGATGACTATTTTGACATCCCATATCCTCTACCCAAACAGGGTGAGTAGAACACAACGCACATACACTACGCCGCACACATAGACTTACTGGGGTGCATTCGGTAGCAGGAGGTGGCACTAGCTGACAGTTTATGCTAATGTAGGTCTATGTTTAATAATGGTTTATACACATTTTTGTAAGTAGACTTTCAACTAAAGCATTTCCTGATGTATTCCTATGTGTTCCTCCCAGACCTGGCAGCTATCCCAGACTTCCAGTCGGGTGCGATGGAGAACTGGGGTCTGACCACATACCGAGAGGCTGGGCTGCTCTTTGACCCCAACAAGAGCTCCGCCTCTGACAAGCTAGGCATCACCATGGTGATCGCACATGAGCTGGCACACCAGGTAAGTGGGACTAACCTCTGTTGGTTCATCAATCAGATGCTTTGTCAGAATATACAATACCTTCAGACAGTATTCCACATTTTGTTATGTTACAACCTGAATTTAAAACTGACAAAATATTTTTTTTTCTGGCCTATCTACACACAACACCCCAAAAAGGACAAAGTGAAAACAAGTTTTTAGAAATGTTTGCACATTTATTGAAAATTAAATTAGGGCTGGGCGATATGGCCAAAATATCATATCACAGTATTAGTTTTAATGTATGATGGGTATTTGACAGTATTTTATGGTTTTGAATAATACAAGTCCTAAATGTGCTTCCTCAGTAAGTTGTGAGTGACCCTAGGGTGGCAACACATACACTCTAAGTGATTTCAATGGGCCTCTCCCCATTTTCATTGTTTTATACTGTTCAATTCAACTTAACCAAAAATACTTTTTTTGCATTTTCATCCATTTCCGGCACTCATTTGAGATCATTTCCATGCTGCCACGTAGGGCTGCACGATATGGACAAATGTTAACCAAATGTTGCAATTGCGATTTGACTTTAGATCAAAACACTTGGTTGAACTGTTGGAATCATGAACAAATAATAGTTATTCTAATTCTATAGTTTGGAGATAGTGGGCACTTTGAATACAATGTTGTTTGCCATGACAACAAATTGAAAATAACAGGGAGGAGTTATTGTGACAGGATAGGAACCAAAGTGTTGGTCAGTGTTTCCTAGGGGACCCTATAATCTTTGGCTACATTAACCCACTAGAGTGTCAATCTAAGTTACATAACAAAAACATTCCATCAAAATCAGTCAGCTTAAGCTACTTTTGCATTGGATGCATCTCAATCCATCACATCCACCGGTATCGCACTTCTGCATCTGCAGTGAAAGGTGGGAGAGCTAAGAGCAGTGAGACATCTGCAGTGAAAGGTGGGAGAGCTAAGAGCAGTGAGACATCTGCAGTGGAAGGTGGGAGAGCTAAGAGCGGTGAGACATCTGCAGTGGAAGGTGGGAGAGCTAAGAGCGGTGAGACATCTGCAGTGAAAGGTGGGAGAGCTAAGAGCGGTGAGACATCTGCAGTGGAAGGTGGGAGAGCTAAGAGCGGTGAGACATCTGCAGTGGAAGGTGGGAGAGCTAAGAGCGGTGAGACATCTGCAGTGGAAGGTGGGAGAGCTAAGAGCGGTGAGACATCTGCAGTGAAATGTGGGAGAGCTAAGAGCGGTGAGACATCTGCAGTGGAAGGTGGGAGAGCTAAGAGCGGTGAGACATCTGCAGTGGAAGGTGGGAGAGCTAAGAGCGGTGAGACATCTGCAGTGAAAGGTGGGAGAGCTAAGAGCGGTGAGACATCTGCAGTGGAAGGTGGGAGAGCTAAGAGCGGTGAGACATCTGCAGTGGAAGGTGGGAGAGCTAAGAGCGGTGAGACATCTGCAGTGGAAGGTGGGAGAGCTAAGAGCGGTGAGACATCTGCAGTGAAAGGTGGGAGAGCTAAGAGCGGTGAGACATCTGCAGTGGAAGGTGGGAGAGCTAAGAGCGGTGAGACATCTGCAGTGGAAGGTGGGAGAGCTAAGAGCGGTGAGACATCTGCAGTGAAAGGTGGGAGAGCTAAGAGCGGTGAGACATCTGCAGTGAAAGGTGGGAGAGCTAAGAGCGGTGTTTGTCAGACCATGAGACATTCCGAAAATCGGTCTTCACACGTAAACTTCTGTAGCGTCTGACTGGTTTGACCTACAAACTATAATGACAACTTTATGGGAAGGGGAGACTCGAGGGTGTTCTCCGTTTTGCTCTATGACCCCTTGTCTGAAGTTAACTGGTACCGGTTTTAAAAAAATGAATGGAGGTATGAAGGGATTTTTGTGCCTACCCCCAAAAAAGGGGTTAAAATAATATATATATATATACACACAGTACCAGTCAAAGTTTGGACAAACTTACTCATTCCAGGGTTTTTCTTTATTTTTACTATGTTCTACATTGTAGAATAATAGTGAAGACATCAAAACTATGAAATAACACAAATGGAATCAGGTAGTAACCAAAAAAGTGTTAAATCAAAATCTATTTTATATTTGAGATTCTTCAAAGTAGCCACACTTTGCCTTGATGACAGCTTTGCACACTCTTGGCGTTCTCTCAACCAGCTTCATCAGGTAGTCACCTGGAATGCATTTCAATTAACAGGTGTGCCTTGTTAAAAGGTCATTTGTTGAATTTATTATCTTAATGCGTTTGAACCAATCAGTTGTGTTGTGACAAGATAGCGGTGGTATACAGAAGATAGTCCTATTTGGTAAAAGACCAAGTCCATATTATGGCAAGAACAGCTCAAATAAGTAAAGAGAAATGACAGCCCATCATTACTTTAAGACATGAAGGTCAGTCAATGAGGAAAATTTTAACAATAGTCGCAAAAACCATTGAGCACCATGATGAAACTGGCTCTCATGAGGACCGCCAAAGGAAAGGAAGACCCAGAGTTACCTCTGCTGCAGAGGATACGTTCATTAAGTTAACTGGTTCTCATGAGGACCGCCGCAGGAAAGGAAGACCCAGAGTTACCTCTGCTGCAGAGGATACGTCCATTAAGTTAACTGGTTCTCATGAGGACCGCCACAGGAAAGGAAGACCCAGAGTTACCTCTGCTGCAGAGGATACGTTCATTAAGTTAACTGGCTCTCATGAGGACCGCCACAGGAAAGGAAGACCCAGAGTTACCTCTGCTGCAGAGGATACGTTCATTAAGTTAACTGGTTCTCATGAGGCCCGCCACGGGAAAGGAAGACCCAGAGTTACCTCTGCTATGATGAAACTGGCTCTCATGAGGACTGCCAAAGGAAAGGAAGACCCAGAGTTACCTCTGCTGTGATGAAACTGGCTCTCATGAGGACCGCCAAAGGAAAGGAAGACCCAGAGTTACGGTACCTCTGCTGAAGAGGATAAGTGCATTAGCGTTAACTGGTTCTCATGAGGACTGCCAAAGGAAAGGAAGACCCAGAGTTACGGTACCTCTGCTGAAGAGGATACGTTCATTAAGTTAACTGGTTCTCATGAGGACCGCCACAGGAAAGGAAGACCCAGAGTTACCTCTGCTGCAGAGGATACGTTCATTAAGTTAACTGGCTCTCATGAGGACCGCCAAAGGAAAGGAAGACTCAGAGTTACCTCTGCTATGATGAAACTGGCTCTCATGAGGACCGCCAAAGGAAAGGAAGACCCAGAGTTACGGTACCTCTGCTGAAGAGGATAAGTGCATTAGCGTTAACTGGTTCTCATGAGGACTGCCAAAGGAAAGGAAGACCCAGAGTTACGGTACCTCTGCTGAAGAGGATACGTTCATTAAGTTAACTGGTTCTCATGAGGACAGCCAAAGGAAAGGAAGACCCAGAGTTACCTCTGCTGCAGAGGATACGTTCATTAAGTTAACTGGTTCTCATGAGGACTGCCAAAGGAAAGGAAGACCCAGAGTTACGGTACCTCTGCTGAAGAGGATAAGTGCATTAGCGTTAACTGGTTCTCATGAGGACTGCCAAAGGAAAGGAAGACCCAGAGTTACGGTACCTCTGCTGAAGAGGATAAGTGCATTAGCGTTAACTGCACCTCAGAAATTGCAGCCCAAATAAATGCTTCACAGAGTTCAAGTAACAGACACATCTCAACATCAACTGTTCAGAGGAGACTGCGTGAATCAGGCCTTCGTGGTCGAATTGCTGCAAAGAAACCACTACTAAAGGACACCAATAAGAAGAAGAGACTTGCTTGGGCCAAGAAACACGAGCTAATGACATTAAACAAGCGATGGTTATTAGGACCGGTGGAAATCTGTCTTTTGGTCTGAAGAGTTGAAATTTGAGCTATTTGGTTCCAACCGTCTTTTGTGAGACGCTCAGCAGGTGAACGGATGATCTCTGCATGTGTGGTTCACACTGTGAAGCATGGAGGAGGAGGTGTGATGGTGTGGGGGTGTGCTTTGCTGGTGACACTGTCTGTGATTTATTTTCGATTTCAAGGCACGCTTAACCAGCATGACTAGCACAGCATTCTGTAGCGATACGCAAATAAAGAAAAGCCTTGAATGTGTAGGTGTGTCCAAACTTTTGACTGGTGCTGTATGTATAATAATAATAATAATAATAATAATAATAATAATAATAATAAACTATTTCCTGTTTTGTTTTTTACAATTCTATCTCCTAGATTAAGGACGGACACTTCAAAACCTTGTTTCTCATTATTTATTTTTAGTTTAGTTCTTTTTGCCTTGTATGAATTTGTTATTCAATGCATTTCTCTCGGCTTCAACTGTAAAGGCCGAGATCAATATTTGATCAAATCATTTTGGTGTATATATATATATATATATATATATATATATTGTTATACCTAAAGGGGTCCTAAACTTCAAACTCAAATAGCTAAATGATCCATAGTATGACCATCTTAAAACAATTCCACATGTCAGTTTAGCACCTCCCCAATGTCTTAGACTCTAAACAATTAAATGTTTTCTCTTAGCTACTTCATGTAGCATTTTCATTCTTCACCTATGTTTGGGGGTACAGAGATGAGGCAATCATTAAAAAAATCATGTTAAACACTATCATTGCACACAAAGTGAGTCCATGCAACTTATTATGTGACTTGTTAACTTATTTAGGCTTGCCATAACAAAGGGGTTGAATACTTATTGACTCAAGACATTTCAGCTTTTCATTTTTTATTAATTTCTAAACATTTAGAAAAAGACTTTAACATAATGGGGAATTGTGTGTAGGCCAGTGACCTACACATCTAAATGAAACCCATTTTAAATTCAGGCTGTAACACAATTTGTTTTGTTGTTGAAAAAGTCAAGGGGTGTGCATACTTTCTGAAGGCATGTGATATATTCCCTGTTATAAACTGGGTGGTTCGAGACCTGAATGCGGATTGGCTAACATCAGACCGTATAACATGGGTATGACAATACATGTATTTTTACTGCTCTATTTACGTTGGTAACCAGTTTATAAGGCACCTCGGGGGTTTGTGGTATATGGCCAATATACCACGGCTCAGGGCTGTATCCAGGCACTCCGTGTTGTGTTGTGCTTAAGAACAGCCCTTAGCCGTGGTATATTGGCCATATACCACACCCCCTCGGGCCTTATTGCTTAATTATTAGCTTGTTTCTGTGCTCTAATATAAAGTGTTACCAGTGTTCTAGTAGTTTTGGGTAATGCACTACATTTCCTGGGAGATTTCTTTATGTTTTTTACCTAGTGTTTCGGTAACCTAGTGACTATCTTGTCCTAACCCTGTCTCTACTCCTGTTGTTCTAGTGTTTCGGTAACCTAGTGACTATCTTGTCCTAACCCTGTCTCTACTCCTGTTGTTCTAGTGGGCTGGTAACCTAGTGACTATCTTGTCCTAACCCTGTCTCTACTCCTGTTGGTCTAGTGGTTCGGTAACCTAGTGACTATCTTGTCCTAACCCTGTCTCTACTCCTGTTGGTCTAGTGGTTCGGTAACCTAGTGACTATCTTGTCCTAACCCTGTCTCTACTCCTGTTGGTCTAGTGGGTTGGTAACCTAGTGACTATCTTGTCCTAACCCTGTCTCTACTCCTGTTGTTCTAGTGGGCTGGTAACCTAGTGACTATCTTGTCCTAACCCTGTCTCTACTCCTGTTGGTCTAGTGGTTCGGTAACCTAGTGACTATCTTGTCCTAACCCTGTCTCTACTCCTGTTGGTCTAGTGGTTCGGTAACCTAGTGACTATCTTGTCCTAACCCTGTCTCTACTCCTGTTGGTCTAGTGGGTTGGTAACCTAGTGACTATCTTGTCCTAACCCTGTCTCTACTCCTGTTGGTCTAGTGGTTCGGTAACCTAGTGACTATCTTGTCCTAACCCTGTCTCTACTCCTGTTGGTCTAGTGTTTCGGTAACCTAGTGACTATCTTGTCCTAACCCTGTCTCTACTCCTGTTGGTCTAGTGGTTCGGTAACCTAGTGACTATCTTGTCCTAACCCTGTCTCTACTCCTGTTGGTCTAGTGGTTCGGTAACCTAGTGACTATCTTGTCCTAACCCTGTCTCTACTCCTGTTGGTCTAGTGGGTTGGTAACCTAGTGACTATCTTGTCCTAACCCTGTCTCTACTCCTGTTGGTCTAGTGGTTCGGTAACCTAGTGACTATCTTGTCCTAACCCTGTCTCTACTCCTGTTGGTCTAGTGGTTCGGTAACCTAGTGACTATCTTGTCCTAACCCTGTCTCTACTCCTGTTGGTCTAGTGGGTTGGTAACCTAGTGACTATCTTGTCCTAACCCTGTCTCTACTCCTGTTGGTCTAGTGGTTCGGTAACCTAGTGACTATCTTGTCCTAACCCTGTCTCTATTCCTGTTGGTCTAGTGGTTCGGTAACCTAGTGACTATCTTGTCCTAACCCTGTCTCTACTCCTGTTGGTCTAGTGGGCTGGTAACCTAGTGACTATCTTGTCCTAACCCTGTCTCTACTCCTGTTGGTCTAGTGGGTTGGTAACCTAGTGACTATCTTGTCCTAACCCTGTCTCTATTCCTGTTGGTCTAGTGGGTTGGTAACCTAGTGACTATCTTGTCCTAACCCTGTCTCTACTCCTGTTGTTCTAGTGGGCTGGTAACCTAGTGACTATCTTGTCCTAACCCTGTCTCTACTCCTGTTGGTCTAGTGGGTTGGTAACCTAGTGACTATCTTGTCCTAACCCTGTCTCTACTCCTGTCGGTCTAGTGGGTTGGTAACCTAGTGACTATCTTGTCCTAACCCTGTCTCTACTCCTGTCGGTCTAGTGGTTCGGTAACCTAGTGACTATCTTGTCCTAACCCTGTTTCTACTCCTGTTGGTCTAGTGTTTTGGTAACCTAGTGACTATCTTGTCCTAACCCTGTCTCTACTCCTGTTGTTCTAGTGGTTCGGTAACCTAGTGACTATCTTGTCCTAACCCTGTCTCTACTCCTGTTGGTCTAGTGGTTCGGTAATCTAGTGACTATCTTGTCCTAACCCTGTCTCTACTCCTGTTGGTCTAGTGGGTTGGTAACCTAGTGACTATCTTGTCCTAACCCTGTCTCTACTCCTGTCGGTCTAGTGGTTCGGTAACCTAGTGACTATCTTGTCCTAACCCTGTCTCTACTCCTGTTGGTCTAGTGGTTCGGTAACCTAGTGACTATCTTGTCCTAACCCTGTCTCTACTCCTGTTGGTCTAGTGGTTCGGTAACCTAGTGACTATCTTGTCCTAACCCTGTCTCTACTCCTGTTGGTCTAGTGGTTCGGTAACCTAGTGACTATCTTGTCCTAACCCTGTCTCTACTCCTGTTGGTCTAGTGGGTTGGTAACCTAGTGACTATCTTGTCCTAACCCTGTCTCTACTCCTGTTGGTCTAGTGGTTCGGTAACCTAGTGACTATCTTGTCCTAACCCTGTCTCTACTCCTGTTGGTCTAGTGGTTCGGTAACCTAGTGACTATCTTGTCCTAACCCTGTCTCTACTCCTGTTGGTCTAGTGGGTTGGTAACCTAGTGACTATCTTGTCCTAACCCTGTCTCTACTCCTGTTGGTCTAGTGGGTTGGTAACCTAGTGACTATCTTGTCCTAACCCTGTCTCTACTCCTGTCGGTCTAGTGGTTCGGTAACCTAGTGACTATCTTGTCCTAACCCTGTCTCTACTCCTGTTGGTCTAGTGGGCTGGTAACCTAGTGACTATCTTGTCCTAACCCTGTCTCTACTCCTGTTGGTCTAGTGGGTTGGTAACCTAGTGACTATCTTGTCCTAACCCTGTCTCTACTCCTGTTGGTCTAGTGGGTTGGTAACCTAGTGACTATCTTGTCCTAACCCTGTCTCTACTCCTGTTGGTCTAGTGGGTTGGTAACCTAGTGACTATCTTGTCCTAACCCTGTCTCTACTCCTGTTGTTCTAGTGGGTTGGTAACCTAGTGACTATCTTGTCCTAACCCTGTCTCTACTCCTGTCGGTCTAGTGGGTTGGTAACCTAGTGACTATCTTGTCCTAACCCTGTCTCTACTCCTGTTGTTCTAGTGGTTCGGTAACCTAGTGACTATGCAGTGGTGGAATGACCTGTGGCTCAACGAGGGCTTTGCAAAGTTCATGGAGTTTGTGTCAGTTAACATCACCAATCCTGAGCTGCAAGTGGTAAGCCTCTGTTTGGTTTTTAATATTCATTTTCTGTATTTATTTTGTTGATTTAGTATGAAATTAAAGAGTATAGTAGAGAGTTTGTATAGAAACGTACCTGAACAAATACTGAGCTAGTTGATAGGCAGGCTGCTAGATGTATGTGTAAGGAAATCAGGGTTGTTGTGATATCACTAACTGACAAATGACTTCTCTCTCTTTCTCTCTCTCTCTCTCTCTCTCTTTCTGTTTTCTCTCTCTTTCTGTTTTCTCTCTATCTCTCTCTCTCTTTCCCTCCCCCTCAGAATGACTTCTTCCTAGGGAAGTGTTTTGAGGCGATGGAGGTGGATTCATTAAGCTCCTCCCACCCTGTTTCCAGCCAGGTGGACACTCCTACTCAGATCCAGGAGATGTTTGACGATGTCTCCTACGATAAGGTTAGACTCCCATCCAATCAATCAATCAATCAACCAAGGTCTGACTCCTGTCCAGTCTATTCACTTCATGCTGACTATCCGTCAGACCTAGTTTCAAATACTTCACTGAAATGGAACCAATAGAAGAGCCCCAAAAGTGCAAACCCCCTTCACCTGAAACTCTAGACATGCTAAAACAAACACTCAAAATACTAGAAAGATTTTAAATATTATTTGAACACAGGTTTGCTATCTCTTCTGAAAGTACTCGAGTCTAGTCAGTGAGTTGATTTCTGTGAATTCATGTGTTATCGTTTTTCCAGGGGGCGTGTATTCTGAACATGCTGAGAGACTTCCTGACCCCAGAGGCGTTTAAGATTGGTATTGTCCGTTACCTCAGACGTTACAGCTATCAGAACACTGTCAACAGCCATCTGTGGGAGAGCCTCACTAACGTGAGTGTGTATACAGCTACCTGAGCTTCACACCCTTTTCACACTACTGAGTCGAACCCAACCAAGCCAATAATGTGTGTGTCTTAATAACAGATCTGCCAGTCAGATGATCTGGATGAGGGCAGACTGAAAGACGATGGGTTCTGTTCTCAGGAAAAGGCCCAGTCTGGAGCTCCTGTAAGTCACAACACACCAGCAAACCCATCCTACACATTGTCACAGTCAACCCACTGTCACAGTCAACCCACGTAATAGTCAACACACTCCACAGTCAACCCACTGTCACAGTCAACCCACTGTCACAGTCAACACACTGTAACAGTCAACCCACGTAACAGTCAACACACTTCACAGTCAACACACTGTCACAGTCAACCCACTGTAACAGTACACACTAACAGTCAACACACTGTAACAGTACACACTAACAGTCAACACACTGTCACAGTGCACACTAACAGTCAACACACTGTCACAGTGCACACTAACAGTCAACACACTGTAACAGTACACACTAACAGTCAACACACTGTAACAGTGCACACTAACAGTCAACACACTGTAACAGTCAACCCACTGTAACAGTCAACACACTGTAACAGTGCACACTAACAGTCAACACACTAACAGTCAACACACTGTCACAGTCAACACACTCCACAGTCAACACACTGTAACAGTACACACTAACAGTCAACACACTGTAACAGTCAACACACTGTAACAGTGCACACTAACAGTCAACACACTGTAACAGTGCACACTAACAGTCAACACACTAACAGTCAACACACTGTCACAGTCAACACACTCCACAGTCAACACACTGTAACAGTACACCCTAACAGTCAACACACTGTAACAGTACACACTGTCACAGTCAACACAATGTAACGCCTCTGGGGTACACACTGTCACAGTGAACACACGTTAAAAGTCAACACACTAACAGTCAACACACTTTAACAGTCAACACACTGTAACAGTACACACTGTCACAGTCAACACACGTTAAAAGTCAACACACTGTAACAGTACACACTGTCACAGTGAACACACGTTAAAAGTCAACACACTGTAACAGTACACACTGTCACAGTGAACACACGTTAAAAGTCAACACACTAACAGTCAACACACTTTAACAGTCAACACACTGTAACAGTACACACTGTCACAGTCAACACACGTTAAAAGTCAACACACTGTAACAGTACACACTGTCACAGTCAACACACGTTAAAAGTCAACACACTGACAGTCATCACACTAACAGTCAACACACATTAACAGTCAACACACTAACAGTCAACACACTAACAGTCAACACACTAACAGTCAACACACTGTAACAGTCAACACACTAACAGTCAACACACTAACAGTCAACACACGTTAACAGTCAACACACTAACAGTCAATACACTGCAACAGTCAACACACTGCAACAGTCAACACACTGTAACAGTTAATGTCTAATGGTGTTTATGTCCTGTGTCCTTCCTGGCTTGCTATAGAAGTGGTACTCAGGTGACTGTGTCTGAGCGTGTGTGTTTGTGTTGTAGAAGTGGTACTCAGGTGACTGTGTCTGTGCGTGTGTGTTGTAGAAGTGGTACTCGGGTGACTGTGTCTGTGCGTGTGTGTTTGTGTTGTAGAAGTGGTACTCAGGTGACTGTGTCTGTGCGTGTGTGTTGTAGAAGTGGTACTCGGGTGACTGTGTCTGTGCGTGTGTGTTTGTGTTGTAGAAGTGGTACTCAGGTGACTGTGTCTGAGCGTGTGTGTTTGTATTGTAGAAGTGGCACTCAGGTGACTGTGTCTGAGCGTGTGTGTTTGTGTTGTAGAAGTGGCACTCAGGTGACTGTGTCTGAGCGTGTGTGTTTGTGTTGTAGAAGTGGTACTCAGGTGACTGTGTCTGTGCGTGTGTGTTGTAGAAGTGGTACTCGGGTGACTGTGTCTGTGCGTGTGTGTTTGTGTTGTAGAAGTGGTACTCAGGTGACTGTGTCTGAGCGTGTGTGTTTGTATTGTAGAAGTGGCACTCAGGTGACTGTGTCTGAGCGTGTGTGTTTGTGTTGTAGAAGTGGCACTCGGGTGACTGTGTCTGAGCGTGTGTGTTTGTGTTGTAGAAGTGGTACTCAGGTGACTGTGTCTCTGCGTGTGTGTTGTAGAAGTGGTACTCAGGTGACTGTGTCTGTGCGTGTGTGTTTGTGTTGTAGAAGTGGTACTCAGGTGACTGTGTCTGAGCGTGTGTGTTTGTATTGTAGAAGTGGCACTCAGGTGACTGTGTCTGAGCGTGTGTGTTTGTGTTGTAGAAGTGGTACTCAGGTGACTGTGTCTGTGCGTGTGTGTTGTAGAAGTGGTACTCAGGTGACTGTGTCTGAGCGTGTGTGTTTGTGTTGTAGAAGTGGTACTCAGGTGTCTGTGTCTGTGCGTGTGTGTTCGTGTTGTAGAAGTGGTACTCAAGTGACTGTGTCTGTGTGTGTGTGTGTTGTAGAAGTGGTACTCAGGTGACTGTGTCTGTGCGTGTGTGTTCGTGTTGTAGAAGTGGTACTCAGGTGACTGTGTCTGTGTGTGTGTTGTAGAAGTGGTACTCAGATGACTGTGTCTGTGCGTGTGTGTTCGTGTTGTAGAAGTGGTACTCAGGTGACTGTGTCTGTGCGTGTGTGTTGTAGAAGTGGTACTCAGGTGACTGTGTCTGTGCGTGTGTGTTTGTGTTGTAGAAGTGGTACTCAGGTGACTGTGTCTGTGCGTGTGTGTTGTAGAAGTGGTACTCAGGTGTCTGTGTCTGTGCGTGTGTGTTTGTGTTGTAGAAGTGGTACTCAGGCGATCAGCTGGATGTGAGGGCCATCATGGACACGTGGACGCTGCAGGAGGGGTTTCCCCTGGTCACTGTAGAGGTCAGGGGTCGCCAGGTCAGACTCAGCCAGGAGAGATACCTCAAGACCGACGATCCCTCACAGACACACGGGTAAGATAATTCCCACTCCTTTCCTATTTTCTGGTTTTATTGAACAGATGTCAGTGAGAGAGAATGTGTCCCCCCATGCAGCTTCCTGTGGCAGGTTCCTCTGACCTACATCACCAGCAGCTCCAGCACAGTGCATCGCTTCCTGCTCAAGACCAGGACAGGTAGGCGTCTCTGTCTCTGGGTTTGTGACCTAACAGTTCTAGCATTAGTCTCGCCTGGTAACAGTATAGTTACAGTACACTAACTAACTACGTCCCCCTCTAGACGTGCTGTACCTACCAGAGGAGGTGGAGTGGGTCAAGTTTAACGTGGATATGAGTGGTTACTACATGGTCCATTACGAGGGGGAAGGCTGGCGTTCTCTGACCTCCCTGCTGCTGACCAATCACAGGGCTCTGAGCTCCAACGACCGCGCCTCCCTCATAAACAATGCCTTCCAATTGGTCAGGTCAGTCTGTCAACATAGTGTATAATATCGTAAAATGTTGTTTTTTTTCAATGTCGTTTTTTATGTATACTGCTCAAAAATATAAATGCAACGTTCAACAATTTCAATGATTTTACTGAGTTGCAGTTCATATGAGGAAATCAGTCAATTGAAATAAATGTATTAGGCCCTACTATATGTATTTCACATGACTGGGCAGGGGCGCAGCCATGGGTGGGCCTGGAAGGGCATAGGCCCACCCACTTGAGAGCCAGGCCCAGCCAATGGGAATGAGTTTTTCCCCACAAAAGGTCTTTATTACAGACAGAAATAGTCCTCAGTTTCATCAACTGTCCGGGGGGCTGGTTTCAGATAATCCCTCAGGTGAAAAAGCCGTATGTGGAGGTCCTGGGCCGGTGTGGTTACACGTGGTTGGTTGGACGTACTACCAAATTCTCTAAAACGACATTGGAGGTGGCTTATTGTAGAGAAATGAACATTCAATTATCTGGCAACAGCTTTGGTGGACATTCATGCAGTCAGCATGCCAATTGCACGCTCTCTCAAAACTTGAGAGATCTGTGTCATTGTGTTATGTGACAAAACTGCGCATT
This sequence comes from Oncorhynchus mykiss, assembly GCF_013265735.2. Taxonomy (NCBI): domain Eukaryota; kingdom Metazoa; phylum Chordata; class Actinopteri; order Salmoniformes; family Salmonidae; genus Oncorhynchus; species Oncorhynchus mykiss. Next base: position 77,708,455 of record NC_048575.1, on the reverse strand, counting down.
TTAGAGTGGCCTTTTATTGTCCATGTATAATGATCATGGTGTTTAAATCAGCTTCTTGATATGCCACACCTGTCAGGTGGATGAATGATCTTGGTAAAGGAGAAATGCTCACTAACAGGGATGTAAACTAATGTGTGCACAACATTTGAGACAAATAAGCTTTTTGTGCGTATGGAACATTTCTGGGATCTTTTAATTCAGCTCATGAAACATGGAACCAACACTTTACATGTTGCGTTTATATTTTTGTTCAGTGTATTTATGTATGTCAAATTGTTGTGTTTAAGAGAGTTACTCCAATTTTTTTTAAACAAACTCTTCCACATTTAAAAAAAAATTATTGATTGGTTAGAATGGGCAAGGTACGCAGGGCTGTTACGGCGACCGTATTACCGCCTGTTACTGTCATTTAATTATACCAATGTGTTTTCATTAATGGAATTCCCTTAATCTATTTCATGAGAATTTGTAAGATTCTTGGTTGCATAAAATAGACGGAGACCAGTCTTATCAATAATAGGTAACAGAATTTATTCTCGGAGCGCGCTGCCATGTTACCACGAGCAACAGTTTATATACAATAACATGACGTCCTTTCATTGCTTAACAGAATCTCCTCCTCTCTCCCGGGACAAAGGGAACTTTAAAAGTTCATTCTGACCCCCCCAGCACATACACAGGACACACAACACACCTGAATTAACTTTTGACCCCTCAACATTATCGATCACCACTTAGCTGACAGTTCTAATTAACAGAAAACCTAGGAATGCACTCACCGTCTTATCTAAGATACCCCAGAGCTCAGTTTCGTCGGTTCAACCATAGGTTAACTACCTTATCTGTTTACTTAATCCACAACCCATTTCTTTCTTCCTAGTTGGAATGGTGTTCATTAACTTTAATTACTCCTTGTCCGTGTCTCACAATCCCTTCTTATGAACTCATATTGTTAATCAGATATAATAAAACAGAGTATAAGTTTACTTAGTTACAGTTCCATTTAAAATGATTTGTTCAGTCATTTAATCATAATTTTCCTAACACCGCCACAACCGGCAGTCACGAATCGTGACCGCAGTCACATCCCACATGGCCGTTGAGTCACGGGAACTAACTCCATAATTGCACTCTGATGCCGCTGATGGTTGTTAGTAGCCTACCAAACTTGCTAACAGCCAGTCGCTAATGGCCTGATACTCGGCGCTCTATTTTCCCTGTAATCAATCCAAATACTATCGAGAATCTAATCAAACTCTACATGACAGCCCTGGCATTCAGTTTGAGCAGACTGTTGCATAGTGAGAGCCAGCTCCTCATAGCTGGTTGATGCAGGGAATGAACCAATGCCCATCGTGAACAGTCTAAGGCAAGGCAATATTTTTTTTGCGACTTTTTCAAATCATAGTCGCAGGCATCACGATGTATCCTAGCCCATAGACCTATATGTTTTGATAAGGTTTGTATCACAACTAAAGTGGCCAAATAATTCTAAGCATAGCCTATAGGCATAGGACCCCTGAACAGGGTTGGAGAGCACATAGCCTACAGAGTCGGAACAGGGTTGGAGAGCACATAGCCTACAGAGTCGGAACAGGGTTGGAGAGCACATAGCCTACAGTGTCGGAACAGGGTTGGAGAGCACATAGCCTACAGTGTCGGAACAGGGTTGGAGAGCACAAAGCCTACAGAGTGGGAACAGGGTTGGAGAGCACATAGCCTACAGCGTCGGAACAGGGTTGGAGAGCACATAGCCTACAGCGTCGGAACAGGGTTGGAGAGCACATAGCCTACAGTGTCGAAACAGGGTTGGAGAGCACATAGCCTACAGTGTCGGAACAGGGTTGGAGAGCACATAGCCTACAGTGTCGAAACAGGGTTGGAGAGCACATAGCCTACAGTGTCGGAACAGGGTTGGAGAGCACATAGCCTACAGAGTCGGAAGCGCATTTAATCTGCTTTACAACCTGTGTATCCTACCTGGCATATTCAAAATGTAACCGCGGTGTGTGTGCAGCCTACGCAAGAAACAGAGAAGAGCGTATGCCTTTCATGAGACTTAAAATTACAGTGGCATCATGCAGCCTTGTATTATAGATCAAAACAACAGCCGAAGGGTTTGTATCACAACTAAAGTTACATTATAACTGTGAGCATATAGGAGGACGTGTTTCAATATGATCACTTTATCCGCTCAACACAGAATAGTCACATGTGTGCTGTCCCCTTTCTCCTTTGTAGTGTTGGTAAGGTAGGCCTGGACACAGCCTTGGACTTGTCCCAGTATCTGTCCCTAACACCATGTCCCCTTTCTCCTTTGTAGTGTTGGTAAGGTAGGCCTGGACACAGCCTTGGACCTGTCCCAGTATCTGTCCCTAACACCATGTCCCCTTTCTCCTTTGTAGTGTTGGTAAGGTAGGACTGGACACAGCCTTGGACCTGTCTCTGTATCTGTCCAAGGAGACAGACATCATGCCTGTCACCCAGGGTCTGGGGGAGCTGGTCCCTCTCTACAAACTGATGGAGAAGAGAGACATGGAGGGTCTGGAGAACCAGATGAAGGTAAGAGAGTCTGGTTCCTCTTCAGGTTTCTTTTTTGCAGAGTTTTTGACTGAGCTTTTGTCACTGTGCCTCTGCTTGCTCTTCGGGGACTAGAGGTTGTGACAACTGTTGATGTAAAAAGGGCTTTATCAATACGCTTGATTGATGGATTGAATAGAGATATAATGTCTGTTTGTCAGGGCTACATCGTGGAGCTGTTCCGGGGTTTGATAGACCGTCAGACGTGGAGTGACGAGGGCTCTGTTTCCCAGAGGGTTCTAAGGAGCTACCTGCTGCTGTTCGGTTCTGTCAGGAACCATCCCCCCTGTGTCGCTACCGCCACACACCTCTTCAACAAGTGGAGGGCCTCAGACGGCAACATGAGGTCAGATGTCAAACCATTCAATTCAATGAAAATAAACATATTTTTTTGTCCTGAAAGTAAAGAGAGAAAAGAAGGAGAGCATGCTAGAGTATTGGGACAACCCCCACTCTCTCTCTCTTCTTCCTCAGTCTCCCCAGTGATGTCAGCTTGGCGGTGTTTGCCATTGGTGCTCGTGACCCCGAGGGGTGGGATTTCCTCTTTGAGAAGTACCGCCATTCGCAGCACACATCTGTCAAGAGCCGCATCAAGTCTGCCCTGTCCATCAGCCCTCTGCAACACAAGCTAAAGAGGTGGGTTAACATGAAGAACGTCTCAGAACTATCTCTCCTGCTTACATCACTCAGAACTATCTATCCTGCTTACATCACTCAGAACTATCTCTCCTGCTTACATCACTCAGAACTATCTATCCTGCTTACATCACTCAGAACTATCTCTCCTGCTTACATCACTCAGAACTATCTATCCTGCTTACATCACTCAGAACTATCTCTCCTGCTTACATCACTCAGAACTATCTCTCCCGCTTACATCACTCAGAACTATCTCTCCTGCTTACAGCACTCAGAACGATCTCTCCTGCTTACAGTCCTCAGAACTATCTCTCCCGCTTACAGTCCTCAGAACTATCTCTACTGCTTACAGTCCTCAGAACTATCTCTACTGCTTACAGTCCTCATAACTATCTCTCCTGCTTACAGTCCTCATAACTATCTCTCCTGCTTACAGTCCTCAGAACTATCTCTCCTGCTTACAGTCCTCAGAACTATCTCTCCTGCTTACAGTCCTCAGAACTATCTCTACTGCTTACAGTCCTCAGAACTATCTCTACTGCTTACAGTCCTCAGAACTATCTCTCCTGCTTACAGTCCTCATAACTATCTCTCCTGCTTACAGTCCTCATAACTATCTCTCCTGCTTACAGTCCTCATAACTATCTCTCCTGCTTACAGTCCTCAGAACTATCTATCCTGCTTACAGTCCTCATAACTATCTCTCCTGCTTACATCACTCAGAACTCTCTCTCCTGCTTACAGCACTCAGAACTATCTCTCCCGCTTACAGTCCTCATAACTATCTCTCCTGCTTACAGTCCTCAGAACTATATCTCCTGCTTACAGTCCTCATAACTATCTCTCCCGCTTACAGCACTCAGAACTATCTCTCCCGCTTACAGTCCTCATAACTATCTCTCCTGCTTACAGTCCTCAGAACTATCTCTCCTGCTTACAGTCCTCATAACTATCTCTCCTGCTTACAGTCCTCATAACTATCTCTCCTGCTTACAGTCCTCATAACTATCGCTCCTGCTTACATAACTCAGAACTATCTCTCCTGCTTACAGTCCTCATAACTATCTCTCCTGCTTACAGTCCTCATAACTATCTCTCCTGCTTACAGTCCTCATAACTATCTCTCCTGCTTACAGTCCTCAGAACTATCTCTCCTGCTTACATCACTCAGAACTATCTCTCCTGCTTACAGTCCTCAGAACTATCTCTCCTGCTTACAGTCCTCAGAACTATCTCTCCTGCTTACAGTCCTCAGAACTATCTATCCTGCTTACAGTCCTCAGAACTATCTCTCCTGCTTACAGTCCTCATAACTATCTCTCCTGCTTACAGTCCTCAGAACTATCTCTCCTGCTTACAGTCCTCAGAACTATCTCTCCTGCTTACAGTCCTCATAACTATCTCTCCTGCTTACAGTCCTCAGAACTATCTCTCCTGCTTACAGTCCTCAGAACTATCTCTCCTGCTTACAGTCCTCATAACTTGCTGCTCTGTATTGCATTTAAACCTCTAAAAGTCTTTGAGGTGCGGTCATACCATGGATCATTTAGCTATTTGATTTAGAATTTTAGGACCCCGGTAGGTATAAAAAAAATAGAGAATTTGGGCTTTACTACTATAGCCAATAGAAATACACTGAATAACATTCATAAATGGAAAAACAGACAGTCCAGAATAAAGATAAGGAATAACGTTTTCAATTGTCTGTCCTAAATCTATATCACATATTTAACCCCTTTTATTTTATGTTGGCTCAAAACTACCTTCATACTTCCATAAATGTTTTAAAGTGATACCGGGTTACCTTCAGACGAGTCCCAGGGGGTTTGTGGGCGTCGTTGAGCAAAGAGGAGAACGCCATCGTGTTCGTGAGAGTCTCACCGTTACGTGGCGCTACGTTTTCATGAGAAGACGGGATGCGGGATATCTCCTGGTCTGACAAACAACGCTTTAGCTCTGCCACTTTGCATAGCAGATGCGGTGGTTTGACCTCTCCCTCACACCCCCTGTGTCTCTCCCCCCCCCCCCCCCAGGTTAATGGAGCAGAGTCTTGCGGGCGAGGTGATGAAGACTCAGGACCTTCCTCATGTGGTCATCTCTGTCAGCAGGAACCCCAAAGGGTACAAGCTGGCCTGGGACTTCCTCAGACACAACTGGCACACACTGGTGAAGAAGTGAGTCTGATGATCTTACGCCGTGGTTATACTAGAAACTACCTTGTAGTAAGGAATCACCAAGATCTCCCCTCATGGTGTATCTTCAGAACAGCATGCACAGCGGAACTGTTGGCTGTTAGCCTGTCCAGCATGGTGTCAGAACTAGCTACTAGCACAACCCTCCCTCTGATTGATTATTATCTGGTTGCGTTGCTGATCATTTGCATAAAGTTGTCATTTTCTTTTCGAGGTGTCTGTATACCTAACCCCCATGACCTTTTGACCTGTAGGTTTGACCTGGGGTCCCACTCTATCTCAGGCATGGTGACCGGTGTGACCAACCAGTACTCCACCAGGGAGATGCTGGACGAGGTACTCTGGTGTTTGACCTTACGACTATTACTATTACCTTACGTTATGTAGCTATATAGTTTTGTCAGCTGTAATAACTACAAAATTCAAAAGGCACTCAAATGTTTCCCTCATAATAACTAGCCTACTGTTAGTGTATTACTGTATTGCGTGTTCATAGGCTCACATTCAGCTGTATATAGTAGATGTGTTTAAGATCTATTGTAAGCAGTCTGCCCATGTCTCCTCCCCCCCCAGGTTCGCGGGTTCTTTGACTCTCTGTCTGAGGAGACAGGTTCGGGTCTGAGGTGTATTCAGCAGACGTATGAGAGCATTGAAGAGAACATCCGCTGGATGGACCAGCACCTGCCCCAGCTAAAGGCCTGGCTGGACAGACAGGCCCAGGGAGCCAGGACAGAGACACGGGGCCACGAGGATCTATAGGCCTTCTATGCAGTACAGGGCAGGGAGGGGTCTAGAGCAGGATTCCCCAACTAGCGGGCTGAATTTGGCCCGTAGCTGGTTTTATTTGGCCCCCCCAAGTTTTCTGAGAAAATCTTTTTTGTATTGTTGGGACATAAAATATTAAAAACACCAGGAAATCAACCAGCTGATTTGAATTGAAGAAATCTGTTCCAAAGTATTATCACGCATAATAGGGAGACACGTGATCGTATACAAATGTAAGCAAGGTTCAAAATGATGATGTTTTCGTCCAACATATCTGTTTGGGCGTCTTGCGGTCTACAAATGATTTGTTATTATGTACCGCCCCCCCCCCCCCCTGCTCAAGAGAAAAATCATCCCGCGGCTGAATCTCGTCGATAATCCCTGGCCTAGATCGCAGAATGATTATGGCTGTGTGTTTGAGAGCATCAAAACCGGGATGAATTATGGGTAAATTGTGACTAACTGATGTAGAAATAATATTGAGTAGTTATTTATGATGCAAGATGATTTGTACATTTGTCAATCTCGACTCACCTTTAAAGAATAATATTTCCTCAGTGCATTGAGCAGTGTTGGTAACACTGGATGGCACATTTGTGTCTGAGACAAAGGTCGGCACAAGGCTAAGACCCTAAACTATTTTTAAAATATTTTTAATCTTAGGTAAATTTATAAGAATTGACTCAAGTTAATCAGTTATCCTCACCTCAACTTTAAAACAGACGTGTCTACGACTCAGTTCTTTTTTTTGTGTGATGAATTTATTATACAATACTGTCAGCATAAATATGTGAGCCTTTTTATATATATATATATAAAATGGTTGTCCCCACTTCTTAGGGGATCATAATCACCAGGAGATTTTCTCCACATAAGCGTTACCTTGGTTACTGTTCCCAGGAGAAACAGCCCAGTCCTGCATCTCAGAGGAGGCTCCTTCTATTGCATTTGTTGCCTCACTTGTGTTGTGTGTTTTTGCTGATCTTGGTGTGTTTTTGCTGATCTTGGTGTGTTTTTGCTGATCTTGGTGTGTTTTTGCTGATCTTGGTGTGTTTTTGCTGATCTTGGTGTGTTTTTGCTGCATTTATGATGTAATGATTTGGCTTCGTTATGTCTCAATGCAGTACATGCTCTGATCTCAGGTGCCCTGCTGGGGCTTTTTTTGTTTTTTTGCCTGTGTGTTTTTCAGATGTTGTGAGAATTAAAATGTTGACAAGAATCTGTATTTTGTTAAAATACTGAAATGAAAAATATTGGATTGTAAAACCCTGTCATCTAATGGAAGGCTCTGGCTAAGAGATGGGGACAGACAGACGAGTCTAAATGAATAAAGAGAACATACAATAAGATCTCTACAAAAGAGCTGAAGTTTATTGAAAAGGTTTGGTCCATTTTATGCTGCTGCCAGAGCCAACCGGCACTAGCCAACCGGCACTAGCCAACCGGCACTAGCCAACCGGTGATATCGATGCTCAGATTTTCAGCAGTTCCATCTCAATCCAACCATCATTGAGGTAAAGTCAGTCCTCTAGCTTTAGATGTCAGCCTGGATACAGGACAACTCCAAAGTCAACTCCAAATTTCCTAGCAACACAACTCCAGAGGTAAATTCTGTAAGGGCCCAAAGCACCGAAGGCCCTCCAAATTAGTAAACATCTTTTAAAAAAGTGTGTGCAGGTATATTGGCACTTGTCTGAGGTTTCCCATAAGTCCTACAAAGTCCTCTCCTTTTGACCAGAGCATCTCAGGGGGCACTGCGGCTGTGGATGCAAGAGGGGCAGCAGTGCAGCGTGTCGTGGATGAACAGGTCACACTCCACGCAGAACACACTGTTGCACGACGGACACGTGAACACACTCTTGTCTTTCAGCTCCCCCTGGCAGGCTTCACAGAACCTCTCTGTGTGGTGCAGCAGCAGAGGACTCTCCTGGAAGGCCTCCAGGGGGAAGAGGTGGTGGAAGGAGCGAGCCAGATGAGGAGCGGAGACAAGTGTCAGCCCTGGGGGAACACACACACTTTAGTCACGTCTGTCGTAGTACACACACACGGGTCATCTCAATGTATGTATGTACGCAGAAGGTATTTCCCAAAATGCCTTCCTCCCGAAGTGTACACTTGTTCACTTCCCGATATGAAAGGAAATTATTGCTATGAGAAACTCCCTCTAGCCCGTGCCTACAGCAAACCAATGCATTAAAATGTGGGAAATAGTAAACAAGTGAAGAAGGAGAGACGATTGGGACAAACACTCAGCTAGACACCACACACCAGACTTAAACCCTCGGTAGGCACCACAGACTTCACAGTCAGCTAGGCACCACAGACTTCACAGTCAGCTAGGCACCACAGACTTCACAGTCAGCTAGGCACCACAGACTTCACAGTAAGCTAGGCACCACGTACCACAGACTTTACACTCGACAGGTAGCTCAGTGTACTTGGCCTGGCACTGTGGACAGAAGTACCCTCCCATAGACAGACCGGGACCACCACTAGTGCTGTCCAGATGGGCCTGGCTGAAAGAAGGCTTGGCATCCTGGTCTGATAGAGAGGCTATGGTGTGCTGGGGGAAACCTGGAGGCAGAGAGAATAGAAACACCGGAGCTCAGAAATAACATTGTGTGGTTAGGACTGAGCCAGTCTATGTGCTGAAGCTCTATGTGTGTCTGACCCATGCGTATGAGGGAACACTCGGAGGAGGAGGTAGCAGGAGGAGGCTTCACATGAAACATCAGCAGCTCCCTGAAGTGGCTCTCATCCAGGATCACATGGTACGACCCCCCGGTCTCTCTGGTGAGCACCGTGCAGACACGCACCTCGGCTGACAGGCCAATCACAGACACACGGATCTTCAGAGCCTTCAGAGTCTGATGGAGGACAGAGAAAACACCAGAGATATGAAATGTGAGGCACCAGGGAGAGATCAGAGATATGAAATGGGAGACACCAGTGAGAGATCAGGGAGACAAGGAGAAAGACCACATAGAAACTACACCAGAGTTTCTACATGAGACAAAACACCAGAGAAAAACATCTGGGGATGTTATTTACAATGACGGCCTACACCGGCCAAACCCGGACGACGCTGGGCCAATTGTGTGCTGCCGTATGGGACTCCCAATCACGGCCGAATGCGATACAGCCTGGATGTAAGTGATAGAGACAGACACAGCCAGATCTGCTGTTACCTTGACCAGCTCATAGATGTTAGCTGGGTCACATGTGGTGAGACTACTGAAGATGATGAGGACTTCTCTGCTGCTGTGGCCTGGCATGTGTCTGAGGAGAGACAGAGGGTGATGGTGAAAAGACAAAGTGGATCATACATCTTGGGACAAAATAAAAGTATATGGATATACACACCACACACACACACACAGGAAGCATACTTGAGCGTCTGCATGGCCAGGCTGAGGGAGTTATATAGAGAGGGTTCTCCTCCACACGTAGAGTCCTTTGCTTTCTTCAGGGCATCAATGTGCTTCTTTGGGTTCCCTGTGGATAGAATAACAGCACTGTTAGCAGAATTGTAACCAGCCCACAACTAACATGCCCTCTCAAAACACCAGCAAGCCACAAACGTTAATGCCTACAATGGAAAATAAATATATAAAAATTAAAACTATTTTAAAACAAGTACAGCACTTATATTGAATAAACTTAGGAGAAATTGGGACACCTCGTAGAATGACCCAAGGCTGACCTCTCACCTGCCAGGTCAGTGAGCTTCTCCGCTCTCTTGTTCTTTGTGGTGATGATGCCCACCTGAAGAGGAGACCATAGGAGGGACTAAGTTCTCTTACACAACGTCGCTGGCGTAGTAATGCATCAGATGTATTTCATGAAGCACCTTTTTACATCCGGAGGTGTCACAAAGTGCTTTACAGACACCCTGCCTAAAACCCCAAAGAGCAAGCAATGCAGAGGTATCTGTGGCTAGAAAAAAAACTCCCTAGAAAAGCTGGAACCTGGGAAGAAACCTAGAGAGGAACCAGGCTCCAAGGGCTGCTTACATTGACAAACGCTCAGGAACGAATGACAGTGGGACATTAAAACCAACTCTAATTGAATGGTGGAACGAGGGCCTAGAGAGAGAGAGAGAGAGAGAGACAGAGACAGAGACAGAGAGAGAGAGAGATCCTACAGACCACCTGAGGCCTACCTGACTGATGGGGTTCTGGTCAAAGTATTCCTCAACAAAATATTCCACCAGCTGCAGAGTTGAAGAGAGAGAAAACAAATCACAAAATATTTTTCAGCTCCATATGTTTCACAAGTATTTGGATTCCTCCTCTTCCTCCTCCTATTCCTCACCTTGAGTGTAGAGGTGAGGCGGTTGGGTTTCAGGTCCTGGTCTTCCATGGTTCTAGAGGTGTCAATTACCACGTACAGGTGACGCATCTGGAACACGTGATATTGTAGTGTTATCATTATGACTTTACTGAAGAAGTACATGGCATCTGAGAAGGCAAATAGAGGGTGAGGAATCAACTCACCATCCCAAGACGAACTTGTCCATGACTCTCAAACACCCTTTTCCTTTTGGCCTGGAAAAGGATTTCCTCCACAGTGGCTTTGAGAGATCCAGACTCGTCCTCCTTCAAGATCTCCCTATATGGACAGACGGACAGACAGTCAGTGTCCGCATTTCAGTGGTAAGGCTGTTGCAGCCTCACTGTAGACCAAAGTCGAGGAGTTTAGTCGGGGGAGGTGCTTCTGCGACAGCCAAAAGTCAGACACTAATGTGTTTTTTTTAACAGCGAGGCTCAGATCAACATGGCAGTGTTGCCATTCTTTATAAAAACATGTTTTTAACACACAAACTAAAATCATATGTGTGTACATTACACAACCAATTAGTGAGACAGAGCCTCAAACACATGTATTTATTCACTGCGGACCACTCATGAATTACGGCAAATTGGTTCCCGTTTCAGTCATGTCTTTGGTGACGTTCGCTTGAGTCAAACAATAACACCCGAAAGACTGGTTGCCAATAGAGCCTCTTACTCTTGAAGTTGGTGAAGAGCAAATGTAAAAACGCACACAACAGTCCAATAATTATATTCATGCTAAGCTTACGTTTAGTGAGCGCCTTACCATGTTCGCTCATAACCTCCCTCCCAACGCTTGGCTCTCTCTGGCTCTTCGTCCATCTTGATTGAGTCAACCTCCAAATGCAGTTCAATCAAAAACTGAATTATCTGTATAAATGACAAAAGGGTGAATCAGAAGCTTTAAAAACTTTGTAATGCTTTGTAGCTATTATATTATAAACCGTGGCATTATCATGCAAATACAATTATTTTCAAAAACAACATAGCTGCCAACTCATCATCCCCATACCAGTACTTATGTATATTGGTTGGAAAATGTAGCTATCTATGCAAGCAAATCACAAGCACTCGATCCGTCAATTCACCTTTAAACCCAGGAAGCAGTCATTCCACTTACCATTCATCGGCTTTTCAAGCGTAATAATGTCAAAATACTTTCGGAACTTACCAAAGAATGGCGTTTCGCTGAGCAACTTTCGTCATTAATACCTTTTTGACGGTATGTACTTCCTAAAATAGTCTAAATAAAAAGTCACATGCAATCGAATGAATGCCAGTTTTGCACATCCTGCAATATTAGTAATGGATTTAATAAATAAAACTTAATTAGAAATATACAACTTTAAAAGTACCCTATATTGTCTACTTACATGAAATATTATTGCGTTCGGTGTAGCGCGGGTGAAACAACAGATAGGTATGGCGTTCATAAATTGTTAAAGGTGATCAAATCAATGACCTTTTCTGCTGCTGGATCAGCCAAACTGTGCGTGGTAGTATTTGGTGAAGAGAAGAGGTGGATTTGGCATTTTCTCAAAAACGATACGATACATTTTCGGTTGCATGTAACTTTGTATTTTGATTTTAGGGGGGTGGAGTACATACCGGCCGGAACGGCAGTAAAGTCATTACGATACTAACGTTAGTTGCTCAGCCAAACTCAATTCTTTGGTAAGTACCAAACGTATGACATTAATCTTGAAAAGCTGGAGAATAGCAAGTTGAATGCGCTTAAAGGAGAATCGCCATGTTCAACGTCTCCTGTAAACCCAAGACTCTGGTTCAGCAGCGCCAAAGATATTTTATAACTAACTCATTGTCTGTGGCTGCTGCGCCTTGCTGTGAAACTGGCGGATGTTATTCGAATGCATTGATAAATTAATCGTCTACATTTCATGAATGAATTACTCGACTAAATTAGTTAAATCGTCGGCTGAATAAATGTACATTAGTTTAATATGATATAGAAACATTCAAATAAGATTAAAACAAAAACACAGCATTCGCATACCTGCTGAAGGAAGCAACCATGTTTGGTGTAACAGAAGAGCTTCCCGCCCCAGGAAACATGGTCTAAAGGAAAAAATAGTTCCGACTTCAGATTTTTGGGGGGGAGCAATGGGTAAATTTATGTTTTTGTGGTGAGCTCATAAATTACATGTAAATGTCCAGAAACTATTGTCATTAAAAACGTTTAAAGTTTAGTATTTAAGTGGACAGTTTAGACAGCAATAAGTTCTATCCTACCCATGCCCATACATCTGCTCCTTTTATTCTCTGTCCCCAACGCACTGGACGACCAGTTTGAATAGCCTTTAGCCATACCTTCATCCTACTCCTCTGCTCCTCGGGTGATGTGGAGGTTAACCCAGGCCCTGCGTGTCCCCAGGCTCTCTCATTTGTTGACTTCTGTAACCGAAAAAGTTTGAGCTTCTCATTTAAAAAATTAATCTCTCCAGAAATAAATCTCTCACTGTTGCCGCCTGTTATAGACCCCACTCAGCTCCAAGCTGTGCCCTGGACACCATATGTGAATTGATTGCCCACCATCTATCTTCAGAATTCATTCTGTTAGGTGGCCTAAACTGGGATATGCTTAACACCCTGGCAGTCCTACAATCTAAGGTAGATGCCCTCAATCTCACACAAATTATCAAGGAACCCTCCAGGTACAACCCTAAATCCGTAAACATGGGCACCCTCTTAGATATTATTCTGACCAATTTGCCCTCCAAATACACCTCTGCTGTTTTAGATCAGGATCTCAGCGGTCAATGCCTGCATCCGCTATGGGTCCGCGGTCAAACGACCACCCCTCATCACTGTTAAACACTCCCTAAAACACTTCTGCGAGCAGGCCTTTCTAATCGACCTAGCCCGGGTATCCTGGAAGGATATTGAACTCATCCCGTCAGTTGATGATGCCTGGTTGTTCTTTAAAAGTTGTTTCCTCACCATTTTAAAAAGCATGCCCCTTACAAAAAATTTAGAACTAAGAACAGATATAGCCCTTGGTTCACTCCAGACCTGACTGCCCTCGACCAGCAAAAAACATCCTGTGGTGGACTGCACTAGCATCGAATAGTCCCCGCGTTATGCAACTTTTCAGGGAAGTCAGAAACCAATACACGCAGTCAGTCAGGAAAGCAAAGGCTAGCTTTTTCAAACAGAAATTTGCATCCTATAGCTCTAACTCCAAAAAGTTTTGGGACACTCTAAAGTCCATGGAGAATAAGAGCACCTCCTCCCCACTGATAAATCCACGATAATCGAGAATTTCAAGAACCATTTCTCTACGGCTGGCCATGCTTTCCTCCTGGCTATTCCAACCCTGGCCAACAGCTCCGCACCCCCCGCAGCTACTTGCCCAAGCCTCCCCTGTTTCTTCTTCACCCAAATCCAGATAGCAGATGTTCTGAAAGAGCTGCAAACCCTGGACCCGTACAAATCAGCTGGCCTAGACAATCTGGACCCTCTCTTTCTAAAATTATCCGCCGCCATTGTTGCAACCCCTATTACCAGTCTGTTCAACCTCTCTTTCGCATCGTCCGAGATCCCTAAATATTGGAAAGCTGCAGCGGTCATCCCCCTCTTCAAAGGGGGTGACACTCTAGACCCAAACTGTTATAGACCAATATCCATCTTGCTCTGCCTTTCTAAAGTCTTCGAAAGCCAAGTTAATAAATAGATCACTGACCATTTTGAATCCCACCATACCGTCTCCGCTGTGCAATCCAGTGTCCGAGCTGGTCACGAGTACACCTCAGCCACGCTCAAGGTACTAAATTATATCATAACTGCCATCGATAAAAGACAATACTGTGCAGCCGTCTTCATTGACCTGGCCTAGGCTTTCGACTCTGTCAATCACCGTATTCTTATCGGCAGATTCAACAGCCTTGGTTTCTCAAAATGCTGCCTCGCCTGGTTCACCAACTACTTCTCAGACAGAGTTCAGTGTGTCAAATTGGATGGCCTGCTGTCCGGACCTCTGGCAGTCTCTATGGGAGTACCACAGGATTCAATTTTGGGGCCGACTCTTTTCTCTGTTTATATCAACGATGTCGCTCTTGCTGCGGGTGATTCCCTGATACACCTCTACGCAGACGACACCATTCTGTAAAGATCTGGCCCTTCATTGGACACTGTTACCAAACCTCCAAACGAGCTTCAATGGCATACAACACTCCTTCCGTCGCCTCCAACTGCTCTTAAATGCTAGTAAAACTAAATGCATGCTTTTCAACCGTTTGCTGCCCACACCCGCCCGCCCGACTAGCATCACCACCCTGGACGGTTCTGACCTAGAATATGTGGACATCTATAAGGAGCTAGGTGTCTGGCTACACTGTAAACTCTCCTTCCAGACTCATATTAAACATCTCCAATCCAAAATAAAATCTAGAATCGTCTTCCTATTTCGCAGCAAAGCCTCCTTCACTCAAGCCGCCAAACATACCCTCGTAAAACTGACTATCCTACCGATCCTCGACTTCGGCGATGTCATTTACAAAAGCCACTCTACTCAACAAACTGGATGCAGTCTATCACAGTGCCATCCGTTTTGTCACCAAAGCCCCATATACCACCCACCACTGCGACCTGTATGCTCTCGTCTGCTGGCCCTCGCTACATATTCGTCGCCAGACCCACTGGCTCCAGGTCATCTATAAGTCTTTGCTAGGTAAAGCTCTGCCTTAACTCAGCTCACTGGTCACGATAACAACACCCACCCGTACGTAGCACGTGCTCCAGCAGGTATATCTCACTGGTCATCCTCAAAGCCAACACCTATGGCTGCCTTTCCTTCCATTTCTCTGCTGCGAATGACTGGAACGAATTGCAAAAATCGCTAAAGCTGGAGACTTATTTCCCTCACTAACTTTAAACATCAGCTGTAAATAGCCCATCCATTCTAAGTACATCATCCCCATATTGTTTTTATTTACTTTTCTGCTCTTTTTCACACCAGTATTTATACTGGCACATCTATCACTCCAGTATTGATTTGCTAAATTGTAATTACTTCGCTACTATGGCCTATTTATTGCCTTACCTCCTCACGCCGTTTGAACACTGTGTATACTTTATTATCTTCTATTGTGTTATTGACTGTACTCTTGTTTATTCCATGTGTAACTCTGTTTGTGTCGCACTGCTTTGCTTTATCTTTGCCAGGTCGCAGTTGTAAATGAGAACTTGTTCTCAACTAGCCTACCTGGTTAAATAAAATAATAAAAATAAATATTTTTTGAAGCTGCAAATAAAGTTTTTTTTTTTTTATTAAATAACATTTACACAATAAATCCTACATTGTACATAATCACCATAGAGGTAGGTTACTTGCCTGCATCTCTGTATGGACAATATTTAACCTCAGACTATTGTTGAAGATGGATATCTTCAATACATCACAATGTTCACATTTCATTTTTTAACTAAACAGACAGAAATGTCTGAGAAAATTACAATTTACATGAATGGCAAAACATTTTCGGAAATTCACAAAAAATATATAGGTACGAAAAAGGGAAAACGTCGTTAATTTGCTTACTATACAGTGGACGGTGCCCGGATGTCAGTAAAAGACCGCTACAAAATGAATTTGTAAAAGCTGATAAAAAAAACTGTACAATTCCATAAGTACACACCGGGTATTTATTTTTTATAGATAAAATATTTTATTTGGATACAGGAGCATCCCCTGAGAACCTTTGTTAAAACAAAAATGTACAAACATGTAAAAAAAACGTGAATTGGCCATGTCATGTATCTATACCCTAGAGGGCGCTCTAATAACCTTTAGCATCTTGCGCCATCCATCATTACCCAACTGTAACCTAACGTAGCAGGTTTAAAATAAACGCCTTAAACTAGATCCCATAAATATTGTTTTTAAAAAACAATTGACGACATTCTCTTATGTACTGTTCAATCAATCCAGTAAATGTGGAGGAGTTAAGATGGCTGGTCACCTTGTTCATGTCCAAAAGCTGAAGTCGAGTCACAGGCTCTTTCCAAAACCGGAACATCCGATTGTTGGGGACTCGGTATAGGCTACATATTAGAGGTATTGTCATAGCCGCTGGAAGTAGTTTGGGGGTGGGGTTGCTGCGACGACAGGGGGAGTGTATATGTCGGTCCGCTAATACAGGCCCAATGCACTGCTTTTGTGGGGAGAAAAATGTACCAAATGTATTTGAGTGTTTACCAGCATTTTTAACTTGAGTCTGATAATTATCTGTACAAAATAGGTCATTTTAAAATACTTGTGGAATATAAAAAAAAAAACTTTATTGATATGTTATCCATGTTCTTGAAATACTTTGGCAACTCATTTCTATGTGAAAATTGAAATGGTCTATTCATTCCTTTTCCATGTTAGTAAACACTCTTATCCAGAGCAACTTACAGTAGTGAGTGCACAGATTTTTGTACTGGTCCTCTGTGGGAATCGAACCCAGAACCCTAGCATAGCAAGCACCATGCTCTACCAACTAAGCCACATCATCAAGATTTTTCAGGGGGTGCGGCAGCATCCCTACTTCCCGCGGCTGTGGGTACAATCCTGGGGCTGTGGGGGGGGGGGGGGGGGGGGGACTCAACATCAATCTAACTTTAATAAGAAAATAAAACAACATTATTAGACATTCAGAGAATTCTCCCTCTTTAAAAAAAGTTCATATGACTTCACATTGAAAAAAAGCCTTCTCTGGGTCCCTCTCCCATTATGGTCTTCCTTCTTTTGGGGCCAGTTTCCTGGACAGACAAGGGTGGAGTCTGCTCTGGACTGGGGTTGGTGGTCAGGGTTCAGGGTCTGCGGTCATACTCGCTGACCTTCCTCTTGATGTGAGACAGCTTGGCCTTCAGATGCTTGCACCTCTTCTTCTTCAGCTGATAGTCTGAGGACTGTGGAGAGAAGTGGAGGTTAACTTTTAAAAAACATGTTGAAACCTACTGTGGTTGGGTTGGTTGAATCAAATTCCTCACAAAAAATGTTACTCAAAAATGGTAATAGTGGTGTAGTGGAACATACCTTCTTCATATTCTTCATCCGGGTGTACTTATCCATAGCATCCTGTTTAAAGGATAGAAAAAAAAACCACAATTAGCTTCACACTTTCTTATAGCCTACAGCAGAGCAGGGGTATTCAACCTGCTGTTGTTCTGTTCTAGCTGATAATTAATTGCACACACCTAGTGTCCCAGGTCTAAATCAGTCCCTTAGTAAAGGGGAACCATGAAAAAAATACTGTGGAACTGGTTTTGAGGTCCTGAGTTGAGTGAAGGGCCAACATCGGGTGTCAAACCCATTCCACAAAGGGATCGAGTGTCCGCAGATTTCTGTTTTTTCCTTTCAATTAAGACCTAGACAACAAGGTAATGATGGACCTTAATTCATCAATCAATTACAAGGGTGGAGCGGGGCCCTCTGTGGAATGAGTTTGACACATATGGTCTACATGATGAGATTATTATGGACAGAAGAGCGAGATTCTTTGTATTTGTCAATCGGCAGCCAAACATAGATGATCATGTCACCAGAATGAGACCCTCAATAATTATTGAAAAGGAGCATCAAACTCATCACCTTGCACTTTCACCAGCCTGTGGAGTTCATTTATTTCATCTGTAGCCTAATAAACTCCAGGCTTTCCCGATGAGTTGTAGTGGGAGGACACACAACATGTCATCCGCATGACTCCCAAGTTAACTTCAATATTATGGTTATATCAAGATTTGGGCATAAAAGCGTTTCCACCGACATTTCTCACATAATTCATTTTACTGACAAAAAGATCCCACCTTGTCTCGTGTATTTTGTTTTGTCGACATTTGAAAAGTTTATCGACAAACTGTTCTGTTTCCATCAGGCCTGTCATGACATTTCTGTTTATCTGACATGTACTCTTATAAATAAAAAAAGGTTGGATGGAAACCTGGTTACTGTAGGAGTTACGTCATTATATCCAGGTGTTTTAAATCGACACAACCTGGTCACTGTAGGAGTTACATCATTATATCCAGGTGTTTTAAATCAACACAACCTGGTCACTGTAGGAGTTACATCATTATAATCGACACAACCTGGTTACTGTAGGAGTTACGTCATTATATCCAGGTGTTTTAAAATCGACACAACCTGGTCACTGCAGGAGTTACATCATTATAAATCGACACAACCTGGTCACTGTAGGAGTTACATCATTATATCCAGGTGTTTTAAATCGACACAACCTGGTCACTGTAGGAGTTACATCATTATATCCAGGTGTTTTAAATCGACACAACCTGGTCACTGTAGGAGTTACATCATTATATCCAGGTGTTTTAAATCGACACAACCTGGTCACTGTAGGAGTTACATCATTATATCCAGGTGTTTTAAATCGACACAACCTGGTCACTGTAGGAGTTACATCATTATATCCAGGTGTTTTAAATCAACACAACCTGGTCACTGTAGGAGTTACATCATTATATCCAGGTGTTTTAAATCAACACAACCTGGTTACTGTAGGAGTTACGTCATTATATCCAGGTGTTTTAAATCGACACAACCTGGTCACTGTAGGAGTTACATCATTATAATCAACACAACCTGGTCACTGTAGGAGTTACATCATTATAATCAACACAACCTGGTCACTGTAGGAGTTACATCATTATAATCAACACAACCTGGTTACTGTAGGAGTTACGTCATTATATCCAGGTGTTTTAAATCGACACAAGCTGGTTACATAGAAATGCACCTCGCAGGAAATTGTCAAATCAATTTTCTATGCAAACTTTCTAAAATGTCGTCAAAAAATAAATAAATCACTGGACAAGTTAATGGAAACATAGCTATTCACACACACACACACACACACACACACACACACACACACACACACACACACACACACACACACAGAACTAGAACATTCAATATAACATTTATATAGTATCTCTAAAGTCCTCACCAGGAACTGTGGGCTGCCCTCTGGTTGTCTGTCCAGTTCCTTGTCCAGGTCAGCCAGACCCATGTTGAGGTCATCCAGCTCAGCCTGCAGCTCTTTGTACTCGAGATGGTCCCGGTCAAACTCCCTCTTGTAGTCCAGACGCTCCTGCTCATTCATGATGGCAGAGAACTCGCTGAGAGACAGGATGGATAGAGTGAGTTATATATATATATATATATATATATATATATATATATATACACATACACACACACAGTATTATACCCCTTCCCTTAGTGAGTTTCCATCCATCAAAGATAAGAGAGTGAAAAGGACAAAAGGGGCAACTCTAGTTTTAACTACAGACCTGGGACAACTCTAGTTTTAACTACAGACCTGGGACAACTCTAGTTTTAACTACAGACCTGGGACAACTCTAGTTTTAACTACAGACCTGGGACAACTCTAGTTTTAACTACAGACCTGGGACAACTCTAGTTTTAACTACAGACCTGGGACAACTCTAGTTTTAACTACAGACCTGGGGCAACTCTAGTTTTAACTACAGACCTGGGACAACTCTAGTTTTAACTACAGACCTGAGACAACTCTCTTTGAATACAGATCCACAAAAATTATGACTTTTCAAAACTACTTCAATACAGAGCTCAAAAAGTGACTATTTTTGTAAACTATTTGAATACAGATCAAAGAAAGCAACTACTTAAAAAATATATTTTAATATAGATCTTAGGAAGTGACTACTTTTCTGAAACTATTGGATTGGCTGCCTTCAACTAATAGTATTTCCTATATAGTACGTACTATTTCAATATATCCATCATATTAGAAGTTTCGTAAAAAAAAAAAAACACTATATACACACACCAATTTAATTTGTTTCATCAGAAATGATTGCTTAAGTGTGTGTTAAATATTGCTGTTCTGATTTTTAATTCATAGATGTGTATTAAAATTGGTTGTTGCAAAAAACGCTATACAGTAGAACAAAGAAGTATTTAGTCAGCCACCAATTGTTTAAAAATCCTACAATGTGTGTCTGTCATAGTTGAAGTGTACCTATGATGAAAATTACAGGCCTCTCTCATCTTTTTAAGTGGGAGAACTTGCACAATTGGTGGCTGACTAAATACTTTTTTGCCCCACTGTATATCCATTGTTTAGCTGAAATGGAAAGTTGGCATCCTGTGGATTTGACTGATCTGTGGTTGTCTCACTGCACTAACTGTGAGTCGCGCTGGATAGGAGCATCTGCTAAATTAATAAAATGTCAAATGTAAATATTTTACATACAAATCTCATTACTGTATTGATTTTTATTTTTTTTTACAATATTGATGTCACAAATGTATAATTTGTAGTTCTTTATTTTTTTTTTAATAGTTACATTTGAGTGTAAAACCTCGAACCAGGGACTTGCACTGAGAAGCAGTGACCTTAGACCGCTGCGCCACTCAGGAGCCCCATTGACTAAGGGGTCTGAATACTTATGTAAATGAGATATTTCTGTATTTAAATTTTCAATGCATTTGCAAACATTTCTAAAAAACATGTTTCCACTTCATCATTATGGTTTATTTTATGTAGACGAGGAGGCGAAAAAACATATTTGTAATCCATTTTGAATTCGGGCTGTAACCCGACAAAATGTAAAAGGGTTTGAATCCTTTCTGAAGGCACAGTATATATTATATAGAACTTTATCAAACGTAACTTTAATCTCCCGTACTGAGCCAGGAAATGTGGTTACTTTGCAATAAACTGAATATTATTTTCTTTTCCATTCGCTTTGGCAGACAAGAGAGACACAGAGAGACACAGAGAGACACAGAGAGAGAGAGAGAGAGAGAGAGACTCTAACTGTTATTTTAACCCCACCTGAATTCCTATTTCTGTCCTCTGACAGTCTTTCTCGACCCTCTTGGTCATGTTAGCCTCTCGTCTGAGACCTGTATTTAAATATCAAAGAAACTAGTTGTCTTTTCGTTCAAACTCCATAGAAATATTTGACTACTTTAAGTAGTAAGTTAATATTTTCTGATAAATTACAAAAATAGAATTATTTCCTGCCTGCTGTTTGAGGAATATATTATTACTCCTATCTTACATCTATAATAATGCTACAACCTACTTGAATTATTTTACCTTTACCTTTATTTAACAGTTAAGAACAAATTCTTATTTTCAATGACAGCCAAGGAACAGGGGCAGAATGACAGATTTGTACCTTGTCAGTTCGGGGATATGAACTTGCAACTTTTCGGTTACTAGTCCAACGCTCTAACCACTAGGCTACCCTGCCGCCCCAATGAATACAGTTTATTAGGATCTCGTTCAGACCCTGATTCTACTGTCATTCTAGCCTGATCCCAGATCTGTTAAGTATGGCAAACTGTTCAGGATTTGGCTATACTTTACAAAACAGATCTGAAAGCAGGCAACTTTCATTCCACCAGTCGTCCCTCCACTCACGAGTTAAAGTCGATCTCGTCCAGATCCTCTCCTCCCGATTCTGCACCAGTGTCGTAGTCCCTCAGCTTGCTCTTCAGTCCTCCCAACGAACTTGTTATGTCTGAGCTCCTGAAAAAAAACACATATATAAATATATATATTATTCAATAATGCACCTTGTTGCATATAACCTAAATATCATCACAATTATTCTAATAAACTCCATTTGAATGGAATCAGTAAAACTGTGTATTAAGAGGACAGTATAGCACTAGAATCTGTCTTCTCATAACAGAAGTGTTGTGTGTGAAACAAGCTCATCCTGATCGAGTGATGTCACACAAAACCTCAAATCATCCGGCAACAAGATTGAGCCAAATAACACATTCCCAACATTCTACCAACTTCTGCTAGGTGCATAACAAGCCCCAGCATTCAACCAGGGAAATATACTTTCTTATTTCCAGTTCTAACGTGACAAATGGAACAACTAATTCATGACTATGTCATGAGTTCATTTGGCATGGTAAATACACCGAGTATATTGGGGTGGCAGACCACCATCGATGGTGGAAAAAGGTGATTTGGCGTGCTTCTTCATTTATCTAAGTATGTTATAACAAATAGCTTAATGGCCTTCCCTTGCCAAAATAATGTCTTGAGTAACACTTTTGTGTTCAGGAAATACTTTCTCTTTACCAGGTGAAAACATGCGGGTGAAACAACCCAGAACAAACAGCCTTTTAACTGTCGCCAAGGAAACAAAATGGTTCTTCTACTGAGTGAGAATGATGAAGATGCCTGTGGACAGGCAAGGTCAGCTTTGGGTCTTCCCCCACTAATGGTTATGGTTAGGATTAACTGACCACAGATTCTTTAAAAAAGTTAAATCAATTAAAATGTGCAGCAGAGCATTGTTCCAGCTCATACCTATGGGGTCGGCCCTTACCAACTTCAGGTTCTCATTGAAATACATTTCTCTGGATCAGTTTTTGACACTGCCAAAATCTCAGTGTGAAGGTGACCTTACCCAGGCAGATACAGAGGTCTGTGGTCTGGCAGCTGGTCCAGGAAGTTCCTGGAGCCCCCCACCTTGTCGTTGTATTCATTCACCAGAGTGTCCGGCTGACCAGACACGTTATTCACCTACAGGAAGACACAGGGATCAATAAAGTTTATTCAATTGAATTCAATACAGAGAGGAGGTCAAGAGTCAGGCATCATATTGAGACAGAGGGCAACAAACA
The DNA here is from genome assembly GCF_013265735.2 of Oncorhynchus mykiss. Taxonomy (NCBI): domain Eukaryota; kingdom Metazoa; phylum Chordata; class Actinopteri; order Salmoniformes; family Salmonidae; genus Oncorhynchus; species Oncorhynchus mykiss. The sequence goes on along the minus strand of NC_048575.1, from coordinate 77,685,275 downwards.
GCCACTAATGTAAAATCAAATCAAATCACATTTTATTTGTCACATACACACGGTTAGCAGATGTTAATGCGAGTGTAGCGAAATGCTTGTGCTTCTAGTTCCGACAATGCAGTAATAACCAACAAGTAATCTAGCTAACAATTCCAAAACTACTACCTTATAGACACAAGTGTAAGGGGATAAAGAATATGTACATAAAGATATATGAATGAGTGATGGTACAGAGTGGCATAGGCAAGATACAGTAGATGGTATTGAGTACAGTATATACATATAGTATATATGTACAGTATATACATATGAGTATGTAAACAAAGTGGCATAGTTAAAGTGGCCTTCACACAGCGTGTGTTTAAATAATACACCACAGGTTGGTAAGAACAAAAGGCTCAAGAGCATTCCAATCATCCAGGAACAGAGGTATAAACACAATTACCAGAAAACATTATGCATATTGTCAATGTAAACATCACGTTTATGAAATTCCTGAATAAACTTCTACTCATAATTTCAGGCCATGCCTTTAAAGCATGTCATGTCAGTGATGAACCAACTTTGTCGACTGAAGAAACCTTTGAGATCAGACATCCAACCAAACCAGTCTTTAGTTCAACGTCGATGGCCTGACAACTACAGTACCAGATCGTCTTCATTAAAACACATATGGCATGGTGTTGAACGGTGTCTCATGTTGACTTTATGCCTAGGCTACCAGGTATGGCTATAGCCCATGTATGTGCAGTTTGCCTAGTTTTATAGCTGCACCAAGTCTATTAAGTTGATATGGCAATAACGCATTGAATCTGAATCTTTTGTGAATCCAACAACACATTGAATCTGAATCTTTTGTGAATCCAACAACACATTGAATCTGAATCTTTTGTGAATCCAACAACACATTGAATCTGAATCTTTTGTGAATACAACAACGCATTGAATCTGAATCTTTTGTGAATACAACAACGCATTGAATCTGAATCTTTTGTGAATCCAACAACACATTGAATCTGAATCTTTTGTGAATCCAACAACACATTGAATCTGAATCTTTTGTGAATCCAACAACACATTGAATCTGAATCTTTTGTGAATACAACAACGCATTGAATCTGAATCTTTTGTGAATCCAACAACACATTGAATCTGAATCTTTTGTGAATCCAACAACGCATTGAATCTGAATCTTTTGTGAATCCAACAACACATTGAATCTGAATCTTTTGTGAATACAACAACGCATTGAATCTGAATCTTTTGTGAATCCAACAACACATTGAATGTGAATCCAACAACACATTGAATCTGAATCTTTTGTGAATCCAATAGCTTTAGGGTTGCTAAAGTGGTTTTGTTTGTATGGTTACTTGGAGGTTGTCGTAAGGTTTCCCCCTCTCACATATTACTCAGAGGTGTGGTTGTCGCTGTGAGGTAAATAGTGTGGTTGACTGAGCGCTCTCATCCGGGACCGACCAGTTCCTCCACTTCCCCCCCTCCAGCTTTTACAGCCTAAATAACACAGATGATTTGATCACAACGAGATACAGGGAGGAACACTAGGACAACACCTCATAGCCAATCACAACTGCTCCTTGTACTACATGATCAGAATGCTATTTTAAGAACCAATTCTTCACCATGACATCGCTACAAACGAGACTAATGTCTTGGGAGGCAACTCCCAGAAACTGGACTTCAAACTCTCCCACCCCCCCTCCCTCTGCACCTGACACAACGCATACCTATACACTTCATCTGTCCTAAAGCACGTGTGGTTAAAGATATGCTTCTGCTGTGACTGTCTGGTTAGATAAATACACACAGACGGACGGGGGGGTGAGGACCGGAGCCCAGATCAGCACTCGACTACTTCTCCCAAAACGTTTTGAACACTGGCCCTGTAGCACAGATAGTGTACCATTAATTGTTGTCGCTGTGTCGCTTAATTGTTGTCGCTGTGAGGTAAAATGGTGTGGCAGTCTGAGCGCTCCCACACAGGACCGACCGGTTTCTCCACTAACTCACTCCACAGCCCAAACACCACAGATACTATCACAACCAGAGACGGGAAGAAACCCTGGGACAACAGCTTATAGCCAATCACAGTCGAAACATTAAATATGCGCAAACCATATCTGTCAAGTTTCCAGTTTTAATAAAAAACACAATGCTTTGTCCATTTTGAAACATGAAAACACCTTTCCTTTCGAATGTTATTTTAGAGGACGACTGCACTTCCTGATCAGGCCTCGTTTTTAGATTTGATTCATTAAGGAATGCTAGCTGCCATGACTGAATTCAAACTTGAGTTGATTTCGGGGTGTGCCTTGATGTGGATGTCTCTTGTGTGTGTTCGCAGTTGGGAAGAGTTATCCAAATCGTTTAGCCAATTAGATTCCACTGGCTGGTTTGCTTGTTGTTGTTTTGACTTTGGATTGCTCATCTCTGGGGATAGTTTGGGGACCGTCAATAAAGAACACATGTAAACGGGATAATAATATTTTCTTGTTCCACGTCTTTTAGTCGTCTCGTTAAAGTTGGTTTGACGTTAAGTCATTGAAAGTGTTTTGCTATTAACCTGTTAAAAATATGGTCCCATGTACATGGTGTAAATGTACTGATGGTCCCCAACTAGCCCCATACGGATATCGAATGGCAAACCAAATTGACCATGGGACATTTACGATCGTTCCGAATTGAGGATTACTTGGGTGCTGCCAGCTGTGGGCAGGATTGAAATAAACCCAACCCACTGACAACTGTTGCAGTACCCTTCATTCTGTGACATATCATTGTTTCATGCAAATCCCTGACTTATTTTACGACCAAAATTATCCTATATTACACTTTGCAGTTAATTTTGACACTAGAATAAATGTTTCATATGAAATTGTATTTGTCACATGCGTCGTGGTCAACAGGTTTAGACTAACAGTGAAATGCTTACTTATGGGTCCTTTTCCAACCATGCAGAGTTAAAGAGAAGATTGTTTTAAATTATATTGTGAAAAGGAATAAATAGAAACAGTGAATAAAAATATCATGGATATATATATATATATATATATATATAGGGAGTGGAAAATAACTGACTCATATCGATGCAACATCGGCCATTTTCAAAACGAGAAGTGGCTTTTTAGGGGCAGTCGCTCTTTATCAACCAACTCTTTACCATGACATAGCTACAAATGAGACTCGTGCCTTGGGAAGCCACTCCCAGAAACTGGACATGAAACTCTCCCCCCCTCCCTCTGCACCTGACACAACACATACCTATACACTTCATCTGTCCTAAAGCACGTGTGGTGAAAGATATGCTTCTGCTGTGACTGTCTGGTTAGATAAACACACACAGACGGACGGGGGGGATGGGGACCTGAGCCCAGATCAGCACTCGACTACTTCTCCCAAAACGTTTTGAACACTGGCCCTGTAGCACAGATACACTGGCCCTGTAGCACAGATACACTGGCCCTGTAGCACAGATACACTGGCCCTGTAGCACAGATACACTGGCCCTGTAGCACAGATACACTGGCCCTGTAGCACAGATACACTGGCCCTGTAGCACAGATACACTGGCCCTGTAGCACAGATACACTGGCCCTGTAGCACAGATACAGGGCCATCAGTATTCACCTGGACCTTTTCCACATTTTGTTGTGTTAAAGGTGGGATTAAAATGGATTGAATATTCATTTTTTTTTGTTTAACAATCTACACAAAATACTCATGTCAAAGTGGAAGAAAAATTATAACATTTGTAAAATATTGATGAAAAATAAAACAATAATATTGCTTTGATTACGTAAGTATTCAACCCCCCGAGTCAATACATTTTAGAATCACCTTTGGCAGCGATTACAGCGGTGTCTTTTTGGAAAAGTCTAAGATTTTCACACCGGGATTGTACAATATTTGCACAATATTCTTTTAAAAAATTCTAGACGCTCTTTCAAGTTGGATATTGATCATTGCTAGACAGCCACTTTCAAGTCGTGCCATAGATTTTCAAGCAGATTTAAGTCAAAACTGTAACTAGGCCATTCAGGAACATTCAAAGTCGTCTTGGTCACCAACTCCAGTGTACATCTGGCCTTGAGTTTTTGGTTCTTGTCCCGCTAAAAACTTGTCTCCCAGTGTCTGTTGGAAAGCAGACAACCAGATTTTCCTCTAGGATTTTGCCTGTGCTTTGCTCTATTCCGTTTATTTTTTACGTAAAAAAACTCCTTAGTCCTTGCCGATGACAAGCATACCCATAACATGATGCAGCCACCACCAAATATGAATAGTGGCACTCAGTGATGTGTTGGATTTTCCCCAAACATAATGCTTTGTATTCAGTACATTGTGATCATTTCTTTGCCACATTTTTTGCAGTTATACTTTAATGCCTCATGAAAACAGGATGCATGTTTTGGAGTATTTGTATTCTGTACATGCTTCCTTCTTTTCACTCTGCCATTTAGGTTAGTATTGTGGAATAGCTACAATGTTGTTGATCCATCCTCAGTTCTCCCATCAAAGCCATTAAACTCTAACTGTTTCATAGTCACCATTGGCCTCATTGTGAAATCCCTGAGTGGTTTCCTTCCTCTCCGGCAACTGAGTTAGGAAGGAGGCCTGTATATTTGTACTGACTGGCTGTATTGATACACCATCCAAAGTGTAATAATAACTCCACCAGGCTCAAAGGGTTAGTCAATGTCTGCTTTTTTTAAAACAAAATTTTTTAACCCATCTACCAATCGGTGCCCTTCTTTGTGAGTCATTGGAAAACCTCCCTGGTCTTTGTGGTTGAATCTGTGTTTGAAATTCACTGCTCGACTGAGGGACCTTAAAGACAATTGTATGTGTGGGGGTAGAGAGATGTGGTAGTCATTCATAAATAATGTTAAACACGATTATTGCACACAAAGTGAATCCATGCAACTTATTATGGGACTTGTTAAGCACATTTGTACTCCTGAACTTATTTAGGCTTGCCATAACAAAGGGGTTAAATACTTATTAACTCAAGACATTTTTGCTTTTTAATTTAATTAATTTGCCTAACCATGTCCACTTTGACATTATGACACAAAATTACAATTGAATCCATTGGAAAATTCAGGCTGTAACACAACAAAATGTGGAAAAAGTCAAGGGGTGTGAATACTTTTTGCAGGCACTGCAGTGTTCCGTTACTCTATCCTGCCACTGTGAGTTAATTCCGTTGCATGTTTGTCATGTTGTCACACACACAATTAGCCGTGGATGTACACTAGTAGAATGCAGTTTACCTGGTAACCATGGAAGTAGTTAAATGTTTTATGTACATCAAATCATCACAGATTACATTGACTTTAGTCAGTCCCTGTCCTTGTTTTAACAGCACACACACACACCTCTGTAAACATCCCCTATCTGGAAACACACACACACACACACTCACCCACTCTCCGATGGTGTGTGTGCGCAGGCTGTTGCTGATAACCTTGGTCTCCTCCCAGAGGATTCTGTCTGGGCCCCAACGTCTGATCTTCTGACGCGTCTTCACAGCAAACACCAGCAGGATGATCAGACCCACGAATACCAAGATTCCCAGGATGATGGCTATGACCTATAAAAAGAAGGGGAGAGAGATGATGTAAACAAGATGGCTATGACCTAAAGAGAGAAGGGGAGAGAGACATTGTAAACAAGATGGCTATGACCTATAGAGAGAAGGGGAGAGAGACGATGTAAACAAGTTGGCTATGACCTGGGACAGAGAGGAGGGTCAGTGGGTTAGCATGTTCCACACGGGAAGAAGGATAATGCACCAGGGTGAAATGTGTTATCGGCGATAGGGATTCTTTAGCTAATAGCTCTGTCTAAGCACATCTCTGACACAATCTGACAGGAGCACCTGCTGGATCTCTAACAGAGACTGCAGGAAAATGTCCCATAGGCTAGCAGATATGCAGCACTTAATGACCCCCTCCTGAGGTTCCACCACGCAGTAATGATAGAGGTACTGGTTGATGAAGATAGTACCTACCTCCTGAGGTTCCACCACGCAGTAATGGTAGAGGTACTGGTTGATGAAGATGCCCTGGGCTTGGTTCTGATTCTGGTACTGGGAACACAGCTGTATGATCTGGTTGTAGTAGACGGACCCTGAGGACTGGGCTGTGGGGTTCACTGCCACCAGGTAGACTATAGTAGCGATGATCATTAGTATCGCCAAGATGGCAGACACGATGATGGCCCCCAGGTAGAACTTTGGCGAGCGGGACGCGTTCTGCCGCGACACCACTAGGATGAAGATGATGAGCACGGCGATGAAGGTGATGGCTGCTATGGCAATGATGAAGCCCTTCCCCGCCAGGGGGTCAGTCTGGGTCCCGCTTCCGTAGCTACCTCCGCCGTAGGACGAGCCTCCGCCGATACCGCTGCCATAGGACGAGCCTCCGCCATAACTACTGCCGTAGCTCCCACCGTATCCTCCGCCTCCGATGCCCATCCCGGCGCCGACGCCACCGCTCATTCCCATCATGCTCATGTCGTAGTCCCAGGCGAGCGTAGACGCCACGCAGGCGAAGACCGCTACGCACATGATGATGATGATGATGGAGATGATCTTCATCACCCCTGGAGGAGAGGTCCAGCGGTAGAAGTGGAGGAGCTCCTCCTCTGGGTAGAAAGAGTAGGCTGGGTTGGAGACATGCTCACTATGCTTGTGCCTGTGTTCATGGCTGGAGAGAAAAAGGGAGGGGAGGAGATGTTAGAGGGGTGGACATATAAAATGTATTACTCCTACTAACTTGCAAAGATGGGTAAGTTTTAGGTGGGTTGTAGGGGATGATAGGGTGGGGTGGAAGAGTAGGCTGGTATGAATGATCTGATGGAGGAGAACGACAGGTGGGTTGTGTATATTAATGTAGAGTGATGGGGATGCTGGCGATGATGAGGTAAGTGAGGTGGGAGAAGAGTGAGATGGGATGAGGACATAGGATGAGTGTAGCTAGATGGTTGAAGAGTTGTGTGGGATGAGGACATAGGATGAGAGAGAGGGAGGACTTACCGTCTGCTGCCGGGATGGTAGGAAGGAGAGGTGCGTTTGTTGTGAGAGGGCATCCTGGGATCCTCTGGTCCACCTAGGTCTCAACTCTTCACTTTATCCAGTCACTGCTGCACTAATTAAAAAATTAAATATAAATCACCTTAGCAACCAGAACAAAAACAGTACACTGTAAAAAATAATCTGGTTGTTTTTCCGGTTATTGGAAGCCAGTTACCTGTAAATTAGTTACAGTATGTTACCGTAAATTTCCAAAGAAAATGTGATTTAACAGTACATTACTTTTTATATATATATATATATATATATATATATATATATATATATATATATATATATATATATATATATATATATATATATATATATATATATATATATATATATATCGAGATCAGGACACCCCAAATATTATCTTTAACCTTTTCCTAAAGAAGAATCGGCTAAACCCTGGAATGTAGTACAAACACTTGAACATGACTTGAAGAGAGGCAGCCTTTCCAAATGTGTCCTGCTACTACTACTACTGACTACACAAAGGAAAGCTCCCAAATGGCACTCTATTCTCTATAGTGCACCACTATAGATCCCGGTTAAAGGAATCTGGCCAAAAGTAGCGCACTGTGTAGGGAACAGGGTGCCATTTGGGATAACCCATTGACTACGCCAACATCTACCGCATAGTAAGTAGGCCCTTCTGCAACCTAATAGAGGTGAAGAGCACAGCAGCAATACCATGCTCTCCACATGTTGTCTTTCTTTTCAGAAACTAGCCCAATAGACTAAAGGAGCCTAACGTTACTCCTTATAGTCCAAGGACATTACATGTTCTGTTTAGAGCCAAATACTCGTTCTAAACGTGAATCGATTCTCAATTGCGGTACAGTTCTAGAAACATAAATCCCTATACTTTCATAGCAAATAAAAATAAATGCGAAATATACACTTAATGTACATTGTTCTAATTGGTTGTAACGCAGCTGCAACCGACAAGTGTTTTTCAGTGACAACACGTTTGTGGCATCCGTTTACACACAGGTGTTCAGAGACGCAGAGAGCTAGTTAGCACGGGTAGTCAGTCCACTCTGTCTTCCATCTGTTTTCCGTAAACACGCGCTGTAACATGGAAATGTGGCGGTGTGGAAACAGAAACGCTAACCCTAGCAAGATGTGTATCAATTTAACCTTTTTGTCTTTCGAAAATAACGTATTGCTGCTATGAAAGATACGGTTCTTATGGTTCCAAAACCCTACTGCAAAGTGACGCGTGTTAATGTTTAGATTGAGCGTCCGAGCTCTTAACAAAACTCTCTTACAGAAAATGCAATTGTCCAATGAGTTTGTGTGTAATGTAATGATCAGACTCATGATCAAGGGATAATCCTGACCTACAGAATTGCTTGGTATTATAACAGGCTGGAGTTGGGTGCCGTTATACAATAGTTGTGTATTATAGGCTATACTTAGAATGAATTTCCCTGATATTTTTGAATGTTGGGGGGGGGGGGGGGGGGGGTTATAAAACAATGTCATTATTTGAATTGAATTAGATTGCAATAAAAATAACCTGAATGAGGTGAGAAAAAGTGCCTTTTTTTGTTGTTTTTTTACACCTCAGTTTGTAAATCGTAGGAAAGAATTATCTGTGTGTATAGCAAACGCCCCAAATATCAACACAGTCGAGGGACGTTTTTAAATGTAATTCTACAGAATAAAATATGTACATGATCCAGTTCAACTTCAATCATGCCCGCAATGGTAGCCTACTCTCCAGCTTTGCGATAAAATAAACATTTATCTCAAATTCACAGACCAGCAAAAATACACCACATGATTGAAAATCCAAGAAAAAAATGTAATTTGGTAGACCTACATGGTAAATTACAGATGAATATATCACCAAAAGTTTCAAAAAACATTTACGACAAACTCACCTGTTCCGAGGAGAATCTGCGTTTCTTTTGATTACGGATGCTGAAACTCGTATGCGGTTGTCGAACACGCCTATGCACGTCACCGATCAAAACTGCGTGCAGGTCGCTCTCTCTTGGAGATGACAGTCGTGAGTTGTCTCCTCCTTGTCACTCCCCTAGGCAGAACAGGTTACTATTGTGAAGGAAAACTAACCTGTCTGTGCCTACAATCTTTGTTTTAAATGTATGACATTCCTTATCGACTTATAGTCTTCCCTTTTGGCCTAATTGTCACCAACATCGAATACACAAAAACAGGTAGTAGATCAAGAACAAATTGACGGTGGGAGAGTTTAGGTACATTTGGACACACAAAATCATTGTTGTTTGTCACCCATGTGTTTATTAATCAATAATGGACAAAACGGGATCCAGATAATATTGAAACGTTGGGTCAGAATGTTCGCTGACAGAGTATGTGATACAGAAGTAGATAGGCTTGTTTCCTTGACATCTGTTAACTTTCTGGTCTTTAATATACACAAGCATTTATGGATTTCAATCCATAGTTTACTAGAATGGCGACATGGGAAAAAAAATGCTCTACAGATTCTGGAACAAAAAACACCAGGCATTTTGTCAAAATTGAATCTTTTGTGCAAGAAATCATTAACAGGTTAGATGGAAGGAAATATTTTAAAATGAGTTTCTTTAACTTTTGGGATAAGTGGATAAAAGGTTGTCGCTTTTGACCATAGCATAGCAATATATTGAATTAGAATAACCAAAAATGGCTTCATTAACTACCAGTCGTATCCACTTATTGTTGAATTTGCCTGGTGTTCTATTAATTCAGTTCTTTCATTGTATTCACAGTAATGTCCCTGTTTTTAATTACTTTTTTTTCTTATCCGTATTTTTTAAAACTGCATTGTTGGTTAAGGGCTCGTAAATTAGCATTTCCCTCTAAGGTTTACTTACACCTGTTGTATTTGGCGCATGTGACTAATACAATTTGATTTGTATTGATGTGTAATATTGTTACTGTTGCAATAAATATATATATATATATATAATTAAAAATAACTTCCTGGTCCTATGCTAGGTTGAAGATAGCCAAGGTTAAGTCATGAGGGTTCTAATATCCCAGAACTCTTTGCATAAATAAGGACAAATTCTAAACTAAGGCACCAGATATGCTATTTAGCAACAGCGCTGGTTCGATGAATCTTCTAATTTTCAAAAGCTTCCGCATGGAATCGTAAATTGCCTGTGTATCTTCAACCTATGGTGTGTGTAAGATGACACCTTGGTGGGAGTTGCAGTGGAGCCAGAACTCTACACCGTTGATTTGAATAGGGGACTGTGATACCCAACGCCCTCTCCCCCCCCTCCCCTCTAGTGTCCATCATGACCAAACCAGTCCTCCAGGCTTTAACGAGACCAACAGCCATGTCATGAGGACTAGGCAAGATTCCACACCGACAGGAAGTGTGTGTGTGAGAGAGAGAGAGAGAGACATTGTTTAGGCAAGATTCCCTTTTGTAACAGACACTGACTGACAGAAAAAGGATCCAATTTCCAGTATTCTCTGACATTCATCAACCACTGACATAGTCACACACACACACTCTTCTGTGATTAATATAATGGTAATTTCTACTGGGGGACAAAAAAGGCATCATAGTTTTTAGGATCTTTATCAAACTGTGCTGAAATCAAACTTTCCAGACTTTCCTTCAATTATCAAGAAATTACAAGTACATCGGTAAGCAAGTCGAAACAGAAATATATGATACTAGATAACGTTTCTACACAATAAATGTACAAAATATACCAGAGAGGCCACGTGTTCCAAATAAACCACCTCGATTGACATCAGTGTACAACATTGGACTGTGTTCATGTACACCCAGAAGCTGCAAAAAATAGTTTTTGAAAAACACAAGTCAACAACGACATATATATAATACATAGGAGATGCTTTGTCACTTAATTTAAACAATTATTGCGGAAAAGTCTGTTGAGGAAAACATAACAGATTTGTTAAGATTCATACTGTTACAGTATCTAGAGTTTACAAAATGGTACAATAGAGATAAATAATTAAACACAACAAAGAATGACATCTGCCCACATGATCAAATTGATGGTGGGGTACTGTGTATCTGTGATCTGTCCTTCAGGGTTGGGCAGTGGCAACCAACTTACAATTATGGCAGTGAACAAAAATATCACGGACATCAATAAAACCAAAATGCATCAGATAAGAAAACGTGTAGATTATAAAACCAGCCTCAATATCAATTTTTGTGGCACTAAAATCTTTATATGATTTGACCCATGGCATGTCCATATAGCCTCTCTACTGGCAAGGAGTGGCATCCAACATAATGTAGTGGAGGGTAAACTTCAGCATTCGGGCTTGACCTGGCTCAGTTAAGCTGCACAGTTCAGAGTGTGTGTTCGTCTAGTTGAATCCGTCGTTCCAGTCCATGACCTTGTTGTATTCGTTGATCTTCTGTTTGATGTGGGACAGTTTGTTCTTCAGGTACTCACACCTCTCCCTCTTCTCAAGGAACGTAGGATCCTGACAACAAGAGCGAGAGAGAAAAGTTAACATTTGTTCGTTCATTTACTATCTCCATCTGCCTCTCTCACACCTCAACCTCCTAAGACATCTGTGGCAACAAGTCCCATATCCCGTCTTGTCATTTCATAAGGTAATAGATGGTGGAACCGAAAGCCATCAGATAAGGGCATAGTTGCATTTGATGCATCTAGCAAATGTCCTCGTCTGCAGTGTGAGTGTAGAAAGGACCGAGATAAACGTTTCGAACAGGAGTGAGGAGTGAGGAGTGAGGAGTGAGGAGAGAGGAGAGAGGAGAGAGGAGAGAGGAGTGAGGAGAGAGGAGTGAGGAGTGAATAGGAAGTGCTCTGATCTACTGTCAGTCCGTCACACATCATTGGTTTACCTGAAAGGGAAACTACCTGAAACTATGTGAAACTCCCTGCCTACACAAACCGGTTCTACAGATTAGCTTCTACTGGGCATCGTCCATAAACATATTACTGAAACCTAAACTACTCTACAGGTCATTATTAAGGCTCAGGACCTGTAATGGGTCCCCTACTTATATTCATTTTCTATTAAAATAAGACTCAAAAATCACTTACCGCTTTCTTTCTCTGGTACTCCAATACTATGGTATTGATGCGTTCCTTCTCCTGAAAGAAGAGCTTTAACTTTGAACAAGGGATTGGTAAAAAGCACTAGAATGACATGAGGCTATAATTTATGGGAGCTTTATGTTTTTTTATTTATTTTTACCCCCTTTTTCTCCCCAATTTCATGGTATCCAATTGTTTTAGTAGCTACGATCATGTCTCATCGCTACAACTCCCGTACGGGCTCGGGAGAGACGAAGGTTGAAAGTCATGCGTCCTCCGATACACAACCCAACCAAGCCGCACTGCTTCTTAACACAGCGCCATCCAACCCGGAAGCCAGCCGCACCAATGTGTCGGAGGAAACACCGTGCACCTGGCAACCTTGGTTAGCGCGCACTGCGCCCGGCCCGCCACAGGAGTTGCTGGTGCACGATGATACAAGGACATCCCTACCGGCCAAGCTCTCCCTAACCCGGACAACGCTATGCCAATTGTGCGTCGCCCCACGGACCTCCCGGTCGCAACAGAGCCTGGGCGCGAACCCAGTCTCTGGTGGCACAGCTGGCGCTGCAGTACAGCGCCCTTAACCACTGCGCCACCCGGGAGGCCCAGGGAGCTTTATGTTTTGTGTGTGTGTGTGTGTGTGTGTGTGTGAAGTCTCCGTGTGACGTGCTTGTGTATTTCTCTCTCTCTCGGTCTCAGTACCAGTTGACTGGAGGGCCGTGGAGGCAGGTTCCTCATCAGTTCGTCCATCTCGTCAAACTTCTTGGCCATGACCTGGACCTCAGCATGCAGCTCTTTGTACTCAGCATACTGGTCCTTAAACACAGCCTTGTACTGGTCCCTCTCCTCCTCCGTACGGATTGTCGGGTACTTCCTGTTCACACAACAAATACAAAGCAGAGGTCATCAACAAGCATCTCAAATAGTCTAAAATGACTCGTCCTACACACAAACACAGAAATACAGGGTTGTTTTTTTTTTTAAAGGCCTTTATATGTAGAAACAAATGTCTACCACCTGGGCAACCAGGTGTGTGTGAACTCTCTTGCCAAGCCCATCAATGACATTAACGGATCAATTAAGTGGCAGAGAGAGATAGAGAAAGCAGGACTGAGTGTGGCCCTCGTGAGATTGGAGTGCTGCGCCGTATGACCGTGATAAGTCTAGTAGGAAGCAGACTGTGGCAGTCAGCTAGCCGTTGGTACTTAAGGTCCATACGTTTGATTTTATTTAACCTTTATACGCTGCTCAAAAAAATAAAAGGGAACACTTAAACAACACGATGGAACTCCAAGTCAATCACACTTCTGTGAAATCAAACTGTCCACTTAGGAAGCAACACTGATTGACAATACATTTCACATGCTGTTGTGTAAATGGGATAGAGAACAGGTGGAAATTATAGGCATTTAGCAAGACACCCCCAATAAAAGAGTGGTTCTGCAGGTGGTGACCACAGACCACTTCTCAGTTCCTATGCTTCCTGGCTGATGTTTTGGTCACTTTTGAATGCTGGCGGTGCTTTCACTATAGTGGTAGCATGAGACGGAGTCTACAACCCACACAAGTGGCTCAGGTAGTGCAGCTGTAACAAGAAGGTTTGCTGTGTCTGTCAGCGTAGTGTCTAGAGCATGGAGGCGCTACCAGGAGACAGGCCAGTACATCAGGAGATGTGGAGGATGCCATAGGAGGGCAACAACCCAGCAGCAGGACCGCTACCTCCGCCTTTGTGCAAGGAGGAGCAGGAGGAGCACTGCAAAATTACCTCCAGCAGGCCACAAATGTGCATGTGTCTGCTCAAACGGTCAGAAACAGACTCCATGAGGGTGGTATGAGGGCCCGACGTCCACAGGTGGGGGTTGTGCTTATACAGCCCAACACCGTGCAGGACGTTTGGCATTTCCCAGAGAACACCAAGATTGGCAAATTCGCCACTGGCGCCCTGTGCTCTTCACAGATGAAAGCAGGTTCACACTGAGCACATGTGACAGACGTGACAGAGTCTGGAGACACGGTGGAGAATGTTCTGCTGCCTGCAACATCCTCCAGCATGACCGGTTTGGCTGTGGGTCAGTCATGGTGTGACATTTCTTTGGGGGACCGCACAGCCCTTCATGTGCTCGCCAGAGGTAGCCTGACTGCCATTAGGTACCGAGATGAGATCCTCAGACCCCTTGTGAGACCATATGCTGGTGCAGTTGGCCCTGGGTTCCTCCTAATGCAAGACAATGCTAAACCTCATGTGGCTGGAGTGTGTTAGCAGTTCCTGCAAGAGGAAGGCATTGATGCTATGGACTGGCCTGCCCATTCCCCAGACCTGAATCCAATTGAGCACATCTGGGTCATCATGTCTCGCTCCATCCACCAACGCCACATTGCACCACAGACTGTCCAGGAGTTGGCTGATGCTTTAGTCCAGGTCTGGGAGGAGATCCCTCAGGAGACCATCCGCCACCTCATCAGGAGCATGCCCAGGCGTTGTAGGGAGGTCATACGGGCACGTGGAGGCCACACACACTATTGAGCCTCATTTTGACTTGTTTTAAGGACATCACATCAAAGTTGGATCAGCCTGTAGTGTGGTTTTCCACTTTAATTTTGAGTGTGACTCCAAATCCAGACCTCCATGGGTTGATAAATTTGATTTCCATTGATAATTTGTGTGTGATTTTGTTGTCACATTCAACTATGTAAAGAAAAAAGTATTTAATAAGAATATTTCATTCATTCAGATCTAGGATGTGTTATTTTAGTGTTCCCTTTATTTTTTTGAGCAGTATATATATATGCAGGGAAGTTCCATTGAGACCAAAGTTTTCTTCACAAAAAAATTAAGCAAATACAAAGTACATAATAAGGAAGCAGTGATACAAATGACAACGAACAAAGACAGGAGCATGATACACAACAATACAAACGATTAAAAACTCCATCTGTCAGAGAACAGGTCAACTAAAGTTAGATGGGTGGTCAGTACTCACGCCACGTAGTCTGCGATGATTACAGGTTTGGGGATGTGTCCTGCGGGGATGTGTCCTCGGAGGATCTCTGGCTCCATCATCAGAGGGGCGGCTGGAGAGGCAACATGGCCGTCCAACACCTCCGGGATAGTCTGGAGGGTGGGGAGAGGGGTCTGCGCTGAGGTCCTGGAACCGCCCAGCTGGGGAAGGATGGGGATCGGCGGTATGATTACTATGTTGTCAGCAGGGTTGAGGTCAATTCCATTTTAATTCATGTCAATTCAGAAAGTAAACCAAATTCCAATTCCAAATGTTCAAGAGGAAAGTCAGTGTGTCAGTGTGCTTCCTGAATTAACTGGAATTTAACATGGTTGTCAGTATGTATACTCAGCGTAATGGAATGAAGAATGTGACATTTGCGCCTTGGTTGTGAAAAAAAAAAAAAAGAGCTTTACAAATTAAATGAATAAATATGAATTAAAGTTCTCTACTAGTGTACTAAGAGACTTACAGCAGATATTGGCAGGGAAGATCCAATGGTTTTCATCTGAGAACAAAGAAGACCAATGGGAAAGGATGAGGCAAAGGATTTGTCACGGAACACAAAAAAATTGCAGCCCAAAAGGACAACTGTGTGTGTGTGTCTAATCCCGCCCTCACCTCCTGCGCTAACCCCTCCCTCCTCAGCCTCGCCGCCTCGTGCCGCCACAGCTTCAGACACACACCGGCGCCCACAAAATATATCATCATGTTGACGAACAGAAAAATAATGGCGGCGGTCTGGCCGGCCTCTGTGCGACAGAAGGCTCCGTTGACTCCGTTGTTGAAGACAGGGATGTAACAGAGGCCTCCTCTGGTTGTGTCCCTGACGTACATGACCGCTGCTACCATGTAGAGAAACCCAAGGGCCAGGTTAATTACACACTCAGTCAACGGCCACCAAGACGAGTCTAGGAGGATGGTACGGTAGTACATGGTCATCCCCAGGACTAGCATAATGACTGTTACTATCCAGGCCAGGCCAGCCACTACCAAGATGAAGGGGGTTTTGGGTCCGTCGTAGCTGAACGATCCGCTGCCTCCGTACGCTGCTGCGCCGCCCCCTAACCCCCCAAACAACTGTGGCTGGGAGTAGCCGAACATATTGAACCACTCGTTGTCCTTGTGCACATAAGCACACGCGCAGGCGAAGACGACAGCGCCCAAAAGGAGCTCGACGCAGCCCAGGATGCGCAGTAACCCCGCCCAGGACTTCATATAGGCGTAGCGCTGGTGGTAATCCTCCACCCGCTCGCTGTAGGTCTTGGCTGAGCGGAATGTGACGCCTGAGACAGACTCGAATGCATCGGTTCCTAGCAACATGGCGTCACGTTCTTTTCTGGAGTTGTAGCTGCCGCCAGAGCCTCCATACGGATCCAGGTAGGAGCCAGGGAGGGAGGGAGAGGGGGGAGGGGAGCAGGGGACACCTCTAGTGGTTCCTGGTTTGAGGTCGTCTTTTTCCGTCAGCGGCGGGGAGGGGGGTAAGGAGAAGGGCTTGTTGCTGCTACCACGGACACTGTTGCCGCGGAAGAAGTTCTTGAAGGAGTCAGGAATGAAGCGGCGGACGGGTTTGATGTCCATGGCCGCACTGTCGTTGTCAAGGCGCTCCGAGGCACCGTCGCTAGGGGGGTACAAGTCAGGGCCCACGGGGGGCTGGTCTGGGAGGGGAGGGGGGGGCAGGGGGTCAGAGCTCACAGCCAGGTCTGCCCCCCTGAAACCCCCAAGGGAGCGGGGAGGAGGAGGGAGGTCCTGGTCCCTCCATAAGGAGCCCACTGGGACCTGGTCGTAGTGAGGTTCTGCATCCCGGACAATGTTGAAACGGCCAGAGGAACCTCCTCTAGCAGACATGGGGACGCACAGGTCTCTGCCCTCGTACAGACACAGAGAGGAGAGAGGCTGTGGTTAGAAAATGCAGGACAATATTGCCAAAGGATGATCTGCTTGATAGTCTCAAATCTATGCAGTACACTTTGTTTGACCTCTAAACTACCTTTACAAAAGCATAACAGGACAAAGATTGTTAACCTCAAGACATGAGACATGATCTGGGTTACTATTACAATGTGTGTGTGTGTGTGTGTTATTGATATGTATAATTATTGTTATGTCATTTTCTTGTTACTTTCTGATTTTTTTTATGCATTATTCTTTTTTAGTTTATTTAGTAAATATTTTCTTAACTCTTTCTTGAACTGCATTGTTGGTTAAGGTTTTGTAAGTAAACATTTCACGGTAAGGTCTACCTGTTGTATTTGGCGCATGTGAAAATTAAAATCAGATTTGATTTGTGTGTGGGTGGGGGGCAGTAGTTGCATGCAAACGGGCACTGTCTTCAATCAGGGTCTTCCTGGTTATTGGCAATGCCAGATATCTGGGGGGGGGGGGGGGGTAACAGTATAACACAAAGAACCTACCCAGATTCACCTAAACCTCATGTGTATTACTGGAAAGCAATACATTTTTAGTGAGTGGACTATCTTGGTGGTTAAATTAATAAAAAATTAAATAAAAAGTCTGTCTCCCACAAACAAAACAATGTGGGGAAAATTTGGTAACAAGTTTATAGTTTTCTATAGCATGTCAAGTAACTCAAGTAAAACTCCCATCACCAAAGGACCACAATATCAACATCTCTTCACAATTTTGGCATTGTTGTATCTTGCATCAATAGTAACATCGCAAAAAAAATATGGAAAATAGTTGGAATAATACCTCTTTTACACAGTCACCGGGCCAGACTCACATGGCCTTGCTGTTCAGTATGAATATGTTTATAATGGCTCTGATTTCCTCTCTGGCTGTGTCACCTGGAATGAGGACAAACAGGCGACAGTCAGTTACACTGAGGGAGTTTGTTTATCTGGCCCGGGTTACCCCGGTGGAAGAAGTTTGAACCAGGAGAAAAGTGACGCCAGGCTGCCTCCCGACGTGAGCCAAGTGCCTGCTCTCTCTCGTTGATGGCGAAATCGGATGAAAACAAACGTGTCATAATTAAGTATGTGGAGAGTGATCAGTAGGATTATGTGTTTTTCACATTCAGATGTGATTACTTTTGATAAAAACGCAATTGACAACTAGTTTAAAAATTCTAAAAAATTATTTTATGGAAAAGGTTTGTTTCTGGATGATGCGCCATGCTGCCTTGTTGACAACATGACCGAGCAGCGCAGATTACTGTTTGATTTGAGAAGGGCGCTCCTCCCTCCCCGATTTTGCCCAATAACGTGACTGGCCATTGCCCAGTTCATCCCGGGCCCGCGGAATACAACTCCCTCAATGACCTACATGCATCAAATCAAATATCTTACTTGTCACGTGCTCGGGAATATAACAGGTGTGGACCTTACCGTGAAATGCTTACTTACAGGCCCTCAGCCAACAATGCAGTTTAAAAAAAATACATTTAAGAAAATATTTGCTAAATAAACTAAAGTAAATAAGAAAAAAAAAGTAACAACATAACGAGGCTATATACAGGGGGTACCGGTACCGAGTCAATGTGCAGGGGTACTAATTAGTCGAGGTAATTTGTACATGTAGGTTGGGGTAAAGCGGGAGCAAGGTTGTGTACTGAATATCTACAGTATATCCTACATACTTTAATAACTGTACTCTAGGTTTGCAAAAAGGCTCAATCTGATGACCTTATTTGTTCTGACCTAACATAGCAATTTTAATAGACACTGTAGCACCCGGTTTACAACTCCATTACAACTTGGAAGTTAGGTGTGCGTCTTTGTCGACATAAAAAAACAACATCTAAACCACATGACAAGGCTACATCAAATCTGAACTAAAACTCGTGTCCACAATTACATTTTGGCATGCAGTCAACCACATGGCGAATAGGAGCTTCGGGAACATTCTACAAACACTTATTATTATTGGCCTAACCTCTGAGTACATAACTACTGATCTGTCACGGCATTATCTATGTTTTTATTAATATTAACCAGATTTGTAACATTACCAGGTTTCTGTCCAGACAGTTTACCATCCCCATGAAATTGCTACTTGCATCATCACATATAACCTACATAAAACTGATAAGCACATATATTAAAACATCTGTAATATCTATTCCTAAATGTGACAACTCAGTTGACGTTTTATTATGAAATGTATTTGAATTTCGCTTACCTGCCGATAATACATTCACCTGTTTCTTCCGCTAATTAATTTCCGCAGAACGTAGGAGCTGTACCATGTGACCAACCAGTCCCTGTGCGTGACATAGCCGTCTGACAAGAAACACACCTGGGCTGTCCGGTCGAACCAGGGGTGTATTCATTACGCCAATTATTTTGCAAAACGTTCGTCTGTTGCGAAACTGTTTAAGGCCTACTCCAAACGGAAAACATTTTGCAACGAAAACGTGTTTCTATTGGACACATTTAGGTAGGTCGCTCACCGTTTCGTTTGCTTCTTAAACGATAAACGACCTGTTGCAAGACGCAATGCATACAACTCAGACTTAACTGGGCTGAAAAAACGTAATGCAACGTTCAATTAAACGGAAACGACTCGTTTCTAAGCGATTAGTTAAAAAACGGGGAGGGGTTTGGTTACGGTTTTGGGAAATGTGCCGTTCAATACAAAGCCCTTACCTAACGTAGCAGATGTTCAATCGAACTGAACGCACCACTGGTGCGGTGGGTGTAACTGGCGCGCTCTTAAAACGGGGATCGAAACCAGTGATATGATCTGAAACCCCCCCTTGGCCCTTTTGACTACTAATTGCTACTTTTTCTGCCGTTACTCTAATTTGCATTTTACTCGTTTTTTTTGCAGACTGGACTTGCTCCTCCAGCTGGCTATTTCAGTTAGATGCAGCACATCAAGAGAAATAAAAGCTCAGTTTAGTTTATAGCCTGTAGCAGGGGTGTGAAACATTTGCCAGGGGGTCCCTCCTCTGTGAGGAGTATGCAATTGAGATTATCCCTGGGTAGAAATTATAAATGGACCAACATTCATCAGCTCGCTAATAATCACAGAAATTAAAGCTCGACAGTCAGGGAACCAAAACGTTTTGATGGGGAGGAAATATAACCAATCCGGACCTCGTCCGAGACCGACTGCAGCTTCCAGGGCAAAATGAGTAGACACCCCTGGCCTTTATAGACACCCCTGGCCTTTAGACACCCCTGGCCTTTATAGACACCCCTGGCCTTTATAGACACCCCTGGCCTTTATAGACACCCCTGGCCTATATTAGACACCCCTGGCCTTTATAGACACCCCTGGCCTTTATAGACACCCCTGGCCTTTAGACACCCCTGGCCTATATAGACACCCCTGGCCTTTATAGACACCCTTTATAGACACCCCTGGCCTTTATAGACACCCCTGGCCTTTATAGACACCCCTGGCCTTTATAGACACCCCTGGCCTTTATAGACACCCCTGGCCTATATTAGACACCCCTGGCCTATATTAGACACCCCTGGCCTTTATAGACACCCCTGGCCTTTATAGACACCCCTGGCCTTTATAGACACCCCTGGCCTTTATAGACACCCCTGGCCTTTATAGACACCCCTGGCCTTTATAGACACCCCTGGCCTTTATAGACACCCCTGGCCTTTAGCTACAGATCCAATAAAATCACCAGTTCATCGTAAATGCATTTGTATTCTTTATTATGTTGTTCCACCATCATTCCTTCCTTGTACAGTATAAAGCTTTAGCCATACAAAAACGACCACTGTCTACTGATAAAACCTGTGAGTATTTCATGGAAATACTAGCGGTATGAGGACAAAATTAAACGTTTCATGCATCTTTTCTTAAATAAAATGGAAATATGAAACCTAAAATGAAAAACAAAATAAAAAAATAAACTTCTGGCAAAAACACAATTCCTGCATTATGGCCTGTGTTGTTGAAATCTGAATGACATGACTAGGTTTATGGCTACCAATGTCCACAAGAAATGATGAATTTAAAAGATAATACAATTCAAAAATAAAAAATAAATGTAAAACAAAAAACACATTTAACCAAAAGGCATGTTTTTTTTGTTATGTAGATAAACCATTGCAATGCAATAAATGCAAAATAAATTGTAAATCGGTTTTAAATCAATCTATGCCACAAGAAAATGCAGCATGCATCTAACTAACTAACACATTCAATTTTGCCCATCCTTAAGACTCTAAAATGACAAAACATTTCCCTTAGGAGAGTAGAGATATAGTGACGCATGCATTTGGGCTTGAATACTGCCCAAATCTTGTGATGACATGGTGTTTCATGACATCTAGCTTGTCCATGAACAGCTCTTGCAACACAAGTCAGTATCCAAACATGCTTACTGCCCTAGCTTTCATCCTAAATGAAGGTGTGGTTAACCATACAGTCCAAGCAGGGAATAAACACAGCCAACGGGTGCATCTCAACTGACACCAGCTACCACATATAGTGCACTATCGTCGACCAGTGTGCTAGGCCCTGATCAAAATTAGTGCACTATATAGCGAACAGGCTACCATTTGAGACCTAGATATTTATTATCATTCCACTGGGCTACTCAGTGAGGTAACCACGCTTGTCCAGGTCTTAGACTGTAAACATGTCTACAATAGAGAGTGTATTGTTTACCAATTTTATGTCATCAATGTTGTCAACTATGCTAGATGAATTTCGTTTTCAGACCCGGGGCATATTTTTGTTCCAGTCCAAGACTATCACACCCATTTCAACAACTCAATGATTGGTTGATCAATTCAGAATCGGGTGTGATACATGTTGTGCTCGAACCAAAACCAGGACCAGGACTTAAAGCCTCAGTACTATCCTAGTATGTGTGTGATTGCTATAAGTTAAAGGCATATAGATTTTTTTTTTTTTTTTTTTTTCAACAAACATAAAGAGTCCATTGGTATGTTTTTTTTCTAGTATGAAGAAGATTCCAGCCATGCACTGTTTTGGTTTCTAGGGTTTGTGTCCATGCTAGTTGTTGTCCTTCACCCACTGCTCTATCCACTGTTTTGGTTTCTAGGGTTTGTGTCCATGCTAGTTGTTGTCCTTCACCCACTGCTCGATCCACTGGACTACCTGCTCCAGGTTACGCTCCAGGTCCTCAGGCTCGTTGCTGGGCAACTGGTGGACAATCTCCTCCTTGTAGGCCTCCATGGCCTCCTCGTAGATGGTCTGGAAGATCTCACACTGGACATTGTCCTGCAATTTCTTCCCTGTGTAGCCCCTGTGGAGAGAGAGAAAGAGAGAGAAAAATACACATCATGTGTTAGAGCTTTCTGAATCCCCTATAGGGTCTTACCAGGGAAGAGGAAAGTGTTCTGTACGGTCTCTCTCTCTGTGTTTTGCATTTCTTCTATAGGGGGTACACAGAGAGAAATAAGAGATTGTACAAAACACTTCCCTATGTAGCCCCCCCCCCATGAAGGAGAAGGAAAGGGAGGAGCATGTCAGCCAGTGGTAGGAGAGAGAGAGACCCTTTTTAGACTACTGAGCCCGAGTCATACTGGGTTGTGAGCCACTGGCCTGTTAATGCACCAACCATAGTAGCTGGAACCTTGTTGAAAGCACAATGAGCAAATAAAACCGCTGAGCCAGCATAAAAAGATTTAGGTTGGCACGACAGTATGAAAGAAGGAGGAGAAAAAAGTAAGAAGGAGGCGCACACAGGGTCATAGTGCCTGTAGCCCGGAAAACAGCACGGCAGTGATAATGTAGTCCGTGTTCGCGACGTCTAGCAAATACACTGTCAAAACATTTTTTTCAATTTGCCAGGAGGAAACCCCACCTGCCCTCCAGCCGGCTGTAGAGGTTGGTATTGTCTGTGCGGAGCACGAAAACAATCTGGAACCAACGCTCTGGGAAGAAGTCACAGCCGTGGTAGTCCACTATCACCCCTCCGTCGCCCATCTTATCCTCCAGCTCATCCACCACCTGGAACAAGGTAGTGAAACAGTCAGCCTTAAAAAAAAAACACGAGGGGAAACAAAAACACACAAGTCCTGTGGCAGGGTAACTGCAGCACCTAAAAATACACAGGCTTTTGTCATGAGATGTGAATAGACTGTTTTAGATGAGACAAGACTCACCCGGTCCTCATCTAACACTGGGCACTGGTACTCTTCATCAAATCCATCAAACAGCTGCCCTAGAAGAGACAAACAACGTCATCAGCATGCTCTCCAAAACTTATAATTAGACAGGCCTATTTATACTCCTGTCATGTGACAACACAATGAGTCGTGATGGGGTAGTGTTATGGTAGATACAGAGTGGTTTCAGAAAGTATTCATACCCTTGACATATTACACATTTGTATTACAGCCTGAATTCAAAATGTATTAAATCTGTGGGGGGGGGGGGGGGGGGGTAAAAACATGTTTTTAGAAATTTTAGCAAATGTATTAAAGAGAAATATAGGAAATATCTAATTTACATAAGTACTCACACCCAAGTCAAACCTTTGGCAGTGATTTAAAGCTGTGAATCTTTGAGTCTCTAAGAGCTTTTCACACCTGGATTGTGCAACATTTGTCCATGATTATTAGTTAAATTATTAAAGCGCTGTCAAATTAGTTGCTGACCATTGCTAGACTACCATTTGCAGGTGCCACCACTATGCTCATCTATAAGTTTATGCTAGGTAAAGCCCCGCCGTATCTCAGCTCACTGGTCACCATAGCAACACCCACCCATAGCACACGCTCCAGCAGGTATATTTCACTGGTCATCCCCAAAGCCAACACTTACTTTGGCCACCTTTCCTTTCAGTTCTCTGCTGCCAATGACCGGAATGAATTGCAAAAATCACTGAAGCTGGAGTCTTGTATCTCCCTCTCAAACTTTCAGCATCAGCTACCCATCTACCAATCGGTGCCCTTCTTTGTGAGTCATTGGAAAACCTCCCTGGTCTTTGTGGTTGAATCTGTGTTTGAAATTCACTGCTCGACTGAGGGACCTTACAGATAATTGTATGTGTGGGGTACAGAGAGTTATTTAAACAATCATGTTATTGCACACAGAGTGGCAACTTATTACGTGACGTGTTAAGCACATTTTTCCTCCTGAACTTATTGAGGCCATAACAAAGGGGTTGAATATTTATTGACTCAAGAAATGTAAACTTTTCATCAATTAGGAAAAATGTCAAATAACATAATTCCACTGACATTATGTGGTGTTGTGTGTAGGCCAGTGACAATGTTTTTCTCTCAATTTCATCCATTTTAAATTCAGTCTGTAACAACAAAATGTGGAAACAGACGAGGTGTGTGAATACTTTCTGAAGAGAACGTAGCTAGTGTACCCTTATGCACTTGGTCATCTGTGGTCTATTCATTAGTCAGAATACGTTTGGAAAACGTTTTTTTTTTTTTATTCTCCCGCAACAGAAATCCTTTATGATCCAAATGCAAAGAACGGTCCTAACTGACTAATAGAAACTCGTTTTCACTGCAAAACATTTTCCGTTTGGAATTAACGGTTTCCATTGCACAACGTTTTGCAACGGGATCAGACTAATGAATAGACCCCTAGTGTGTCTTCTTACCTTCTTGTGCCAGGTCGCCTACATTGACATAGGTTAGTCCTGTCCTCTGGGCAAGCTCTTTCCCCAGGGTGGTCTTCCCTACGCCAGGGGTGCCTGTCAAAGGACGGCATAATCATCATAAACAACGTGCTAACTAGGTGGGTAGCTACCTCAAATTTAGCCTACTTCGCCGTTGTACATCTGCAACCACGTCCCAAACATCATACTTTTCTATTTCTACATGTGGTATCTATGCAAACCATTTGCAAGTGAATGATGCTGAAGTTACGAATGGGGTTGTTAGGTACAGCACCTACTAGTAGCTAGCTAACGCCAGGAATTTCGACCACGCAGCATCTTTCGAGCTTATTTGTGGTGCATCATTGGCTAGCCACAAGCACATAATCGCCCTGAACGGTCTATACACTTACAAATTAAATATCGTTATAGAGGCGGGTAGACGGTGGTAGTTAAATAGATAGTTAACTCGTTGGATGGAGACTTGTTTAACATTACCTGTCAGTAGAATATTTGGTCGCTTCATGATTTTCATCGCTGTTTTTTTTTCTTGCCTTGCGTGCGCTACACGTGACCAATTACAAAGGTACCGTAGAACTCGGAAAGTTGTCCTATTTTATTTGTTACTTTTCTTAACAAAACCAGACCACTTGTAACAATCAGTAACCCACTCAATCAAAGTTACTTATGAGTAAAATACAACAAAGCTTCGTGAATCGTGTATTTGGAGAACACGCGACCCCGTGTGCGTGATGTGACGTCAGTATTCCGCGCCGAGTTGTCAAGAAGGACCTTGATTTTAAAGGGAAAACGCTCCTTGCTCTGTGGTGTTTTGATTCGACGTTTGTTATGCATTTGCGTTTCTGTTACAAATTTAAGTTGTAATACAGAGGACTTTCAAAGTGTGGAATTACTTCAGAGGATGGCCAAGAATGGTATGCGTACTTTGTTTCATTTATCTAGCTTGGTTTGTTGCGTGAGAAGTGAAGTCTGCGTAGGTAGCTAACTAACTAGCAACTTTAGCTTAACGTTACTTTGTTAACTTGTTTGCCAACTAGAGTTAGCTAGACGAAACGTTGGATGTGTTCGCTACTATTGCAGCTCTGGTGACATAATCGACCTTATTCCTACTTAGTTATGCCACGTAGATGGCTATTACTCAGTAGCAAACTCAATCGCTAGCAAACGTGAGTAGAATTAGCGCTAGGTAGCTACGTTAGCTAGCTAAGCTAGTCTGTTTTCTGCATTCGTTACGATATAAGTTAATTATTGTTTTCTATTCCATCTTCCTCAGCCTTGCATTGACCAGCTGCCGCCTTTTGTCAATGTGAAGTACCACATCTTATGATGTCAAAACTTTCTCTGAGAGGAAAAGTAGCTTCAAATAAAGTGAGTTCATGGTGTGCTAGTGTGGGTGCAGGTCTGTGAGCGAGGTCAAAGTAGATCGCTAGCACGTTAAGGAGTCACTGTCACTTCACTAACATCTCTCTCCCCCCAGCTGGATCGTTGGGTGGAGCCATCATTCGGTGAACACCTCGGCAATGCCAACCTCTCCCTCTCCTCAGGCATTGGAGGCGTAGCCCTCTCTGGAGGTACCTGGGTTGGCAAGGCCCGGCCGTCCAGCACCGACCTCAACAGCAGCAAACGCCTCTGTAAGAGGAGGGCAGACCCCAACGCCTCCAAGCTCCAGACCTCTACCTCCACAGAGCCTGCACAGGGCGACCAGGATGAGCCCTGGGTGGACATACACAAACCCCACTCTCAGGTAACCATCATGGGGGAAAGACTAGACCACCAGACCCCACTGGAGTAAAGTGGTTTATTCATCACACACTAATCTCTATTTGGCCTTGTGTAGGCTGAACTGGCCGTCCACAAAAAGAAGATTGAAGAGGTGGAGGATTGGATGAGAGTACATGTGGACCCCAAGACTGCAAAGGTTTGGCTCTGATTTTTTAAAAGCTCAAAAGATGGCTATAGATCACTGTTTATGTCACTATGCATTCATCACAGTTTGAGACACTTTTATCACTTCAAATTCTGAATTGTTGTGTTTTCAATTGAGAATAATACACCAAATCAAAGCTAAAACATTACTGCTCATTTATACCAACAGCACCCCATGAAAAATATGAATAAATAAATATATATATATATATTGTGCACGAGCACATTTCATTGCACCGCCCCAAACATATCCCATTTCTATGATATCTAATCTAAACACAAGTTTTCAGAAAGCTCTCAGCACTCAAACTGTGCCCTCGTGTCCACAGGGTGGCGCTGTCCTGCTGCTGACCGGTCCGTCGGGGTGTGGGAAGTCAGCTACAGTGCAGGTTCTGGCCCAGGAACTGGGCTACAGGGTGCAGGAGTGGAGCAACCCATCCAGCCTCTCAGAGTACCGACCCAGCGCAGACCGCTCAGACCCTGACACTTACAGACAGACCTTCGACCCAGGTGAGAAAAACCTGGTGTGTATTCAGTGGTGTAAAACTTTCTGAATGTTGCAGATAGAAATTGATTGTGTGGGGCTGACATGATTCCTTATTCTGCATAACAAACTATCCTATCTGTTTAGTACAATTTTTTGTAACGTTACACCCTCCTAAACAGGCCCGAGGTCTGTCTGGACCAAACAGGCTTGTACCTCTATTTTGTGTTTTCCCATTTTTTTTATTTTTTTTAATCATTCGTTTTATTGTACTGTATGATCAAGACGTAGACGCAACAAACGTCATTGGACAAATAACAGTTGGATTGCCAGCGTACATCCAACACATAATCACATGAACTTTACCGTCTTCTTTGCTCCTCCCCCAGACTCGAGGTTCAATGGTTTCTATGGCAGCTCTCAAACAGGCCTGTTCCAGGAGTTCCTTCTCAGGGCCAACAAGTACAACCGTCTGCAGATGAGCGGAGAGGGAGGGGCCTCGGACTCAGACAGGAAGCTCATACTGGTGGAGGTACAGTACACTACCTACTTAGTACTTACAGACAGTATCGTTGCCATGACAACACGGCACTTACACGTTTACAGTAGTAAGAAAAGCTTTACGTATTTTTGACGTTTCTTTCTTGACGTTGAGTTAATCATTTGTGTATCTGGTGTTAATTTCTCCGTTTGTTTCTCTCTCACACGCTATCAGGACTTTCCTAACCAGTTCTACAGGCAGCCTGGGTCCCTGCATGATATTCTGAGGTGAGCTCCCCGTGTTTTGAGCGACTCGCTGTGACTGCAGAAGATATTACTACTGAGGTTTTGTTCTGTATTAATTTGTGTATGTACATGTTCCTCCTCTGTCAGGCGGTTTGTGAAGACGTGCCGGCGTCCCCTGCTGTTCATCGTGTCTGACAGTCTGAGTGGAGACAGCAGCTCCAGACTGCTGTTTCCTAAACACATACAGGAAGAGCAGGGGGTTTGCAACATAAGGTACTTTATAGTAAACTCTGTACACTAACCCAACACACCGCCCACTGTTCCCTAAAAATGTACAGGAGGAAGTGAACATGAGCAACATCAGGTAGATTGACAGGTTATCTTTCTCTAACCCAGTGGCCCTCTTCTTCTGTTTCCAGTTTTAACCCTGTGGCTCCCACCAGTATGATGAAGGTTCTGAGCCGGATTGTGTCTGTACAGGCAGTAAAGGTGAAACAACATGTCTTTATATGCATGGGAGTGTATGTAGCCTAGTGGTTAGAGTGTTGTGCCAGTAACCAAAAGGTTGCTGGATTGAATCCCCGAGCTGACAAGGTCAAAATCTGTCCTTCTGCCCCTGAACAAGGCAGTTAACCCACTGTTCCCTAGTGGACCTTCATTGTAAATAATGACCTGTTCTTAACTTGGTTAAATGTAATAAATAATAATAATAATGTACATGAGTGTGTATGTGCTGTTCTTTTCTGGATGTGTGTGTGTCCACAGAGTGGAGGAAAGATGTGTGTTCCTGACAAGGCTGCTTTGGAACTGCTGTGTTCAGGATCCTCCGGGGACATCCGCAGTGCCATTAACAGCCTGCAGTTCTCCTGTCTCACAGGTGAGGGCGCCACACACCCATAAATGCCACACAACGGTTCAGTGGTCAGTCACCTGCTGCTCCTAATCCTGCTGGTCTAAAATCAATGGCTTCCGAACCGTTTAGCATTGTGACACACCTAGAGCTTTTGGGTTTTTGCTTTCCTAGACACATATGGCCTGGTCCTGGGCTAAGACACATATTCAATGGAAATTCTCCATTTTAAAGAGCCTTTTTTTAAAGTCTAGGACTAGGCGTAATCTGTCAGAGAAACCGGCCTCTTTAGCCAGGACCCAGACTGAATTTGTGACTGAAAGGTAATAGACTATGTCCGACCAGTAGACTACTGATGAAGAACTGCTGACTGAAAGCTTACAGACCAGTAGTCTACTGATGAACTGCTGAAGTGATTCATATATTAAAGTCAGTGAACCACCTTGTGAAAGCTGTTCTCCACGGTTATAATGTTCCAGACCAGTCTATGAAGAAGGGGTTCTCGGCGGTGGAAAGGGGAAAGGCCACAGCGACCTCGTCGGGGAGAGCCGTTGTCAAGGCAACGCGTGGGAAGAGGAAGGCCAAAGACTCAGAGGGGCGGGACAAGGAGCTGGCAATAGGGGGGAAAGACTCCTCCCTCTTTCTCTTCAGAGCACTCGGCAAGATCCTCTACTGCAAGAGTGAGTGATGTCAGGGGGAAACGGGCAGTACATGGTGAAAGCCTGTCGGTGTGAATGGAATAGATGGAGAAGAAGCCTTTTCTTAGCGTTTAGATTCAGCAGGGATACAACATTGTGGAACATTCAGATAGATATATATATAACAAACGTGTGTCTCTGACATGTAGAATAAGGAATCGGAACAGCTCTGCTCGTCACAATTATAACAGTGATGTTCCACAACGTTACATTGCTGGGAGGAGGGGCTCTGTTGAAATGGATGGATTTTGATTGGCTGGTGTGTTTATGATTTGACAGGGGAGAGCCCTGAGGCTTCAGAAGGTTCCCAGGGACCCAGTCTGCCTGCACATCTCTCAGAGCACCACAGAGACAGGTTACTGGTGGACCCAGAGGTACAACACAGACCAACACGTAGACAGACCTAACGTGTCATCATATAACCCCCACCTCCCTCTCCCCTATCAGGCTGTAGTAGAACGCTCCCACATGTCAGGAGAGTTCTTCAGCCTGTACCTGCAGCAGAATTACCTGGAGTTCTTCTCTGATGTGGAGGATGTGGCCCGGGCTTCAGAGTACCTGTCTGATGCTGACTTCCTCACTGCCGAGTGGAGCGTGAGTAGCACTAGGACTGGGCATTATTGGCCTAAAAATCAAACATGGCCGATTTCACGATATATATATATATATATCTACATTTTTTGTTTCATAACATTTTCTCTAAATTTGCTTTGTTGTAAAATATTATAGGTCAAATAAACTGCATTTTAAACCGTCAGTAATAATCTAATGAATTCAGGGCTTGTGATATTATATCTAGGCTAAATATAAGCCTTCCACAATCATAAGACCCACTAATAATGTAATTATTTGATCAAAATAGTTTAACCAGATTTTTTTGTTGTTGCAATTAATCACTGATCTGGCTTTCAAGTCTCTGAAAATGGCCTTTTTATAAAAAACACAATGTTTTACCAGAACCATGCATAATGCACATAGACTAATAATGAGTGACTACATGTAGCAGGCACTATAGAACATTAACACCGGTCTCATCAACATTACGCTGATCTTTATATTTCTAGTATTTCTAGAATAGAAACAAACACCATTGTCACAAATGTACATGACAACATCGAGCACTCGGATGTCAAAATGTCAGGAGTAGCCGTGAGGCTAGGAAATATTTAAATCTAACATTGACTACTTGGATTTGGGACACTGTAGTCAAGTCAAGTTTTTCATATGATGCCCCATTGGTGTCATATCACAAGCAATGCATAGGCTTATTGAGTTACTGTTGCAAACCGTTTCCCGGCTAGCAGGCAGTGTCATTGTGTATGTGTGTGTAGTCCCGTAGCACCATGGGGGAGTACGGCTCTTCTGTCGCCACCAGAGGTCTTCTACACTCCAACTCTGGTCACGTGGCTGGCGGCTTCAGACCCCTGCACAAACCCAACTGGCTATTGGTCAACAAGAAGGTAACTTTAACATGCACAAGCGCACACAAACACTAATGTACACACACACACACGCACGCGCACGTGCGCTTACACAGTTACTCACACCAACATATTCAGGCCCCTGCACAAACCCAACTTGCTACTGATCAAGATAAGGTGAAAGATCAGAGGGTTATGATGGAAACACTCACACACACATTGGGGTTGATACCAGTAACATGAGGGGACTTTCGTGTGTGTGTGTTTCAGTACCGTGAGAACTGCCAGGCCGCCCAGTCCCTCTTCATCAGTTTCTGCCTGACACCTGTTAGTCTCCAGACAGAGCTACTTCCTTACCTCGCCCAGCTCAGCAACCCCTTGAGGAATCCAGGTTAGACACACACACGTGACCCTGCATTGCCCTACAACCTTACAATTAAAGATTATAGAAATAGATTACCATAACAGAAACATCCTCATCTTTGTTGAACCTTTTATTTGATAGTTTCCACATGAGCCCTGTATACATACATTTATAAAATATTAACATCAATACACACATCAATACACACATCAATACACACATCAATACACACATCTATACACACATCTATATACACATCTATACACATCAATACACACCTATATACACATCTATACACATCAATATTCACATCAGTACACATCAATATTCACATCAATACACACATCAATACACACATCAATACACACATCTATACACACATCAATACACACATCAATACACACATCAATACACACATCAATACACACATCTATACACACATCAATACACACATCAATATTCACATCAGTACACACCAATACACATCTATACACACATCTATACACACATCAATACACACATCAATATTCACATCAGTACACATCAATACACACATCAATACACACATCAGTACACATCAATACACACCAATACACACATCAATACACACATCTATACACACATCTATACACACATCAATATTCACATCAGTACACATCTATACACACATCAATACACACATCAATATTCACATCAGTACACATCAATACACATCTATACACACATCTATACACACATCTATATTCACATCAGTACACACATCTATACACATCAATACACATCAATATTCACATCAATACACACATCTATACACACATCTATACACATCAATATTCACATCAATACACACATCTATACACACATCAATACACACATCAATACACATCAATATTCACATCTATACACACATCTATACACACATCTATACACATCAATACACATCAATATTCACATCAATACACACATCTATACACACATCTATACACACATCTATACACATCAATATTCACATCTATACACACATCTATACACACATCAATACACACATCTATACACACATCAATACACACATCTATACACACATCTATACAAATCAATATTCACATCAATACACACATCTATACACACATCTATACACACATCTATACACATCAATATTCACATCAATACACACATCTATATTCACATCTATACACATCAATATTCACATCAATACACACATCAATACACACATCTATACACATCAATATTCACATCAATACACACATCAATACACACATCTATATTCACATCTATATTCACATCAATACACACATCTATATTCACATCAATACACACATCAATATTCACATCAATACACACATCTATATACACATCTATATACACATCAATACACACATCAATACACACATCAATACACACATCAATACACACATCAATACACACATCAATACACACATCAATACACACATCTATACACACATCTATATACACATCTATACACACATCTATATTCACATCAATACACACATCTATATTCACATCAATACACACATCTATATTCACATCAATACACACATCTATACACATATCAATACACACATCAATACACACATCTATATTCACATCAATACACACATCTATATTCACATCAATATTCACATCAATACACACATCTATATACACATCTATACACACATCTATATTCACATCAATACACACATCAATACACACATCAATACACACATCTATATACACATCAATACACACATCTATATTCACATCAATACACACATCAATACACACATCTATATTCACATCAATACACACATCTATATTCACATCAATATTCACATCAATACACACATCTATATTCACATCAATACACACATCTATATTCACATCAATACACACATCTATATTCACATCAATACACACATCAATACACATCTATACACACATCAATACACACATCTATATTCACATCAATACACACATCTATATTCACATCAATACACACATCAATACACATCTATACACACATCAATACACACATCTATATTCACATCAATACACACATCTATATTCACATCAATATTCACATCAATACACACATCTATACACACATCTATACACACATCAATACACACATCTATATTCACATCAATATTCACATCAATACACACATCTATATTCACATCAATACACACATCAATACACACATCAATATACACATCAATACACACATCAATACACACATCAATACACACATCAATACACACATCAATACACACATCTATATTCACATCAATACACATCAATACACACATCAATACACACATCAATACACACATCAATACACACATCAATACACACATCTATATTCACATCAATACACACATCAATACACACATCAATACACACATCAATACACACATCTATATTCACATCAATACACATCTATACACACATCAATACACACATCAATACACACATCAATACACACATCTATATTCACATCAATACACACATCAATACACACATCAATACACACATCAATACACACATCTATATTCACATCAATACACATCAATACACACATCAATACACACATCAATACACACATCAATACACACATCAATACACATCAATACACATCTATACACACATCTATATTCACATCAATACACACATCTATATTCACATCAATACACACATCTATATTCACATCAATACACACATCTATATTCACATCAATACACATATCTATATTCACATCAATACACACATCAATACACACATCAATACACACATCAATACACACATCAATATTCACATCAATACACACATCTATACTCACATCAATACACACATCTATATTCACATCAATACACACATCTATATTCACATCTATATTCACATCAATACACACATCAATACACACATCAATACACACATCAATACACACATCAATACACATCAATACACACATCTATATTCACATCAATACACACATCAATACACACATCTATATTCACATCAATACACACATCTATATTCACATCAATATTCACATCAATACACACATCTATATTCACATCAATACACACATCTATATTCACATCAATACACACATCTATATTCACATCAATACACACATCAATACACATCTATACATACATCAATACACACATCTATATTCACATCAATACACACATCTATATTCACATCAATACACACATCAATACACATCTATACACACATCAATACACACATCTATATTCACATCAATACACACATCTATATTCACATCAATATTCACATCAATACACACATCTATACACACATCTATACACACATCTATACACACATCAATACACACATCTATATTCACATCAATATTCACATCAATACACACATCTATATTCACATCAATACACACATCAATACACACATCAATATACACATCTATATTCACATCAATACACACATCAATACACACATCAATACACACATCAATACACACATCTATATTCACATCAATACACATCTATACACACATCAATACACACATCAATACACACATCAATACACACATCAATACACACATCAATACACACATCAATACACACATCTATATTCACATCAATACACACATCTATATTCACATCAATACACACATCTATATTCACATCAATACACATCTATACACACATCAATACACACATCAATACACACATCAATACACACATCAATACACATCAATACACATCTATACACACATCTATATTCACATCAATACACACATCTATATTCACATCAATACACACATCTATATTCACATCAATACACATATCTATATTCACATCAATACACACATCAATACACACATCAATACACACATCAATACACACATCAATACACACATCTATATTCACATCAATACACACATCTATACTCACATCAATACACACATCTATATTCACATCAATACACACATCTATATTCACATCTATATTCACATCAATACACACATCAATACACACATCAATATACACATCTATATTCACATCAATACACACATCAATACACACATCAATACACACATCAATACACACATCTATATTCACATCAATACACATCAGTACACACATCAATACACACATCAATACACACATCAATACACACATCTATATTCACATCAATACACACATCTATATTCACATCAATACACACATCTATATTCACATCAATACACACATCTATATTCACATCAATACTCACATCAATACACATCTATACACACATCAATACACACATCAATACACACATCAATACACACATCTATATTCACATCAATACACACATCTATATTCACATCAATACACACATCTATATTCACATCAATACACACATCTATATTCACATCAATACACACATCTATACACATATCAATACACACATCTATATTCACATCAATACACACATCTATATTCACATCAATACACACATCTATATTCACATCAATACACACATCTATATTCACATCAATACACATATCTATACACACATCAATACACACATCTATATTCATTCCCGGCGACTCACTTTTAGGGGCATAAAATATCACTTGCGGGCCGTTTTGTACCTGTGGGCCACCTGTTTCCAACCCATGCTCTAGATGCACACAATTTCTAACATTTTAGAGAGCCTTGGAGATTATTACAAGAGTAAGGTACAACAAAGAGACATTTTAAAGCAGCTTTACCTAACTGAGTGGAGATGGACAGGATCTCTGTCCCTGAGACAGGGTCTGGTGTCTCAGGACGTCTGGAAGTTCTGAACAGAATGTCCTTCTTGCCTGCCCACACCAGCAGACAGAAGAGCTCTGTCCTCCTCCTCCTTACGAGGTTAAACACATGCAGATCACATTCAAATGAAGGACAGGGTCTGTTGTTTTGACTATACTTATGAGTAATGCAGAGTGCAGGTGGTTGATTTGCGTCTGAAAGCCATGTTGCTCTTGAACCTGTGTTGCTATTGCTACTAGTGTCTGACTACTAGGGGTGTGTTGAGTAGTCCAACAAAACCACTATTGAATTGGATATGGGCAATTTTCCTGACACGATTATAATCGGAGTATTTTTTGTTGTTGTTGTAATCATCTGTGATAAAAAAAATTATATATTTTCAGGTGCCAGTTAAATCAAGTGTGAGGTGGTACATGTTGTGAATGGCTAGTTTGCCTGTCTAAAGAGAAGGGCGGGGCTGTATGTTGATCCTGCTGCTCTGATTGGTTAGAGCGAGCTTTATTTCTCGGTCCACTCCAGGGCCTAAAAGGAACCTTTTGGTCCAGCAGCAAAGGAGAAATGCTCACTAACAGGGATGTAAACAAATTTGTGCACAAAATCTGAGAGAAATAAGCTTTTTGTGTGTATGGAACATTTCTGATTTATATTTTTATATTTTTCGTTCAATATAGTAAGAAGTAATGTGGTCTATTGTTTCATAAAAAAAATTGGTGACTTTAGTCTCAACCGAAATATCACAGATGGGACAAAAATGTTCCCCTGCCTTTTAAAGGGTTGACGGTTACCTTGGTAACGCGACTCAGAAGTGTTTGTGCCTGTGAGATTGGAGTCTGACAAGTAGCAGCGTTGTCTTCTCTTCCCTAGCAGTTGAAACTCAAACTGTGAAAAACGAACTAGCTTGTGAACAAAACAAGGTAAATAGCCAAGAAACATAAGGAAAACGTCTCACTTCAGTAGACTTTCGTTTCTAGTAAATTAGACCAACTTTTATGCCTGTTAGCAGCGCTTCTAAAAATGTATATTTCATTCCGCTGTTCACGTGCGCACAGCCCCCTGCCAGGCAGTGTTGCAGCTGGAGGTCGGATACGATAAAGGATTCGTAGTTCTTTGTGCAATAAAACATTTCCAGCTATGAAACAAAACAGCCACTGCAGCATTTATTTTACTATGAATGTGATCATACTGGACTATTTCAATTCACAAATGTCAGTGAAATGCTCACACTGTGGAGCCCTGACCACCCGCCAACCAATGTGTCTGGTGGAATAGACACCTGACAATAACAAAATCAACCCACATTTTTTGCCAGGTGGCTGGTGTTAATTTTTAGGCATGGTCAACTCGCTTTCACCCGATCACTTCTCGCATGTTTATGGTCTGATCATTTTACATCGACGCTGCCTCATGTTAGCCTGGTACTATGATAAATCAAATGATGAGGACGTTTGATAGCGTTGGACTAGTAACCGGAAGGTTGCAAGTTCAAATAATTAGGGACAAAATATGAACTGCCAATGAGCATTATGATTTAGTGACCGCAAACTGACGCTGCAAATTGAAGACACAGACATGCACCCCTCCACGCTGCTCATAATCTGCAGGCTATTTGGTCTATAAACTTGCAGACGGCTATTTTGACAACAATCTATTTAGGCATATTTAAACACTTTCCGATCACGAGTATCATCCAACTATCAACGGTCAATTTACAAGTACGGCCAGGTTGGCACACCCCTACCGTCTATGTCAGTAACATGTACAATAGTTATTGCTGAATATCATTGTTCTTAATTCAGTTTTTATTTGATGGTGTTAATCAAGGTTGCTTTTAAGGAAACGAGCCACCAGGCAGGTTTGATTAGCTTGCATGCTACTAAGATAACCCACCTGTAGTATGTTATGCTAGTCTAGCTTGCTAAACTAATTGGAGTATTGTGTTAGAACAGTAGAGGGGTTCTCCACCTACGGTTCTGGAGAGGTATTGTGTGTGCAGGTTTTTGTTACAGCCCAGTACTAAGACGTCTGACTCCCTCTCCTTCCACGTCCCCCCCCCCCCCCCTCCTTCTTGGTCTCTCCCATACAGCTCAGATAGCCTTCATTCAGGATGTGGGTTGTCTTTCCCGCAGAAAGTTGCCTGGCAGGTACATCACCTATAAGCGATCTTTTACTATATTTGCGTCATAGTGGGATGTTGTCTTCTATATTTTCTATGCCACTGACCTCTTTTAAAAAAAGATGTGTATTCCTCTCTCTGCATCGGTTCAGGTTGAAACTGGAGGCTCTGACAGACAAAGACCCAGGGCTGCTGGAGTTGGATAGTGAGGAAGAGGAGGACGGGGGGCTTGTGTCTTCACCCGTCGACCAAACCTCTGGCACCCTCTCTGGGGAGACAGGAGACCAGGGGGATCCCTCCCTGGAGCCTCTTCTACCAGGCAGCCAGGGCCCAGGGGCCGGGGGACCAGGTGGAGACCTCCCTGCCTCCCAGCCTCAGCCCACTACCACCTCAGCCCTTCTGGAGGAGGAGGACGTAGTCATAGAGGAATACGACAGTGATTTCTGATTGACAGAGCTGACACTCCAATCACAGTACAGAGACTTCTGATACAGTCACCTCCCGACTTTGTGATTGACAGAGCCGACGTTCCAATAAGAGGACTTCTAACATTGTCCCGCCCTCCTGCCTTAATTAAAAACTGTGATCACTTACAGGACAGAACAGAAGAAGTTTGCGTTCGTTGTTATTTTATGTCTGACTGTCACTGTATCTGTTATTGTATCTTATGGTAATAACTGTAGTTTTCATATCAATGAATTTCTGGTATTATTCATTAGTGTTTTTCCTCAGTGAGTTCGGGGGGGGGGGGGGGGGCAAATTCCATCCCAATTCCTGTCTGATTCCATATCTGAACAAGTGACTTATATTGAAATGGAATTGGACCTGACACACTGATTTATCTGAAACATTTATTAACGAAACACACATGACAGATGTTGTGGCTAGCTTTACTGCAGACTTTGTGTGTTTGTTAGTGTTTATTTATTCGTGTGTTTTTTGAGCACTTATCTTGGAATATATTTTGTTTGGCTTTAGAACTGCTGAGAACTTGGAGATGTGAAGATGTGTACAGTGGTAGGTAGGCTTAATATACATGCCTGGCTTTTCAATTTGATTTTTCTTCATCCTTGTCTTTTTGTAAATGACCATGCCAAGAGTGCTTGGCAGTGAAAGGTTAAAGTTCACCTCTCTCTAGCTTCCACTGAATCTTGAAGAAAAGATTACAAAAAAAATTGTGGCCTCCATCTTAACTCAACGGAAGTGTAAAACAGAAAGTGAAATAAAGTATTTTGTTAAAATGTCATTTTTCCTCTGACTTCAGAAATAATGTCATCCAAGTCTCTTCCATTTATGGGCATAATATCAGAGAACCCCAAGTCTGGCATAACCAGTTTCTTTAAGATACCTATAGAACTACAGCAAGCTAAGCAGTGAATAACAGTAATTTTAAACAAATATCAATAAATGTTTTATGGTGAGATAGGTCTTATTTTACTTTATTTAACCTTTATTTAACTAGGCAAGTCGGTTAAGAATAAATTCGTATTTACACTGACGGCCTAGGAACAGTGGGTTAAGTGGGATTGCATACCAATCGTTTGATCTCAATCAGATTCATGGAAATAGGCATTTAGATAATTTTTGAATGACTGTTTTGTGAGAAAATGAGAGCAGATGGTGTTAACAAACTACAGTGTATATAGCCTCCCTCTATTTCGTTTAAATCAAAGCAGGTTCTGCCTAATGGTGCAGTGTTGGCCACATTATACATTTTTCGGACTATTCAGTTACCCATCCTGAAATGCAAGGGGCGCAACTCACTTGGGGGGGGGGGGGGGGTCACGATTTGCTGGCAGAGACAAATGAGTAATCAATACTTTCAAAACCAACGGCAATAAAAAAAATAACCTACATGGGTACAAAACCAGACGCGCACCAGTAACATAGTACACAAGCACTTACAAACAAACAATTCACCAGTAACATAGTACACAAACACTTACAAACAAACAATTCACCAGTAACACAGTACACAAGCACTTACAAACAAACAATTCACCAGTAACATAGTACACAAACACTTACAAACAAACAATTCACCAGTAACACAGTACACAAACACTTACAAACAAACAATTCACCAGTAACACAGTACACAAACACGTACAAACAAACAATTCACCAGTAACACAGTACACAAACACTTACAAACAAACAATTCACCAGTAACATAGTACACAAACACTTACAAACAAACAATTCACCAGTAACATAGTACACAAGCACTTACAAACAAACAATTCCACACAAGGACATGGTGGGAACATAGGGTTAAATACACAACACTTAATGAGGGAAATGGAAACCAGGTGTGTAGGAAAACAAGACAAAACAAATGGAAAATGAAAAGTGGATCGACGATGGCTAGAAGACCGGTGACGCCGACTGCCGAACACCGCCCGAACAAGGAGGGGAAACGACTTCGGTGGAAGTCGTGACAGTCGGGATAGAGTTGAGTTATTGACTAGGCTGGTGGGTGTCGGCATGCAGGCGGCTCAGGTTGGCTGGTTGATCTGGCTGGCTGGTTGATCTGGCTGGCTGGTCGATCTGGCTGGCTTGTTGATCTGGCTGCATGGTTGATCTGGCTTGATGGTGGATCTGGCTGGCTTGTTGATCTGGCTGGAAGGTTGATCTGGCTGGCTGGTTGATCTGACTGGCTTGTTGATCTGGCTGGATGGTTGATCTGGCTGGCTGGTTGATCTGGCTGGATGGTTGATCTGGCTGGAATTTGATAATAGAGGATCTTAATAAAGACAATCAAAAGTCTTTGCATTTTATTAAGAGTTGTTCATTGGTCAGGCTATTGGTTAAAGGTGCAAGACAATATTTATTGTTAAATTACCTTTGATCCAGTTATCATTAATCACGTAAACATGCTTAATAATAATATTTTACCTAGCTTGATGACTGTCGCCATTTTTGCTTACATTTTTGTTCTAACTAGAGATGTCATATTGGATTGTGTAAAAAAATAGCTTTAGATGCAGGAAATGAGCTTTAGATGCAAATGTTAACTAGCTACAGTAACATTGTCAATGAATGAAAGTTAGGCTAGCGAGCAAGAATTTTAGCCAGGTAGCCTGGCACAACAAAAAGCGCGCACTGTATGACAGAGTGATAGACCGTTTCGTCAACACAAAAGAGAGGAGGATGGCGTTTCTCGACAAGTAGGATGAGTCAACTTGCACCAACGCACACGCAGGTAAGCGCGCACATACACGCGCACACGCACAGAAAAATCAGAACCATGGACAGCCGGTCATATTTAGCTTATGTTGATTGGACTAAACTGTTTTTGGTATCTTTTAGTTGTCACTGTATTAGACTAAGCAGTGGTGATTTGATGATGTTGAAATGGTGCTGGAATAGTGGAGGCAGCTCGTTTTCTTTGCGACTTGCTGTAACTATCTGTGGTTATATAGTTGTTTAGTGGTCCGAAAATGTCGGAAACATTATTAACTTGCATGTAACTGTTACTGTACATGCAATATGCTTCGTGGCCTTCACTGGGCAGATGTTGCTATTCGGTTTTAGGATAAAACAAATGTGTGGTTAAATGTATTCTGCCACTGAGTCTTCTTATTGTCTCTGCCTTTAACCCTAAATATCACTGTCTCAAGGCATATGAACGAACAGGTTATAGAGCAAACAACACAATTATCACAACACATAGGTTGTAATATGGCTTTTTTTGGGGGGGGGGGGGGGGGGCTCCAGTGATTTTACCTACGCACCGCTACTGCCCAATTAAGACACATATCCTATAGGTATCTACTATATCGAAATGTTTAAATAATTTCTAGAAATTTCGACTTACTATCTCAACATTTTGACTTCCTGGCAACCTGGTGTAGAGCGCTGCGCGCGTTGTAAATTACAACTGCACCGTTTTTATCGTTGAGGTTCACGCTGATGGTGGTGCCACGTTGGTCGGACAGTTGTCTCGGTTGAAATCGTTACGAACAAACCGGTATCACCTTGATTACAGTCTTCGGGGTGCCTATTTCAAGTTCTTGCGATAATTTTGTCCGATTTGTGAACGGGAACAGACCGCTTCTAGTTTCCTCCAACTTTCAGGTAGGCTGCCTCACCTGTTCCAATGGAAAACAGGTGTGTTCAACGTCAGCGGAATAACTGCTATTTCGAAGTTCCCGTAGGTCTACTCTAAAACACTATTTCGACGAAAGGTTAGAGTAGCCTTAGACAATGTGAAGAGTTAGATACTACTAGCCTATTGTACTTGTTGCTGTGTCACCTCCATGAGGGGAACAACGTTACCTGCCTGGATCACAAGTTTGGTGTGGGAGGGTCATAGTCATAGTTTTTGTAATGTATTCAACACAAATATCCTTTAACTGGCATCTGCTTGTCTTTTAATTTTTTTATTTTTATTTAACCTTTATTTAACTAGGCAAGTCAGTTAAGAACAAATTCTTATTCACATTGAAGCCTACAGTGCTCATGACATTTCACAGAGTACCCACACACATTACAGTGTGGGTTGCTGTGGAGACCCGGACTGGCTGCACTGTACCTAGATCTGCAAAGGTCACAGATCCTGGTGACGGACCGCTTGCTGTGTGTCGTGTCCTGTCTGTCTGTCTGTCTGTCTGTCTGTCTGTCTGTCTGTCTGTCTGTCTGTCTGTCTGTCACTCACTCTAACGTGTATGTCTGTCTGTTTCTGTCTGTCACTCTAACATGTCTGTCTGTCTGTTTCTGTCTGTCACTCTAACGTGTGTGTCTGTGTGATGTCATCAGGATGCAGGGCGGCAACAGAGAACCAGCCGCAGGGCCCGAGGCTTCCCAGTCCGAGGGCGGCCCCAGCCCCAGTGAAGATGACATGGCAGAGGGGGACCTGGGGGACGGGATGGGCAACAGACCAGACTCCACTATCAGGTGAAAGGAGAGATCTCTTATCCTCTTGCGTGAATACATTTAATGGGTATGTGGATCCAGCCAACAGTTGATCACATCAAAAATTAACAAAAGAAATCAACAAATGAACGTAAACTGCCACTTTAGATAAAATAGTTTGCTAAATGACATATATTAACTGAAGACCTGCACCCACTTGAATATAAGTTGCAGTTGAACCATTGTTTTAATTCTATTTTTCTTATTCAAGCCACATGTCTCAGTAGACCACACATTGCCATACGTTTTGGCTTAATTGCGCCTTCCTTCCTTCCTTCCTTCCTTCCTTCCTTCCTCCTACTACCAGAAATAAGCTCCAGAGCCGGAGAGGTAGCAGGAGGCATGCTGAGGAGCTGCTGCCCAGGACGGGGCTCCTGAAAAGGGGCAGTGAGGGAGGGGAGGCAGCCTTCATCTGGACGTCCTGCAGTGGGCTGTACACGGTGTTCAGACAGGAGCTGGAGGTGGAGCAGGCGTCACCGCAATGGAGGGTCAGGGGGACAGGTAAGCACAGTTTGAATTATATATGAATTATTGTGGGTACCCACAGTGATATGAATTGTTACGGTGGGACTAGCCTCACTGTAGTTGGAACTCTACAGGTATGGGACTCTTGTTGTGTAGTCATGCACAACTGTCAAAGGCATGTCTGAAGAAAACTGTTGTTCAAAACGCGTTTCTCCTTCTGCAGTTTTGAGGCCTGCGCTACTATAGTTCCTCATAGTCACGGTGGAGGAACATTCTAGATCCGTAACTTGCTGTGCACCGATTCTCTACCCTTTCTCCCAAACGGTGCACTTCCGCGCTTGTTATCGTGGGATATATCAACGGTGGAAATTGCTTCAAGCCAATGATTACACTTAATCCAATGCTTTTTTAAAATCCATGACTGGAAATGTGCAAAGACTCACATTAGGAGAAGGATGAAGAATCTTTCTCCAATAGGTTTAACCTCTGAAGTCACATGACCATTCTAACGACCATGCTGTAGTCAACAGTAACTCTGTAATAGATAATGACCATGCTGTCTGTAGTCAACAGTAACTCTGTAATAGATAATGACCATGCTGTATTCAACAGTAACTCTGTAATGAATAATGACCATGCTGTATTCAACAGTAACTCTGTAATGAATAATGACCATGCTGTAGTCAACAGTAACTCTGTAATGAATAATGACCATGCTGTATTCAACAGTAACTCTGTAATGAATAATGACCATG
This sequence comes from Oncorhynchus mykiss, assembly GCF_013265735.2. Classification (NCBI taxonomy): domain Eukaryota; kingdom Metazoa; phylum Chordata; class Actinopteri; order Salmoniformes; family Salmonidae; genus Oncorhynchus; species Oncorhynchus mykiss. Next base: position 77,641,070 of record NC_048575.1, on the reverse strand, counting down.
CTGTATTCAACAGTAACTCTGTAATGAATAATGACCATGCTGTCTGTAGTCAACAGTAACTCTGTAATGAATAATGACCATGCTGTATTCAACAGTAACTCTGTAATGAATAATGACCATGCTGTATTCAACAGTAACTCTGTAATGAATAATGACCATGCTGTATTCAACAGTAACTCTGTAATGAATAATGACCATGCTGTATTCAACAGTAACTCTGTAATGAATAATGACCATGCTGTATTCAACAGTAACTCTGTAATGAATAATGACCATGCTGTATTCAACAGTAACTCTGTAATGAATAATGACCATGCTGTATTCAACAGTAACTCTGTAATGAATAATGACCATGCTGTATTCAACAGTAACTCTGTAATGAATAATGACCATGCTGTATTCAACAGTAACTCTGTAATGAATAATGACCATGCTGTATTCAACAGTAATGAATAATGACCATGCTGTAGTCAACAGTAACTCTGAAATGAATAATGACCATGCTGTCTGTAGTCAACAGTAACTCTGTAATGAATAATGACCATGCTGTAGTCAACAGTAACTCTGTAATGAATAATGACCATGCTGTATTCAACAGTAATGAATAATGACCATGCTGTATTCAACAGTAATGAATAATGACCATGCTGTATTCAACAGTAACTCTGTAATGAATAATGACCATGCTGTATTCAACAGTAACTCTGTAATGAATAATGACCATGCTGTATTCAACAGTAACTCTGTAATGAATAATGACCATGCTGTATTCAACAGTACCTCTGTAATGAATAACCACCATGCTGTCTGTAGTCAACAGTAACTCTGTAATGAATAATGACCATGCTGTATTCAACAGTAACTCTGTAATGAATAATGACCATGCTGTATTCAACAGTAACTCTGTAATGAATAATGACCATGCTGTCTGTATTCAACAGTAACTCTGTAATGAATAATGACCATGCTGTAGTCAACAGTAACTCTGTAATGAATAATGACCATGCTGTATTCAACAGTAACTCTGTAATGAATAATGACCATGCTGTCTGTATTCAACAGTAACTCTGTAATAGATAATGACCATGCTGTATTCAACAGTAACTCTGTAATGAATAATGACCATGTCTGTATTCAACAGTAACTCTGTAATGAATAATGACCATGCTGTATTCAACAGTAACTCTGTAATGAATAATGACCATGCTGTATTCAACAGTAATGAATAATGACCATGCTGTATTCAACAGTAACTCTGTAATGAATAATGACCATGCTGTATTCAACAGTAATGAATAATGACCATGCTGTAGTCAACAGTAACTCTGTAATGAATAATGACCATGCTGTATTCAACAGTAACTCTGTAATGAATAATGACCATGCTGTATTCAACAGTAACTCTGTAATGAATAATGACCATGCTGTATTCAACAGTAACTCTGTAATGAATAATGACCATGCTGTATTCAACAGTAACTCTGTAATGAATAATGACCATGCTGTATTCAACAGTAACTCTGTAATAGATAATGACCATGCTGTAGTCAACAGTAACTCTGTAATGAATAATGACCATGCTGTATTCAACAGTAACTCTGTAATGAATAATGACCATGCTGTCTGTATTCAACAGTAACTCTGTAATGAATAATGACCATGCTGTATTCAACAGTAATGAATAATGACCATGCTGTATTCAACAGTAATGAATAATGACCATGCTGTATTCAACAGTAATGAATAATGACCATGCTGTATTCAACAGTAACTCTGTAATGAATAATGACCATGCTGTATTCAACAGTAATGAATAATGACCATGCTGTATTCAACAGTAACTCTGTAATAGATAATGACCATGCTGTCTGTATTCAACAGTACCTCTGTAATGAATAATGACCATGCTGTATTCAACAGTAACTCTGTAATGAATAATGACCATGCTGTATTCAACAGTAACTCTGTAATGAATAATGACCATGCTGTCTGTATTCAACAGTAATGAATAATGACCATGCTGTATTCAACAGTAACTCTGTAATGAATAATGACCATGCTGTATTCAACAGTACCTCTGTAATGAATAATGACCATGCTGTATTCAACAGTAACTCTGTAATGAATAATGATTTGTGCTAAGTGCCTTCTCAGAAGGCCTGAAGGTAAACACAATGAAAGACTGTTCTATGGCCCCAGGGTGTCCAGTACATGGAGGTTAATCAGTATGTGCTGGGTCGTATTCATTAGGCACCAAACGTGTTAAAATGGATGCGTCCAAATGACCTCTCCTTCCTCCTGAAGTGTGCACTCGTTCTCTACTCTGCACAAATTTGTGAAAGCATTGGATTGGTGTAGGCATGGACCTGAAGGGAAGTGAACAAGTGCACACTTCAGGAAAAGTGAGATATTATTGGGACAGAACCAATGTTTTCCATTTGGTTCCCTAATGAACACGACCCTTCTGGTGTGAGCTCTGTGGCTGAATCGTTAATGCACCCTATTCCCTATGTAGTGCACGACTATAGACCAGGGCCCATTGGATGTAGTGCACTACTATAGACCAGGGCCCATTGGATGTAGTGCACTACTATAGACCAGGGCCCATTGGATGTAGTGCACTACTATAGACCAGGGCCCATTGGATGTAGTGCACTACTATAGACCAGGGCCCATTGGATGTAGTGCACTACTATAGACCAGGGCCCATTGGATGTAGTGCACTACTATAGACCAGGGCCCATTGGATGTAGTGCACTACTATAGACCAGGGCCCATTGGATGTAGTGCACTACTATAGACCAGGGCCCATTGGATGTCGTGCACTACTATAGACCAGGGCCCATTGGGTGTAGTGCACTACTATAGACCAGGGCCCATTAGGTCTAGTGCATTACTTTTGACCAGGGCCCATTGGGCTTTATATAGGGGATAGGGTACTATTTGGGACAGAACCTGTTGTGCCTGTTCCTGTGATGAACTGTCTCTCTCTCTCTGTGCTCTGTCTGTTTACCATCTCTGTTTGATTTTGGTGGGAGAGAGAGGTGACGACAGAAGACCAGGACTACCATCTGTCACCTTCCCTCACTGAGTGCCAGTTAGACAGTCTATTAGTGTCTAATACACACACACACACACACACACACACACACACACACACACACACACACACACACACACACACACACACACACACACTCTCCTGACTCACCTGTTTTATCTCAGACTGTGATTCGTATAGCACATGAAGTGTTTCCCTCTGCTCTAGAATCCCTGAGCGATCTGTCCACTGAGGAGCTGCGAGAGAGGCTACAGGAAGTGACCGAGGTGAGGACAGGAAGAAGGATGACATTTGATATGTGGTTTGCCATGGTGCAACTGGTTATTATCCTCAATGAGGAAATGTTTTGTGCAGCAGGAAAAAAAAAAACCCCGATCAATATTAAAATCACAGACATTAAAAAACACACACACACACACCACATTTAGAGAGGGTTGTTCGTAGTACTTTCTTTGCCATCGTTGGTGAATGTTGGTGAACTGTTCTAACAGGAGGCAGAGCTACTGCGCTGTGAGTTGGAGGTCACCAGTCGTCACCTGGAGGGAAAACACGAAGCACTGAAGATCCTACAGGGTCAGGTAAATACAGACAGATACACTCTCAATACTCCCTTTTCATTTGTTTAAAATACACTTCCCCTCTTTTTCTTCCAGAGTATTCTAGACAGGGCAACCTCTCACACTAAGATTCTACTCCAGAAGAGTGAGGAGAGGACCAAGGCTCTGGAAAAGGTGAATGTTGTTTGTTTCTGGCCTGTTATGTTAAAAGGCCACAGGAAGGTAGGTCAAATAAAGGATTGGTTTGTTTACTTTCACATACTATAAGAATCAGTCACCTTGCTAATGAATTTCAGACTCTGACTTATGTGGCTTTCACTAGAATTTACCTGGTATTTACTAGTGCAGTGTTTCTCAACCAGTCCTCCAGTACCCCCAACTGGAGTTGGGCTGTTGGGGGACTGGAGGACTGGAGTTGGGCTGTTGGGGGTACTGGAGGACTGGAGTTGGGCTGTTGGGGGGACTGGAGGACTGGAGTTGGGCTGTTGGGGGGACTGGAGGACTGGAGTTGGGCTGTTGGGGGTACTGGAGGTGGGCTGTTGGGGGTACTGGAGGACTGGAGTTGGGCTGTTGGGGGTACTGGAGGACTGGAGTTGGGCTGTTGTGGGGACTGGAGGACTGGAGTTGGGCTGTTGGGGGTACTGGAGGACTGGAGTTGGGCTGTTGGGGGTACTGGAGGTGGGCTGTTGGGGGTAATAGAGGTTTGGAGGTGGACTGTTGGGGGTACTGGAGGACTGGAGTTGGGCTGTTGGGGGGACTGGAGGACTGGAGTTGGGCTGTTGGGGGGACTGGAGGACTGGAGTTGGACTGTTGGGGGGACTGGAGGACTGGAGTTGGGCTGTTGGGGGTACTGGAGGACTGGAGTTGGGCTGTTGAGGGTACTGGAGGACTGGAGTTGGACTGTTGGGGGGACTGGAGGACTGGAGTTGGGCTGTTGGGGGTACTGGAGGACTGGAGTTGGGCTGTTGAGGGTACTGGAGGACTGGAGTTGGGCTGTTGGGGGGACTGGAGGACTGGAGTTGGACTGTTGGGGGTACTGGAGGACTGGAGTTGGGCTGTTGGGAGGACTGGAGTTGGGCTGTTGGGGGTACTGGAGTTGGGCTGTTGGGGGTACTGGAGTTGGGCTGTTGGGGGGACTGGAGGACTGGAGTTGGGCTGTTGGGGGGACTGGAGTTGGGCTGTTGGGGGTACTGGAGGACTGGAGTTGGGCTGTTGAGGGTACTGGAGGACTGGAGTTGGACTGTTGGGGGGACTGGAGGACTGGAGTTGGGCTGTTGGGGGTACTGGAGGACTGGAGTTGGGCTGTTGAGGGTACTGGAGGACTGGAGTTGGGCTGTTGGGGGGACTGGAGGACTGGAGTTGGACTGTTGGGGGTACTGGAGGACTGGAGTTGGGCTGTTGGGAGGACTGGAGTTGGGCTGTTGGGGGTACTGGAGTTGGGCTGTTGGGGGTACTGGAGTTGGGCTGTTGGGGGGACTGGAGGACTGGAGTTGGGCTGTTGGGGGGACTGGAGAACTGGAGTTGGGCTGTTGGGGGGACTGGAGGACTGGAGTTGGGCTGTTGGGGGGACTGGAGGAATGGAGTTGGGCTGTTGGGGGGACTGGAGGACTGGAGTTGGGCTGTTGGGGGTACTGGAGGACTGGAGTTGGGCTGTTGGGGGGACTGGAGGACTGGAGTTGGGCTGTTGGGGGTACTGGAGTTGGGCTGTTGGGGGTACTGGAGTTGGGCTGTTGGGGGGACTGGAGGACTGGAGTTGGGCTGTTGGGGGGACTGGAGGACTGGAGTTGGGCTGTTGGGGGGACTGGAGGACTGGAGTTGGGCTGTTGGGGGGACTGGAGTTGGGCTGTTGGGGGGACTGGAGGACTGGAGTTGGGCTGTTGGGGGGACTGGAGGACTGGAGTTGGGCTGTTGGGGGTACTGGAGGACTGGAGTTGGGCTGTTGGGAGGACTGGAGCTGAGAAACACTGCAGTAAATTATGAGGTAACAATGGGAGCTTTCTGGTACTTTCAAAGAATTCTGCTTGTTTTAATACATCCTAAATATGCAGTATTTCCTAGGTTATTACAGTGTACTTACAGTTTGAACATGTACAGGAAGTGAATGGCCTGCAGTGGGAGATCACTTATAACCAGATGCACTTCAAGAACTTTGAGCAGTCCTGGGAGCAGAAATATGTCAGGTGAGGTCATGGTTTTCATTCAAGGCAGGTTTTTTTTTCCGTTTTTGATTGGTTGGTGTGTGCTTATGGGTAGGGTTTGCAGATTTTGATTGGTCAGTGTGTATGTGTGGGCAGGGTTTGCAGTGAGAATAAGGCCCTGAGTGACAGCCTGGGAGACAAGGGGAGAGAAGTACAGGAGCTGAGGACAGAGAACACAGGTAGGTACCTAGTCCTTCTGCTCAATCAACAATTATACTTGTCACTGTCTTGCAATGGAATTGAGAAAGAGTGTATGTGCTTCTCTCTCTCTCTTTGTGCCTGTGTGTGTGCGTGCGTGTGTGCGTGCGTGTGTGTATGCGCGCGAGCACGTGTAGCTGTGAGTCAGCAGTGTCTGGAACTCCTAGCCATGCTGAATGTCCGGGAACAGAGAGCCTTCCAGGGGACCAAGCCTTCATGCACCCAGGGGAGAGAGGAGGACCAGGGGACTGTCCTGGAGGTGAGAGAGAGAGAGAGCAGGAGGAACCAGAGAGAGACAGAGATTGAAGGAAAAGGAGGAGAGAAAGAGGCAGGAGGATAAAGAGAGAGAGGGCAGGAGGACAAGGAGGGAGAGGGCAGGAGGAGCCAGAGAGAGAGGGCAGGAGGACAAGGAGAGAGAGGGCAGGAGGACAAGGAGAGAGTAGGCAGGAGGACAAGGAGGGAGAGGGCAGGAGGAGCCAGAGAGAGAGGGCAGGAGGACAAGGAGAGAGAGGGCAGGAGGAGCCAGAGAGGGAGACGGAGACAGAGGGAACAGGAGGAGAGAGAGAGGGGGTAGGAGGACACACAGAGAGAGACAGGAGGAACAGGAGGAGAGAGAGAGAGGGCAGGAGGTTCCAGAGAGAGAGAGAGACATAGGGAACAGGAGGAGAGGGGGGGGGGGGGGGGGCAGGAGGTTCCAGAGGGAGAGAGACATAGGGAACAGGAGGAGAGAGAGAGAGGGCAGGAGGTTCCAGAGAGAGAGAGAGACATAGGGAACAAGAGGAGAGAGAGAGAGGGAGAGAGACATAGGGAACAGGATGAGAGAGAGAGAGGGCAGGAGGTTCCAGAGAGAGATACATAGGGAACAGGAGGAGAGAGAGAGAGAGAGAGAGAGAGAGAGGGCAGGAGGTTCCAGAGAGAGAGAGACATAGGGAACAGGAGGAGAGAGAGAGAGGGCAGGAGGTTCCAGAGAGAGAGATACATAGGGAACAGGAGGAGAGAGAGAGAGAGAGAGAGAGAGACAGAGAGATAGAGAGGGCAGGAGGTTCCAGAGAGAGAGAGACATAGGGAACAGGAGGAGAGAGAGAGAGCGAGAGAGACATAGGGAACAGGAGGAAAGAAGGAGAGAGGGGGAGAGAGACATAGGGAACAGGAGGAGAGAGAGAGGGCAGGAGGTTCCAGAGAGAGATTACATAATTTATTATGTTATATGATTACATCATCTATTATGTTATATGATTACATCATCTATTATGTTATATGATTACATCATCTATTATGTTATATGATTACATCATCTATTATGTTATATGATTACACCATGTATTATGTTATAGTAGTTATTGGGTAACAAATGTTTACATTGCCAAAGAAAGTTGTAATTTTATGTCTGTGTCTTAGCTGGCTTCTACACTGAACAGAAATATAAACGCAACATGCAATCATTTCAAAGATTTTACTGAGTTACATTTTATATAAGGAAATCAGTATTTTGAAATAAATAAATTCATTAGCTCCCAATCTATGGATTTCACATGACTGGGAATACAGATATGTATCTGTTGGTCACAGAAACCTTAAAAAGAAAAGTAGTAAGGGGAGTGGATCAGAAAACCAGTCAGTATCTGGTGTGACCATTTGCCTCATGCAGCGTGACACATCTCCTTCACATAGAGTTGATCAGGCTGTTCATTGTGGTCTGTGGAATGTTGTCCCAATCCTCTTCAATGGCTGTGTGAAGTTGCTGGATATTGGTGGGAACTGGAACACGCTGTCGTACACGTCGATCCAGAGTATGCAAAACATGCTCAATAGTTGACATGTCTGCTGAGTATGCAGGCCATGGCAGAACTGGGGCATTTTCAGATTCCAAGAATTGTGTGCAGATCCTTGCGACATGGGGCCGTGCATTATCATGCTGAATGAGATGTTGGCGGCAGATGAACGGCACGACAATGGGTCTCAGTATCGCGTCACTGTATCTAATCTGCATTCAAATTGCCTTCAATAAAATGCAATTGTGTTCGTTGTCCGTAGCTTATGCCTGCCCATAACATAACCCCACCGCCACCATGGGGCACTCTGTTCACAACGTTGATAATCAGCAAACCGCTCACCCACACGACGCCATAACCAACTGCCATTTGCCCGGTACAGTTGAAACCGGAATTTATCCGTGAAGAGCTCACTTCTCCAGCGTGCCAGTGGCCATCGAAGGTGAGCATTAGCCCACTGAAGTCGGTTACGACGCTGAACTACAGTCAGGTCAAGACCCTGGTGAGGACGACGAGCACGCAGATGAGCTTACCTGAGTAGGTTTCTGACAGTTTGTACAGAAATCATTTGGTTGTGCAAACCCACAGTTTCATCAGCTGTCCGGGTGGCTGGTCTCTTCGCAGGCGAAGAAGTCGGATGAGGATGGTCCTGGGCTGACGTGGTTAGAAGTGGTCTGTGGTCTGTGGTTGTGAAGCCTTTTGGACGTACTGCCAAACTCTCTAAAAAGATGTTGGAGGCGGCTTATGGTAGAGAAATTAACATTAAATTATCTGAAAACAGCTCTGGTGGACATTGCTACAGTCAGTATGCCAATTGCGTGCTCCTTCACTTGAGACATCTGTTCTAATTATATGTCTGTGTTGTAGCTGGCTGTGTTCTAATTATATGGCTGTGTTCTAATTCTCTGTGTTGTAGCTGGCTGTGTTCTAATTCTCTGTCTGTGTTGTAGTTGGCTGTGTTCTAATTTCCTGTCTGTATCCTGTAGTTGGCTGTGTTCTAATTCTCTGTCTGTATCCTGTAGTTGGCTGTGTTCTAATTTTCTGTCTGTATCCTGTAGTTGGCTGTGTTCTAATTTTCTGTCTGTATCCTGTAGTTGGCTGTGTTCAAATTTTCTGTCTGTTCCCTGTAGTTGGCTGTGTTCTAATTTTCTGTCTGTATCCTGTAGTTGGCTGTGTTCTAATTTTCTGTCTGTATCCTGTAGTTGGCTGTGTTCTAATTCTCTGTCTGTTCCCTGTAGTTGGCTGTGTTCTAATTCTCTGTCTGTGTTGTAGTTGGCTGTGTTCTAATTCTCTGTCTGTTCCCTGTAGTTGGCTGTGTTCTAATTCTCTGTGTATCCTGTAGTTGTCTGTGTTCTAATTCTCTGTCTGTATCCTGTAGTTGGCTGTGTTCTAATTCTCTGTCTGTATCCTGTAGTTGTCTGTGTTCTAATTCTCTGTCTCTTCCCTGTAGTTGGCTGTGTTCTAATTCTCTGTCTGTTCCCTGTAGCTGGCTGTGTTGGGTGCGTGCCAGTGTCCAAATGTAAGGGAGGCCTGCCCCTGTGCCAGGAGTGCTGCTGCCAGCCGAAAACAGGTTCTCCAGCTCAGACAAGAGGTAGGGTCCCCACCTTAACCACTAAGACAAGAGGTAGGGTCCCCACCTTAACCACTAAGACAAGAGATAGAGTCCTCACCTTAACCACTAATACAAGAGGTAGAGTCCCCACCTTAACCACTAATACAAGAGGTAGGGTCCCCACCTTAACCACTAATACAAGAGGTAGGGTCCCCACCTTAACCACTAATACAAGAGGTAGGGTCCCCACCTTAACCACTAATACAAGAGGTAGGGTCCCCATCTTAACCACTAATACAAGAGGTAGGGTCCCCACCTTAACCACTAATACAAGAGGTAGGGTCCCCATCTTAACCACTAATACAAGAGGTAGGGTCCCCACCTTAACCACTAATACAAGAGGTAGGGTCCCCATCTTAACCACTAATACAAGAGGTAGGGTCCCCATCTTAACCACTAATACAAGAGGTAGGGTCCCCATCTTAACCACTAATACAAGAGGTAGGGTCCCCATCTTAACCACTAATACAAGAGGTAGGGTCCCCATCTTAACCACTAATACAAGAGGTAGGGTCCCCATCTTAACCACTAATACATTGTTCACCTGGTCCTGGCTGTGCAGGCTTTTATTCCAAACCAGCACTAAAATACTGGATACAACTGATCAAGGTGTTGATGATTAGCTGAAGCGTGTGTCTGGGCATGCTTGCCTATAAGCCTAGATCACTACAGCCCTACATCACTACAGCTCTACATCACTAAAGCCTAGTGGTGGAAAAAGTACCCAATTGTCATACTTGAGTAAAAGTAAAGACACCTTCATAGAAAGTTACTCAAGTAAAAGTTAAAGTCACTCAGGCAAATAATACTTGAGTTTAAGGATACACATTTCTGTCCATTTTTTGGGGGTCCAATGCTATAGCCTGTTAGTGCACATGCAACTCATGTAATTAAGCAGCTAATAATAAATAATTTACCATAATGCAATTCACAGGAAACACCGTACTAAACTGTGCACCTGATGAGAGCAGTTCCAAATTATTATTTTATTTGTATAAAAAAAATGTTCAAACCTTTATTTAACTGGGCAAATCAGTTAGGAACACATTCTTATTTACAATGACGGCCTACCAAAAGGCAAAAGGCCTCCTGCGGGGACGGGGGCTGGGATTAAAAATCAAATATAAATATAGGACAACACACACATCACGACAAGAGAGACACCACAACACTACATAAAGAGATACACCTAAGACAACAACAGCATGGCAGCAACACATGACAACACAGCATGGTAGCAACATAACATGACAACACAACATGGTAGCAGCACAACATGGTACAAACATTATTGGCCACAGACAACAGCACAAAGGGCAAGAAGGTAGAGACAACAATACATCATGCAAAGCAGCCACAACTGTCAGTAAGAGTGTCCATGATTGAGTCTTTGAATGAAGAGATTGAGATAAAACTGTCCAGTTTGAGTGTTTGTTTGCAGCTCGTTCCAGTCGCTTGCTACAGCAAACTGAAAAGAGGAGTGACCCAGGGATGTGTGTGCCGTGGGGACCTTTAACTGAATGTGACTGGCAGAACAGGTGTTGTATGTGGAGGATGAGGACTGCAGTAGATATCTCAGACAGGGTGGAGTGAGGTTTAAGAGGGTTTTATAAATGGGTGGCAGGTAGCCTAGTGGTTAGAGCGTTGGACTAGTACCCCTAAACTACGGCAGGTAGCCTAGTGGGTTAGCCTAGTGGGGTGGTATGTAGCCTAGTGGTTAGAGCGTTGGGCCAGTATCCGAAAGGTTGCTAGATCAAATCCCCGAGCTGACAAGGTAAAAATCTGTCGTTCTGCCCCCTGAACAGGCAGTTAACCCACTGTTCCCCGGTAGGCTGTCATTGAAAATAATAATTTGTTCTTAACTGACTGGCCTAGTTAAATAAAGGTAAAATAAAAACATAAAATAAATAAGCATCAGCCAGTGTGTCTTGTGACGGGTATACAGAGATAACCAGATCACAGAGGAGTATAGAGTGCAGTGTTGTGTCCTATAAGGAGCATTGGTGGCAAATCTGATGGCCGAATGCTAAAGAACATCTAGCCGCTCGAGAGCCCCCTTACCTGCCGATCTATAAATGACGTCTCCGTAATCTAGCATGGGTAGGATGGTCATCTGAATCAGGGTTAGTTTGGCAGCTGGGGTAAAAGAGGAGCGATTACGATAGAGGAAACCAAGTCTAGATTGAACTTTAGCCTGCAGCTTTGATATGTCCTGAGAGAAGGACAGTGGCTAGATCTAGCCATACTCCCAAGCTCTAAACCCTCAGAGGTAGTAATCACACCTGTGGGCAGAGGGGCATTCTTCTTACCAAACCACGTGACCTTTGTTTTGGAGGTGTTCAGAACAAGGTTAAGGGTCGAGCAAGCTTGTTGGACACTAAGAGGATCAAGCTGATTCTAAACCATTTTACAGAGGCCAGTTCATGAAGGAAGGCTTGCTCAAGTTTTTTGGCAGGTGTCTATGACAAATCAGGACAGGTCGTTTCACTGAGCAACCATTACGAACACAGGCTGTAAAACAGTGATCACTAAGGTCATTACAGAAAACACCAGACTAATTATTTGTAAGGATAACATCAAGAAGAGTAGCCTTTTCTGGGTGTTTGGAGTCATACCTTGTGGGATTGGTAATAATCTGAGAAAGATTTAGAGAGTCACATTGTTTTAGGACTTGGTCAGGTGGTTTAAGCATGTCCCAGTTTAGGTCACCTAGCAGGACAAATTCAGACTGGTATAAGGGGCCAGGAGAGAGTTTAGGACAGGTAGGTTACAGGCTGGTGCTGATGGAGGACAACAGCACCCAGCAACAGTCAACAAAGAGCTATTTGAAAGTTGAATACTTAAAACCAGAAAATCAATTTGTTTGAGGACAAACTTTGTGGAGACAACCGAACCGTGAAGGTGATCCTTGGTAAAGATTGCCACTCCCCCACCTTTGGAAGATCTATCTTGCCAAACAAGGTTATAACCAGAAAGGTTAACATCAGTATTCAAAACACTCTTCCTTAACCACGTCTCAGTAATGACCAACACATCTGGATTGGAGCTGTGAACCCACACTTTCAATTGTTCCAGTTTAGGTCATAAGGTTGTAGTGTTAACTTGCAGAAATGTGACAGATGAAAATCTTAGTTTAGAAATTTTGAAGAAGGGGGAATCTAATAGCAACTACTATGACGGTTAGTTCATATGAAGAGGATTGTGCCTTTGGCTTCTGGACAACGAAATAAAGTTGATATGAAAACCAATAGAACAGGAGAGAAATACTGGTTAATGGCACGAGGAAGTCTCTATAAAATAATTGCCTCCACGTTTTAATGGATGGATTTGGCTAGGCTACTTTGAAGCAATGTAAAACACACGGTCATTATTTGAAGTAAAGTAAAACGTTCAGGATTGAAACCGTTACACTGCCTCGAGCTCCCATTGTAACGTGGTGGGTGACGCGATAATAGTCAACCGTAGGAAGGCTATATATAGCCTATGCATCCGAATGGCGAATTGGAGGCGCGCTTTACGAGTGTAGATTGAGAAATAAAATAGCTCCTTTCTATTCGTGGCCACCAAAGTCTTTAACACGCGATTGCAATATATAATTATTATTTGTTGCGCAATGACAGAGTTTAGAACAGCAGGTTTCACTCTAGTAGTTTCCAGGCTTTTTGAGGAGCTACTCTCTCGCAGGTGGCAGGGTCCATTCCTCTCGTCTATCTAGGCTCTGTATGCTGTGGGCGTGTGATAAATAAAATGCATGACGACTAACGAAAATACACACGCGCCAATTTAATTCCACACAAATTAACATGCAAATTAACCTATAGACCGATAAGCATGACGGTCAAATGTATTTTCAGCAGCTAACCGTTAACATCCCTAACTTGAGTAAAAGTATCTGGTTTTAAATGTACTTAAGTACAGGTGCGGGAAAAGTACAACATGTTCATACTTGAGTAAAAGTACAAAGTAAAAGTCAATGTACATCAAAATCCTTATATTATGCAAACTGCACAATTTATTGTATTTATTTTTACGGACAGACAGTGGCACACTCCAACACTCATAATCTACTGACACAGTATTTGTGTTTAGGGATTCCGCCAGCTCACAGGCAGTAAGGATGACAAAGCGTTATATTGATAGGTGCGTGAATTGGACCATCATTCTGTCCTGCCTGAGCATTTTGAATGTAACGAGTATTTATTGCGGTCAGGGAAATGTATATGACTAAAAAGTCAATCGTTTCTTCAGGAATGTAGTGAAGTATAAGTTGTTTGTGTGTGTGTATAGCTGGAGGGCCATGGCAGGAGGATGGAGGAGGCGTTGCTGATGGCGGACGCATTTCGGATCGCCTTCGAACAGCAGCTCAGGAGGCGCAGCGATCACTTCCTGGTTCTGGCCGGGACAGACAGGAACAAGTCCCGCCCACTAAGGCCAGAAGGTATACTATATTGAAATATACTGTATTGTCCTCACTTCAACAAGACACAGAAACATGGAAGTTAATGTTCTGTAAGTTTGAGTGTATCACAGCGAATGATGTATATAAATATCTATGTAATATTGATATACATGGCATTCGGAAAGTACTCAGACCCCTTGACTTTTTCTACATTTTGTTACATTGCAGCCTTATTCCATCTACACACAATACCTCATAATGACAAAGCGAAAACAGGTTTTTAGAAATGTTTGCAAATGTATTAAACGCTTTTTTTTAAATGATACCTTATTTACATAATTATTCAGACCTTTTGCTATGAGACTCAAAATTGAGATCAGGTGCATCCTGTTTCCATTGTTAATCCTTGAGATGTTTCTACAACTTGATTAGAGTCCACCTGTGGTAAATTCAATTGATTGGACATGATTTGGAAAGGCACACACCTGTCTATATAAGGTCCCACAGTTGACAGTGCAAAAACCAAGCCATGAGATCGAAGGAATTGTCCGTTGAGCTCTGAGACAAGATTGTGTGGAGGCACAGATTTGGGGAAGGGTACCAAAAAATGTCTGCAGCATTGAAGGTCCACAAGAACACAGTGGCCTCCATCATTCTTAAATTGAATAAATTTGGAACCACCAAGACTCTTCCAAGAGCTGCCCCCCTGGCCAAACTGAGCAATCAGGGGAGAAGGGCCTTGATCAGGGAGGTGACCAAAAACCCGATGATCACAGAAAGAGCTCCAGAGTTCCTCTGTGGAGATAGGAAAACCTTTCAGAAGGACAACCATCTCTGCAGCACTACACCAATCAGGCCTTTATGGTAGAGTGGCCAGACTGAAGCCACTGGTCAGTAAAAGGCAAATGACAGCCCACTTGGAGTTTGCCAAAAGGCACTTAAAGGGCTCAGACCACGACAAACAATATTCTCTGGTCTGATGAAACCAAGATTGAACTCTGCCCTGAATGCCAAGCGTCACATCTGGAGGAATCCTAGCACCATTTCTACGGTGAAGCATGGTGGTGGTATTCTGTGTGGATGTTTTTCAGCTGCAGGAACTGGGAGACTAGTCAGGATCAAGGGAAAGATGAACGGAGCAAAGTACAGAGAGATCCTTGGTGAAAACCTGCTCCAGAGTGCTCAGGACCTAAGACTGGGGTGAAGGTTCACCTTCCAACAGGATAATGACCCTAAGCACACAGCCAAGACAATGCAGGAGTGGGTTCGGGACAGGTCTCTGAATGTCCTTGAGTGGCCCAGCCAGACCCCGGACTTGAACCCAATCGAACATCTCTGTAGAGACCTGAAAATAGCTGTGCAGCGACGCTCCCCATTCAACCAGACAGAGCTTGAGAGGATCTGCAGAGAAGAATGTGAGAAACTCCCCAAATACAGGTGTGCCAAGCTTGTCATACCCAAGAAGACTCGAGGCTGTAATCGCTGAAAAAAGGTGCTTCAACAAAATACTGAGTAGGTGGTCTGAATATTTATGTCAATGTGATATTTTCGTTTTTGCTTTGTCATTATAGGGTATTGTGTGTAGATTGATGCGAAATGTGGAAAAAGTCAAGGGGTCTGAATACTTTACGAAGGCACTGATACATCATTGTGTTTTAAGACAACAGAAGTGAGGCTGTTTGTGCAGTATGAATCAATGAATGGATGACTGACTATATCTGTGTATTGCAGGCAAGGATAAGACAGCATCTCTCAGTGTGGCTCAGAGACTAAGAGGACTGCTGCCGTCCAGCACAGAGATCACAGACGACCCCACAGAGACTCTGCACAAACTCCTCGACCTGGTCTGTACTGTAATACAGTATACTGTACACCCTAATACAGTGTACTGTACCCACACCCTAATACAGTATACTGTACCCACACCCTAATACAGTGTACTGTACTGTACCCACACCCTAATACAGTATACTGTACCCACACCCTAATACAGTATACTGTACTGTATCCACACCCTAATACAGTGTACTGTACTGTATCCACACCCTAATACAGTGTACTGTACCCACACCCTAATACAGTATACTGTACCCACACCCTAATACAGTATACTGTACCCACACCCTAATACAGTGTACTGTATCCACACCCTAATACAGTGTACTGTATCCACACCCTAATACAGTGTACTGTATCCACACCCTAATACAGTATACTGTACCCACACCCTAATACAGTATACTGTACCCACACCCTAATACAGTGTACTGTATCCACACCCTAATACAGTATACTGTACTGTATCCACACCCTAATACAGTGTACTGTGCCCACACCCTAATACAGTATACTGTACCCACACCCTAATACAGTAAACTGTACTGTACCCACACCCTATTACAGTATACTGTACCCACACCCTAATACACTATACTGTACCCACACCCTAATACACTATACTGTACCCGCACCCTAATACAGTATACTGTACCCACACCCTAATACAGTATACTGTATCCACACCCTAATACAGTGTACTGTGCCCACACCCTAATACACTATACTGTACCCACACCCTAATACAGTATACTGTACCCACACCCTAATACAGTAAACTGTACTGTACCCACACCCTAATACAGTATACTGTACCCACACCCTAATACAGTATACTGTACCCACACCCTAATACAGTAAACTGTACTGTTCCCACACCCTAATACAGTATACTGTACCCACACCCTAATACAGTATACTGAAACCACACCCTAATACAGTATACTGTACCCACACCCTAATACACTATACTGTACCCACACCCTAATACACTATACTGTACCCGCACCCTAATACAGTATACTGTACCCACACCCTAATGCAGTATACTGTACTGTACCCACATCCTAATACAGTGTACTGTATCCACACCCTAATACAGTATACTGTACTGTGTCCACACCCTAATTCAGTATACTGTACCCACACCCTAATGCAGTATACTGTACTGTACCCACACCCTAATACAGTATACTGTACCCACACCCTAATGCAGTATACTGTACTGTATCCACACCCTAATACAGTATACTGTACTGTACCCACACCCTAATACAGTATACTGTACTGTATCCACACCCTAATACAGTATACTGTATCCACACCCTAATACAGTATACTGTACTGTATCCACACCCTAATACAGTATACTGTACCCACACCCTAATACAGTATACTGTACCCACACCCTAATGCAGTATACTGTACCAACACCCTAATGCAGTATACTGTACTGTACCCACACCCTAATGCAGTATACTGTACTGTACCCACACCCTAATGCAGTATACTGTACTGTATCCATACCCTAATACAGTATACTGTACTGTACCCACACCCTAATACAGTATACTGTACTGTACCCACCCCTAATACAGTATACTGTACTGTACCCACACCCTAATACAGTGTACTGTAGCCACACCCTAATACAGTATACTGTACTGTACCCACACCCTAATACAGTATACTGTAGCCACACCCTAATACAGTATACTGTACTGTACCCACAACTTAATACAGTGTACTGTAGCCACACCCGAATACAGTATACTGTACTGTATCCACACCCTAATACAGTATACTGTAACCACACCCTAATACAGTATACTGTACCCACACCCTAATACAGTATACTGTACCCACACCCTAATACAGTATACTGTATCCACACCCTAATACAGTGTACTGTACTGTACCCACACCCTAATACAGTATACTGTACTGTATCCACACCCTAATACAGTATACTGTACCCACACCCTAATACAGTATACAGTAGCCACACCCTAATACAGTATACTGTACCCACACCCTAATACAGTATACTGTACTGTACCCACACCCTAATACAGTGTACTGTACCCACACCCTAATACAGTATACTGTACTGTATCCACACCCTAATACAGTATACTGTACCCACACCCTAATACAGTATACAGTAGCCACACCCTAATACAGTATACTGTACCCACACCCTAATACAGTATACTGTACTGTAGCCACACCCTAATACAGTATACTGTACTGTACCCACACCCTAATACAGTGTACTGTAGCCACACCCTAATACAGTATACTGTACTGTACCCACACCCTAATACAGTATACTGTACCCACACCCTAATACAGTATACTGTACCCACACCCTAATACAGTATACTGTACCCACACCCTAATACAGTATACTGTATCCACACCCTAATACAGTGTACTGTACTGTACCCACACCCTAATACAGTATACTGTACTGTATCCACACCCTAATACAGTATACTGTACCCACACCCTAATACAGTATACAGTAGCCACACCCTAATACAGTATACTGTACCCACACCCTAATACAGTATACTGTACTGTACCCACACCCTAATACAGTGTACTGTACCCACACCCTAATACAGTATACAGTAGCCACACCCTAATACAGTATACTGTACCCACACCCTAATACAGTATACTGTACTGTAGCCACACCCTAATACAGTATACTGTACTGTATCCACACCCTAATACAGTATACTGTACCCACACCCTAATGCAGTATACTGTACTGTACCCACACCCTAATACAGTATACTGTACTGTACCCACACCCTAATGCAGTATACTGTACTGTATCCATACCCTAATACAGTATACTGTACTGTACCCACACCCTAATACAGTATACTGTACTGTACCCACCCCTAATACAGTATACTGTACTGTACCCACACCCTAATACAGTGTACTGTAGCCACACCCTAATACAGTATACTGTACTGTACCCACACCCTAATACAGTATACTGTAGCCACACCCTAATACAGTATACTGTACTGTACCCACAACTTAATACAGTGTACTGTAGCCACACCCGAATACAGTATACTGTACTGTATCCACACCCTAATACAGTATACTGTAACCACACCCTAATACAGTATACTGTACTGTAGCCACACCCTAATACAGTATACTGTACTGTACCCACACCCTAATACAGTGTACTGTAGCCACACCCTAATACAGTATACTGTACTGTACCCACACCCTAATACAGTATACTGTACCCACACCCTAATACAGTATACTGTACCCACACCCTAATACAGTATACTGTACCCACACCCTAATACAGTATACTGTATCCACACCCTAATACAGTGTACTGTACTGTACCCACACCCTAATACAGTATACTGTACTGTATCCACACCCTAATACAGTATACTGTACCCACACCCTAATACAGTATACAGTAGCCACACCCTAATACAGTATACTGTACCCACACCCTAATACAGTATACTGTACTGTACCCACACCCTAATACAGTGTACTGTACCCACACCCTAATACAGTATACAGTAGCCACACCCTAATACAGTATACTGTACCCACACCCTAATACAGTATACTGTACTGTAGCCACACCCTAATACAGTATACTGTACTGTATCCACACCCTAATACAGTATACTGTACCCACACCCTAATGCAGTATACTGTACTGTACCCACACCCTAATACAGTGTACTGTAGCCACACCCTAATACAGTGTACTGTAGCCACACCCTAATACAGTATACTGTACTGTATCCACACCCTAATACAGTGTACTGTAGCCACACCCTAATACAGTATACTGTACTGTATCCACACCCTAATACAGTGTACTGTACCCACACCCTAATACAGTATACTGAAACCACACCCTAATACAGTATACTGTACCCACACCCTAATACACTATACTGTACTGTACCCACACCCTAATACAGTGTACTGTAGCCACACCCTAATACAGTGTACTGTAGCCACACCCTAATACAGTGTACTGTAGCCACACCCTAATACAGTATACTGTACTGTATCCACACCCTAATACAGTGTACTGTACCCACACCCTAATACAGTGTACTGTAGCCACACCCTAATACAGTATACTGTACTGTATCCACACCCTAATACAGTGTACTGTACCCACACCCTAATACAGTATACTTAGGGCCCTGAATATTTCCTGTACATGTGGATAAATACATTTGTTTATATTCCTAGAAGTTCAAGTAATATTGCAAACGTTTCAAAATGTTATCTGGCTTTTCCTTCCCACCCACTGACCCCTCTCTCTCTTTCAATATTTATCTTTCAATTCAAGGGGCTTTATTGGCATGGGAAACATATGTTTACATGGCCTTAGCAAGTGAAATAGATCATCTTTATTGTTTATTTCACTTTTGTATATTAACAGTAAACATTACACTCACAGAAGTTCCAAAAGAATAGACATTTCATATACCATATTATGTCTATATACAGTGTTGTAACGATGTGCAAGTAGCTAAAGTACAAAAGGGACAATTAAAATGAATATGGGTTGTATTTACAATGGTGTTTGTTCTTCACTGGTTGCCCTTTTCTTGTGGCAACAGGTCACACATCTTGCTGCTGTGATGGCACACTGTGGTATTTCACCCAGTAGATATGGGAGTTTATCAAAATTGAGTTTGTTTTCAAATTCTTTGTGGGTCTGTGTAATCTGAGGGAAGTATTGTCATACATTTGTTTAGGAAGTGCAGCTCAGTTTCCACCTCATTTTGTGGGCAGTGAGCACATAGCTTGTCTTCTCTTGAGAGCCATTTCTCAATAGCAAGGCTATGCTCACTGAGTCTGTTCATAGTCAAAGCTTTCCTTAAATTTGGGTCAGTCACAGTGGTCAGGTATTCTGCCACTGTGTACTCTCTGTTTAGGGCCAAATAGCATTCTAGTCTGCTCAGTTTTTTTGTTAATTCTTTCCAATGTGTCAAGTAATTATCTTTTTGTTTTCTCTGTCTCCATCTCTCTCTTTCTCTTTCGCTCTCTCTCCTTCCTTCTTTGTTCTCCATCTCTTTCTCTCCCTCTCTCCATCACATCATCCTTATCTCGCCCTGTATAGCTGAGTGATAAGGAAGAAGCTCTAGCTCACCAGAGGAAGGTTAGCTTCATGCTAGCCCGCAACACAGAGGAACTAGAGAGACGGTTGAAGACAGACAATATGCTGCAGACACAGGTCACATCATCACCACACTGTTCTTCAGAGACAGACACATGCAAGTCCAACCATGCAGGCACAAGCGTCTGCAGTTCCAACCATGTCCAGGAGAGGGCAGGAGTGGACCAGTGTCATGGTGGGGCGTCATCATCAGAATCAGACACGACAGACCTCCAGCCCCCCGAGATCCAAGAGGCTGAGACGGAAGCCACCGACCTCCAGATACAGGGCCTTTCTCTGGGGCAGTCACCCACGGAGAGAGGGGGAAGAGAGGACCATCTGGTCACCCTACTATGAGTTGTTTGTCATCACAGAGTGATTCTATCTGGCCTTCTTACTGCGGGGCCGTGCTTGAAGTGGAATGAAACGTGTGCCAGCACTCCTTTTGGGTGCCGATACTCATGATATTTAAGTGAAAGGTATTCATTATATATTAGAGGTAATGTTCTGTAAGAGGTGCCGGTACTCCAGGACAAAATTAGAGGTGCCTGCACTCCGTACCGATGTGTACCAGCCCAATTCAAGCACTGCCGCTGTGCATCTGACTGATCTTGGAACAACTCTGGTCCTGTATAAGTCTGGTTTTACGTGAATATATCGGCCTCTGTGTAGCCGTTGTGATTACATTTTATATTAATAATTCTTAGCACATTACAATTGATAGAAAGTGACTGAATGCTTTACATTTTGATAATCCTCTTGCTCTGAATATTTCCTGAGCGCTGATAAGATGTTTTTATGTATCCACTTATAAAATGTTATGATGGTCAAAATATTGAAGTGGAATTGTTATGTTGCTGTGTGTAGAATTGTTATTTGTTGTCATGCAAATGTAAGAAATGGATTTGTGCCAATGTTGATGTCCCTGATTACACAGTTACACAAATAACCTCTGCCTCCTTTCAAGCCACAGGGCGCGTTTAAGCTGTAAGGCGAAATCAACCGGCTGTCGACGAAAGTCAAGCAGTGAAGTCGGGGAGGTGTATCTGCGATAGCCGAAAGTCACAATTTACCCACAATGTATCACGGATTTGATGCTCTCAAACATGACCCTTGACCTCTCTGACTGCAGTCAACTAAATGATCTTTGATCTCATGATTTCTGTAAAGTTCATGCAGTCTACATGTAGGCGCAAGTCAGACCCTTTTTATCTCCAATAATGCAACACACTTTGAAAGCGACATGACAAAATTGACCCACTCGAACGAGCCCTATGACTGTTCAAACTCATAAAAGCAGGAATCTTAGTTATCAAATCCCACAATCCAATGCAACCAAAACACGGACGGGGAGATTCCTAGATGTGAGAAGTGTGCAGGAGGGCATGAGACAAAGGATTGTGTAGTATCTGTGGTGAAAGCTGTGTGTGTGTGTAAACTGTAGGGGTAACCATGGTGCTGGAGATCAGCAGTATCCGAGGAGAGAAAGGCCAAATGTATAAGAGACATATTTCCCACAGTTCACACAAATCAAACACTGATAACCTCCCATATCTGTTAGGTGAAATACCGCAGTGTGCCATCACAGCAGCAAGATTTGTTGTCCCGTTGCCATGACGAAAAGGCAACCAGTGGAGCTCAAACAACATTATACGGTGCATTCGGAAAGTATTCTGACCCCTTGACTTTTTCCACATTTTGTTACATTACAGCCTTATTCTAAAATAGATTAAATCCTGTTTTTCCCCTCATCAATCTACACACAATACCCCATAATGACAAAGCAAAAACAGGTTTTTAGACATTTTTGCTAATACATAATAATATAAAAAAACTGATATAACATTTACATAAGTATTCAGACCCTTTACTCAGTACTTTGTTGAAGCACCTTTGGCAGTGATTCCAGCCTCGAGTCTTCTTGGGTATGGCGCTACAAGCTTGGCACATCTGGAGGATTTAGAAATGTTGTATAAACTGAGATTGACCACACACTCCAGCACAGGAGGTGGCGGCATGCACCTGAAACGTTGGTTTGCGGACCGCCGTTACATCGTAGAAGAAGACGGAAGCGCACCTTTGAACAAAATCAGTTTTGCTAACGCAGTATTTCACATGCATTTTGCCATATTTAATGGCTGTTTTAAATAGCCCAAGTTTAATCCGTTTATTTCGTGCAAGAGTTATTGTTCTTATATTGACGTGCAGCTTTGTACTGTGTGTCGTCTGGAATTTGGAGAATAAAACGCCAGAGATATCCACAGGTAGGCTAGCATGCTAACGTTCTCTAAACGCACTAACTTACTCTCTGACTATGCTTGCACTTACTATAGTTGCCAAGTGTCCAGCATTACTGTTACACAGGCATGTAACAGTAGATAGCTATGTTAATAGCTGACAGTAGTATAAACAGATTGTATATAGAAGTATAAAATCACTAGAGCTAGCTAGCCACAGTTGTATCAAAGATTTTTGTATAACTAACTCAAGATAGACCACAGCCTGTTTCCGATTGGAGGAAATAAAGCAAGGTGTGCAGAGCCAAGCACGAGCTTGCGAGAGCCTTGTTGTGTTCTAGGATGTAATTAGCATATTTCCGTTAAGGAACGCCTACTCTGAAGTGCGCATGTACAATAACTAAATTTGTCCCTTTTCACTCCTAAACAATGCTATTCTTCACAACTTTTGGCAAAGGGTAAAGTCTACAAAACTTAGTCCTCTCTTTTTGTAACATTCTAGTTTTGTAAACAGAAAAGTGTATTGAGATCAAATGTTTCATTGATGAGAAAATTAAATTGATCAGAATGTTGGCCCAAATCCATCTCCTTCAGTCTTCTCCCACTGCCAGCCACTGGGCTTCCTTTCACCACCATATTTGGTTGTGAAAGTGGAAACGCCAACAGGATGCTTCGCATTTATACATTAGGTGAAATATCTGTGTCATTGTTCTATCTGTGATTATTATTCCAGTCTATTTCCGTCCGTCACTAGTTACCACAGCCACAAAGTCATAATTATGGCAAAACCCTGCCTAGTAAATAAAACTTATCTTCTTAAAATCTGATTTTAAACCTAACATTAACCACACTGCTAACCCCATGCCTAACCCTAAGCCTAAATTTCAGACCTAAAAGCTAATTTTTGTTTTCATTAATTTTTACGATATAGCCCATTTTAACTTTGTGGCTGTAACTAATTAGTGACAACCCATATTTCCTGTCCATGTCTAGAACTGATGACTGACCAGACTCTGGAGTATTTTCTCAGCCAGGGGAAGATCCAGGTTAAGGATGCAGCAGATATTGAATGGGCCCATGCTGCCAACAGCAAGAACAAGATCACAGAGGCACTACAGAGTAAGACCATCTTGGATGGAGAGAGTTAACCAATAATTCATAGTGGATATGGTCGTATTCGTTATGTTGCCCAGCTTACTGCCTGTCTTTACACGGGCCCATTATTCCTATAGAGATGTTATATAATTCTGTGGAAAGTTGGGACTCTATTTGAAATACATAAGTGACTTGTCCACAACGTAACCCAGGGAGTTATCTGGTTGTGAAGATGCAGTGCATCAATTCATTTGCTCATTCTGTATTTCCTATCCATACACCAAGGCTCCGCCCACATGATAGAGGCAGACATACTTCTGAGGAGTAACGACCCTAAAGAGCCAATCATGGCTCATCCTCCTGAGACCGACAGTGATGTCACGCTGCGTGATTGGCTGAAGGAGGTCAAGGCATCAGACAAAGGGGTAAAGCTCGACTTCAAAAGGTGAATGATCTTTCTACTCATTTTTGTTTAGTACTTGTTATACTCTTAGTTGTATTTAACTAGCTATAGGTGTACTCTCATTTGTGTATTACCTGTAAGTATGATAGAGTATTGTACAACCTGTCATAATGTAAGTAGCCTTGTCTGAGCCTGAACGGCACATAGTGCAGGAGCTACCACCATTCACAGACGCTAACTGCTTGAGTGCCTATTGACGATAGTATCTTCTGACTGGAGGAGCTACCACCATTCACAGACGCTAACTGCTTGAGCGCCTATTGACGATAGTATCTTCTGACTGGAGGAGCTACCACCATTCACAGACGCTAACTACTTGAGCGCCTATTGACGATAGTATCTTCTGACTGGAGGAGCTACCACCATTCACAGACGCTAACTGCTTGAGCGCCTATTGACGATAGTATCTTCTGACTGGAGGAGCTACCACCATTCACAGACGCTAACTGCTTGAGCGCCTATTGACGATAGTATCTTCTGACTGGAGGAGCTACCACCATTCACAGACGCTAACTGCTTGAGCGCCTATTGACGATAGTATCTTCTGACTGGAGGAGCTACCACCATTCACAGACGCTAACTGCTTGAGCGCCTATTGACGATAGTATCTTCTGACTGGAGGAGCTACCACCATTCACAGACGCTAACTGCTTGAGCGCCTACTGACGATAGTATCTTCTGACTGGAGGAGCTACCACCATTCACAGACGCTAACTGCTTGAGCGCCTACTGACGATAGTATCTTCTGACTGGAGGAGCTACCACCATTCACAGACGCTAACTGCTTGAGCGCCTACTGACGATAGTATCTTCTGACTGGAGGAGCTACCACCATTCACAGACGCTAACTGCTTGAGCGCCTATTGACGATAGTATCTTCTGACTGGAGGAGCTACCACCATTCACAGACGCTAACTGCTTGAGCGCCTATTGACGATAGTATCTTCTGACTGGAGGAGCTACCACCATTCACAGACGCTAACTGCTTGAGCGCCTATTGACGATAGTATCTTCTGACTGGAGGAGCTACCACCATTCACAGACGCTAACTGCTTGAGCGCCTATTGACGATAGTATCTTCTGACTGGAGGAGCTACCACCATTCACAGACGCTAACTGCTTGAGCGCCTATTGACGATAGTATCTTCTGACTGGAGGAGCTACCACCATTCACAGACGCTAACTGCTTGAGCGCCTATTGACGATAGTATCTTCTGACTGGAGGAGCTACCACCATTCACAGACGCTAACTGCTTGAGCGCCTATTGACGATAGTATCTTCTGACTGGAGGAGCTACCACCATTCACAGACGCTAACTGCTTGAGCGCCTATTGACGATAGTATCTTCTGACTGGAGGAGCTACCACCATTCACAGACGCTAACTGCTTGAGCGCCTATTGACGATAGTATCTTCTGACTGGAGGAGCTACCACCATTCACAGACGCTAACTGCTTGAGCGCCTATTGACGATAGTATCTTCTGACTGGAGGAGCTACCACCATTCACAGACGCTAACTGCTTGAGCGCCTATTGACGATAGTATCTTCTGACTGGAGGAGCTACCACCATTCACAGACGCTAACTGCTTGAGCGCCTATTGACGATAGTATCTTCTGACTGGAGGAGCTACCACCATTCACAGACGCTAACTGCTTGAGCGCCTATTGACGATAGTATCTTCTGACTGGAGGAGCTACCACCATTCACAGACGCTAACTACTTGAGTGCCTATTGACGATAGTATCTTCTGACTGGAGGAGCTACCACCATTCACAGACGCTAACTGCTTGAGCGCCTATTGACGATAGTATCTTCTGACTGGAGGAGCTACCACCATTCACAGACGCTAACTGCTTGAGCGCCTATTGACGATAGTATCTTCTGACTGGAGGAGCTACCACCATTCACAGACGCTAACTGCTTGAGCGCCTATTGACGATAGTATCTTCTGACTGGAGGAGCTACCACCATTCACAGACGCTAACTGCTTGAGCGCCTATTGACGATAGTATCTTCTGACTGGAGGAGCTACCACCATTCACAGACGCTAACTGCTTGAGTGCCTATTGACGATAGTATCTTCTGACTGGAGGAGCTACCACCATTCACAGACGTGAACTACTTGAGTGCCTATTGACGATAGTATCTTCTGACTGGAGGAGCTACCACCATTCACAGACGCTAACTACTTGAGTGCCTATTGACGATAGTATCTTCTGACTGGAGGAGCTACCACCATTCACAGACGCTAACTGCTTGAGCGCCTATTGACGATAGTATCTTCTGACTGGAGGAGCTACCACCATTCACAGACGCTAACTACTTGAGTGCCTATTGACGATAGTATCTTCTGACTGGAGGAGCTACCACCATTCACAGACGCTAACTGCTTGAGCGCCTATTGACGATAGTATCTTCTGACTGGAGGAGCTACCACCATTCACAGACGCTAACTGCTTGAGCGCCTATTGACGATAGTATCTTCTGACTGGAGGAGCTACCACCATTCACAGACGCTAACTGCTTGAGCGCCTATTGACGATAGTATCTTCTGACTGGAGGAGCTACCACCATTCACAGACGCTAACTGCTTGAGCGCCTATTGACGATAGTATCTTCTGACTGGAGGAGCTACCACCATTCACAGACGCTAACTGCTTGAGTGCCTATTGACGATAGTATCTTCTGACTGGAGGAGCTACCACCATTCACAGACGTGAACTACTTGAGTGCCTATTGACGATAGTATCTTCTGACTGGAGGAGCTACCACCATTCACAGACGCTAACTACTTGAGTGCCTATTGACGATAGTATCTTCTGACTGGAGGAGCTACCACCATTCACAGACGCTAACTGCTTGAGCGCCTATTGACGATAGTATCTTCTGACTGGAGGAGCTACCACCATTCACAGACGCTAACTGCTTGAGCGCCTATTGACGATAGTATCTTCTGACTGGAGGAGCTACCACCATTCACAGACGCTAACTGCTTGAGCGCCTATTGACGATAGTATCTTCTGACTGGAGGAGCTACCACCATTCACAGACGCTAACTGCTTGAGCGCCTATTGACGATAGTATCTTCTGACTGGAGGAGCTACCACCATTCACAGACGCTAACTGCTTGAGCGCCTACTGACGATAGTATCTTCTGACTGGAGGAGCTACCACCATTCACAGACGCTAACTGCTTGAGCGCCTACTGACGATAGTATCTTCTGACTGGAGGAGCTACCACCATTCACAGACGCTAACTGCTTGAGCGCCTACTGACGATAGTATCTTCTGACTGGAGGAGCTACCACCATTCACAGACGCTAACTGCTTGAGCGCCTATTGACGATAGTATCTTCTGACTGGAGGAGCTACCACCATTCACAGACGCTAACTGCTTGAGCGCCTATTGACGATAGTATCTTCTGACTGGAGGAGCTACCACCATTCACAGACGCTAACTGCTTGAGCGCCTATTGACGATAGTATCTTCTGACTGGAGGAGCTACCACCATTCACAGACGCTAACTGCTTGAGCGCCTATTGACGATAGTATCTTCTGACTGGAGGAGCTACCACCATTCACAGACGCTAACTGCTTGAGCGCCTATTGACGATAGTATCTTCTGACTGGAGGAGCTACCACCATTCACAGACGCTAACTGCTTGAGCGCCTATTGACGATAGTATCTTCTGACTGGAGGAGCTACCACCATTCACAGACGCTAACTGCTTGAGCGCCTATTGACGATAGTATCTTCTGACTGGAGGAGCTACCACCATTCACAGACGCTAACTGCTTGAGCGCCTATTGACGATAGTATCTTCTGACTGGAGGAGCTACCACCATTCACAGACGCTAACTGCTTGAGCGCCTATTGACGATAGTATCTTCTGACTGGAGGAGCTACCACCATTCACAGACGCTAACTGCTTGAGCGCCTATTGACGATAGTATCTTCTGACTGGAGGAGCTACCACCATTCACAGACGCTAACTGCTTGAGCGCCTATTGACGATAGTATCTTCTGACTGGAGGAGCTACCACCATTCACAGACGCTAACTGCTTGAGCGCCTATTGACGATAGTATCTTCTGACTGGAGGAGCTACCACCATTCACAGACGCTAACTGCTTGAGCGCCTATTGACGATAGTATCTTCTGACTGGAGGAGCTACCACCATTCACAGACGCTAACTACTTGAGTGCCTATTGACGATAGTATCTTCTGACTGGAGGAGCTACCACCATTCACAGACGCTAACTGCTTGAGCGCCTATTGACGATAGTATCTTCTGACTGGAGGAGCTACCACCATTCACAGACGCTAACTGCTTGAGCGCCTATTGACGATAGTATCTTCTGACTGGAGGAGCTACCACCATTCACAGACGCTAACTGCTTGAGCGCCTATTGACGATAGTATCTTCTGACTGGAGGAGCTACCACCATTCACAGACGCTAACTGCTTGAGCGCCTATTGACGATAGTATCTTCTGACTGGAGGAGCTACCACCATTCACAGACGCTAACTGCTTGAGTGCCTATTGACGATAGTATCTTCTGACTGGAGGAGCTACCACCATTCACAGACGTGAACTACTTGAGTGCCTATTGACGATAGTATCTTCTGACTGGAGGAGCTACCACCATTCACAGACGCTAACTACTTGAGTGCCTATTGACGATAGTATCTTCTGACTGGAGGAGCTACCACCATTCACAGACGCTAACTGCTTGAGCGCCTATTGACGATAGTATCTTCTGACTGGAGGAGCTACCACCATTCACAGACGCTAACTACTTGAGTGCCTATTGACGATAGTATCTTCTGACTGGAGGAGCTACCACCATTCACAGACGCTAACTGCTTGAGCGCCTATTGACGATAGTATCTTCTGACTGGAGGAGCTACCACCATTCACAGACGCTAACTGCTTGAGCGCCTATTGACGATAGTATCTTCTGACTGGAGGAGCTACCACCATTCACAGACGCTAACTGCTTGAGCGCCTATTGACGATAGTATCTTCTGACTGGAGGAGCTACCACCATTCACAGACGCTAACTGCTTGAGCGCCTATTGACGATAGTATCTTCTGACTGGAGGAGCTACCACCATTCACAGACGCTAACTGCTTGAGTGCCTATTGACGATAGTATCTTCTGACTGGAGGAGCTACCACCATTCACAGACGTGAACTACTTGAGTGCCTATTGACGATAGTATCTTCTGACTGGAGGAGCTACCACCATTCACAGACGCTAACTACTTGAGTGCCTATTGACGATAGTATCTTCTGACTGGAGGAGCTACCACCATTCACAGACGCTAACTGCTTGAGCGCCTATTGACGATAGTATCTTCTGACTGGAGGAGCTACCACCATTCACAGACGCTAACTGCTTGAGCGCCTATTGACGATAGTATCTTCTGACTGGAGGAGCTACCACCATTCACAGACGCTAACTACTTGAGTGCCTATTGACGATAGTATCTTTTGACTGGAGGAGCTACCACCATTCACAGACGCTAACTGCTTGAGCGCCTATTGACGATAGTATCTTCTGACTGGAGGAGCTACCACCATTCACAGACGCTAACTGCTTGAGCGCCTATTGACGATAGTATCTTCTGACTGGAGGAGCTACCACCATTCACAGACGCTAACTGCTTGAGCGCCTATTGACGATAGTATCTTCTGACTGGAGGAGCTACCACCATTCACAGACGCTAACTGCTTGAGCGCCTATTGACGATAGTATCTTCTGACTGGAGGAGCTACCACCATTCACAGACGCTAACTGCTTGAGTGCCTATTGACGATAGTATCTTCTGACTGGAGGAGCTACCACCATTCACAGACGCTAACTGCTTGAGCGCCTATTGACGATAGTATCTTCTGACTGGAGGAGCTACCACCATTCACAGACGCTAACTGCTTGAGCGCCTATTGACGATAGTATCTTCTGACTGCAGGAGCTACCACCATTCACAGACGCTAACTGCTTGAGCGCCTATTGACGATAGTATCTTCTGACTGCAGGAGCTACCACCATTCACAGACGCTAACTGCTTGAGCGCCTATTGACGATAGTATCTTCTGACTGGAGGAGCTACCACCATTCACAGACGCTAACTGCTTGAGTGCCTATTGACGATAGTATCTTCTGACTGGAGGAGCTACCACCATTCACAGACGCTAACTGCTTGAGTGCCTATTGACGATAGTATCTTCTGACTGGAGGAGCTACCACCATTCACAGACGCTAACTGCTTGAGCGCCTATTGACGATAGTATCTTCTGACTGGAGGAGCTACCACCATTCACAGACGCTAACTGCTTGAGCGCCTATTGACGATAGTATCTTCTGACTGGAGGAGCTACCACCATTCACAGACGCGAACTACTTGAGTGCCTATTGACGATAGTATCTTCTGACTGGAGGAGCTACCACCATTCACAGACGCTAACTGCTTGAGTGCCTATTGACGATAGTATCTTCTGACTGGAGGAGCTACCACCATTCACAGACGCGAACTACTTGAGTGCCTATTGACGATAGTATCTTCTGACTGGAGGAGCTACCACCATTCACAGACGCGAACTACTTGAGTGCCTATTGACGATAGTATCTTCTGACTGGAGGAGCTACCACCATTCACAGACGCTAACTGCTTGAGCGCCTATTGACGATAGTATCTTCTGACTGGAGGAGCTACCACCATTCACAGACGTGAACTACTTGAGTGCCTATTGACAATAGTATCTTCTGACTGGAGGAGTTACCACCATTCACAGACGCGAACTACTTGAGTGCCTATTGACAATAGTATCTTCTGACTGGAGGAGCTACCACCATTCACAGACGCTAACTGCTTGAGCGCCTACTGACGATAGTATCTTCTGACTGGGGGAGTTTTGTTAAGAGCCTCGAGTGGTGGTGGTCTAAGGCTGGGATGTCCTTGTCCAATCACGCTCGAGCGACTCGTGTGGCGGGCCGGGCGCGTGCACGCTACACTCAACAAAAATATATAAATGCAATATGTAAAGTGTTGGTTTCATGAGCTGAAATAAAAGATCCCAGAAATGTTCTATGTGCATAAAAAGCTGCTGATTGATCAACAATCTGATTAAACCGTATGATAATTACACAGGTGCACCTTGTGCTAGGGACAATAAACGGCCACACTAAAATGTGCAGTTTTGTCACACAACACAATGCCGCAGATGACTCAAGTATTGACAGAGCGCGCAATTGGCATGCTGACTGCAGGAATGTCCACCAGAGCTGTGGCCAGAAAATGTAATGTTCATATCTCTACCATAAGCCACCTACCAACGTTGTTTTAGAGAATTTGGCAGTATGTCCAACCGGCCTAACACCCGCAAACCACGTGTATGGCGTTATGTGGGCGAGGGGTTTGCTGATGTCAACGTTGTGGAATGGGCAGGCATAAGCTACGAACACAATTGCATTTTATTGACGGCAATTTGAATGCAGATAGATACCGTGACGAGATCCTGAGGCCCATTGTCGTGCCGTTCATCTGCCGCCAACACCTCATGTTTCAGCATGATAATGCACTGCCCCATGTTGCAAGGATCTGTACACAATTCCTGGAAGCTGAAAATGTCCCAGTTCTTCCATGGCCTGCATATTCACCAGACATGTCACCCATTGAGCATGTTTGGGATGCTCTGGATTGACGTGTATGACAGCGTGTTCCTGTCCATGTCCAGAACTGATGCCAATATCCAGCAACTTTGAACAGCCATTGAAGAGGAGTGAGACAACATTCAACAGGCCACAATGAACAGCCTAATCAACTCTATGTGAAGGAAATGTGTCACGCTGCATGAGGCAAATGGTGGTCACACCAGATACTAACTGGTTTTCTGATCCACTCCATTACTTTTTGTGTAATGTCTCTGTGACCAACAGATGCATATCAGTATCCCCAGTCATGTGAAATCCATAGATTAGGACCTAATGAATTTATTTTAATTGACTGATTTTCCTTCTGAACCTAAACTCAGTAAAATTGTTGAAATTGTTGTGTTTTTATATTTCTGTTCAGTATATTTCAGTGGAGATTTTCCAATCCATGACCAGGGTTAAGTTGTGTCCATGGAAACCGTCCGTATAATTTTCTCTGTCAGTTTTGTGTGATCCCATTGGTTGTTCATCCCAGCCTGGCAGCGGTCGCTCCATCCATGGTGTTATTAGATGAGGTTCGGGCTGAGCTCCGTGGTCCCGTGTGGATCAACGCTGACATCCTGCCAGGCCCTGGAGGCAAGGCCACACCCCTTGACCCCAAAGTCTTCCTGGAGGCAACTGTGACCCCTGGCTCCCATGGTGATGTTCTCTCCCTGGGCTGGACAACGGGCTGGACTGCAGATACACACAACCCAGGTGAGTTACCTGAACACAGACGAGCTGGTGTTTACGTCATACCTGCTACCTGCCGTGGCTGTAGTCAGTCATCTTACCTGGTAAATATAATTTGCAGGTATAATGTTTAATAACATATAAGTATGTAGGAGCCTTATGATGTCTTAATAACGTCTCTGCCCCACAGGGTACAGCTGGGAGATGGTGAGGGAGATGGAGGCAGTGTGTCGGACCCTAAGACACCCGGTCACCTTCCCTGTCAGAGCAGCCCTCCTGGCCCAGTCATTCTCCCAGTTACACTGGCTTCTCCAGCAGTCAGACAGGTCTGATTTTATTATCTTTATTTAACTAGGCAAGTCAGTTAAGAACAAATTCATATTTACAACAACGGTCTAGGAACAGTGGGTTAACTGCCTTGTTCAGGGGCAGAATGACAGATTTTTTTTTACCTTGTCAGCTTGGGGATTCAATCTAGCAACCTTTTGGTTACTGGCCCTACACTCTAATCCGTCGGTCCTCTACTCTCTCCTCTCTATCCCTCCATCTGTTCTCTACTCTCTCCTCTCTATCCCTCCATCTGTTCTCTACTCTCTCCTCTCTATCCCTCCATCTGTTCTCTACTCTCTCCTCTCTATCCCTCCATCTGTTCTCTACTCTCTCCTCTCTATCCCTCCATCTGTTCTACTCTCTCCTCTCTATCCCTCCATCTGTTCTCTACTCTCTCCTCTCTATCCCTCCATCTGTTCTCTACTCTCTCCTCTCTATCCCTCCATCTGTTCTCTACTCTCTCCTCTCTATCCCTCCATCTGTTCTCTACTCTCTCCTCTCTATCCCTCCATCTGTTCTCTACTCTCTCCTCTCTATCCCTCCGTCTGTTCTCTACTCTCTCCTCTCTATCCCTCCATCTGTTCTCTACTCTCTCCTCTCTATCCCTCCATCTGTCCTCTACTCTTTCCTCTCTATCCCTCCATCTGTCCTCTACTCTCTCCTCTCTATCCCTCCGTCTGTCCTCTACTCTCTCCTCTCTATCCCTCCATCTGTCCTCTACTCTCTCCTCTCTATCCCTCCATCTGTCCTCTACTCTCTCCTCTCTATCCCTCCATCTGTTCTCTACTCTCTCCTCTCTATCCCTCCATCTGTCCTCTACTCTCTCCTCTCTATCCCTCCGTCTGTCCTCTACTCTCTCCTCTCTATCCCTCCATCTGTTCTCTACTCTCTCCTCTCTATCCCTCCGTCTGTCCTCTACTCTCTCCTCTCTATCCCTCCATCTGTTCTCTACTCTCTCCTCTCTATCCCTCCGTCTGTCCTCTACTCTCTCCTCTCTATCCGCTGTTTGTGAGTCTAATCAAAATTGTATTTGTCAGGTGCTGAATGCAACGGTAGACCTTACAGTGAAATGCTGACTTACAAGCCCTTAACCAACAAGGCAGTTTTAAGAAAATAACCCCCCAAAAAGTAAGAGAGAAGAATAACAAAAAATTTAAGAGCAGCAGAAAATAACAATAGTGGGGCTATATACAGGGTGTTACGGTACAGAGTCAATGTGGAGGCTATATACAGGGTATTATGGTACAGAGTCAATGTGGAGGCTATATACAGGGTGTTACGGTACAGAGTCAATGTGGAGGCTATATACAGGGTGTTACGGTACAGAGTCAACGTGGAGGCTATATACAGGGTGTTACGGTACAGAGTCAATGTGGAGGCTATATACAGGGTATTACGGTACAGAGTCAATGTGGAGGCTATATACAGGGTGTTACGGTACAGAGTCAATGTGGAGGCTATATACAGGGTATTACGGTACAGAGTCAATGTGGAGGCTATATACAGGGTGTTACGGTACAGAGTCAATGTGGAGGCTATATACAGGGTGTTACGGTACAGAGTCAACGTGGAGGCTATATACAGGGTGTTACGGTACAGAGTCAATGTGGAGGCTATATACAGGGTATTATGGTACAGAGTCAATGTGGAGGCTATATACAGGGTGTTACGGTACAGAGTCAATGTGGAGGCTATATACAGGGTATTATGGTACAGAGTCAATGTGGAGGCTATATACAGGGCATTACGGTACAGAGTCAATGTGGAGGCTATATACAGGGGGTACCGGTACAGAGTCAATGTGGAGGCTATATACAGGGGGTACCGGTACAGAGTCAATGTGGAGGCTATATACAGGGGGTACCGGTACAGAGTCAATGTGGAGGCTATATACAGGGGGTACCGGTACAGAGTCAATGTGGAGGCTATATACAGGGGGTACCGGTACAGAGTCAATGTGAGGGGGGCACCGGTGTCGAGGTAATATGTACATGTAGGTAGAGTTATTAAAGTAACTGCATAGATAACAGAGTAGGGGGGGGCAATGCAAATAGTCTGGGTAGCCATTTGATTAGCTGTTCAGGAGTCTTATGGCTTGGGGGTCTGCAAGCTAATGATAACTTATTTCAGATCTAATAGCATGAGATCCCAGGATGTTGTCCCTGCTCTGCTCAAACACCTGATTCTACTAATCAGCTGTTCCCAGGACCTTTTGTAGGTAAAGCACATTTCAGTGACAGACAATACAACTCTGTGATCTGACCCTGTCTGTTGTTCCCTCTCCTAGGTACAGCCTGACAGTGTGGATAACCCTGTCTGTTGTTCCCTCTCCTAGGTACAGCCTGACAGTGTGGATAACCCTGTCTGTTGTTCCCTCTCCTAGGTACAGCCTGACAATATGGACTGGCCACACTGATGTCTTCGTTGTAAAGGACCTACTGCCTTACAGGAGTGAGATCGACAAGACTAGGATATATTACGACCTGCTAGACTCACAGAGGACACAGCTCAGAGGACTAACAGGCTACTGATCTTGTGTTATTAAAAAATAAAAATAAATCTCTATTTGTGTCTCTGCATTGTTGTGAAGGGCACGTAAGTAAGCATTTCACTGTTAGTCTACATCTGTTGTTTTAACGAAGCACGTGAGGAATATTTCATTTGATTCGAAAGCCCCGGGCCTTATGATCTCAAAGGTCAAAACTGATCCTAGATCAGCACTGCTGAATATGGGCCCAGAGCTCAGAAGACGTCTAGTCGTGAAAGGACAACAGTTGTACACCCTATTCCCTTATGTGATGCACTACTTTTGACCAGAGACATAGAGACCAGTACGTTTTCAATCAGATGTCAGGAATGGGGGTGCCAGGCCTGTGAAAGGAGTCGGATGAAACAGATTCTCTAGCAGACTGTATTTTACTGGAGTTACACAAGACCAATTAACAATAACCATTCAGAAGTCAGAGACAATAGTTACCGTTTCTGAAGGGAAATCAGGGCCACAGTTCAGGATCACAATGTAGCAGAATGATTTCCAGTTTGAACAAAACATTGGGCCACAGTTCAGGATCACAATGTAGCAGAATGATTTCCAGTTTGAACAAAACATTTAACTTTAACATTTGTCCAAAAACTATTTTTTGATATCAAATGTGTTTTTCAAATAATAGATTATATTGATATGTTATATGTGAATACATTATTAGATTATATCAGCGTTTCTTAAAGTGGGTCGCGGACCTGATAATGGTGGGTTGTGACGGAAATGTAGAATTCTTTCATCAATTACTGGAATTGATTTGGCCAAGTGCAACTGTTCAACTGTTCTGTTCAATGCTCTCTCTGTTCAGTGCTCTCTCTGTTCAGTGCTCTCTCTGTTCAGTGCTCTCTCTGTTCAGTGCTCTCTCTGTTCAGTGCTCTCTCTGTTCAGTGCTCTCTCTGGTCAGTGCTCTCTCTGTTCAGTGCTCTCTCTGTTCAGTGCTCTCTCTGTTCAGTGCTCTCTCTGTTCAGTGCTCTCTCTGTTCAGTGCTCTCTGTGTTCAGTGCTCTCTCTGTTCAGTGCTCTCTCTGTTCAGTGCTCTCTCTGTTCAGTGCTCTCTGTGTTCAGTGCTCTCTCTGTTCAGTGCTCTCTCTGTTCAGTGCTCTCTCTGTTCAGTGCTCTCTCTGTTCAGTGCTCTCTCTGTTCAGTGCTCTCTCTGTTCAGTGCTCTCTCTGTTCAGTGCTCTCTCTGTTCAGTGCTCTCTGTGTTCAGTGCTCTCTCTGTTCAGTGCTCTCTCTGTTCAGTGCTCTCTCTGTTCAGTGCTCTCTCTGTTCAGTGATGACTTTCTGTCTCTTTCATACAAACTTTGAGAAATAACGAGGAGCTCCCAGAATGTGTTTTGTGTGTGGAAGTGCTTAGTAATGAGTCTCTCAAAACGAACCAATTAATAAAACGACACGTCCTGATCAAACATCCACAGCATGGTGGTCAACCCAGGGAGGTATTTCAGAACAGGACAGAATGCTTCAGGAAACGAACATCCACAGCATGGTGGTCAACCCAGGGAGGTATTTCAGAACAGGGCAGAATGCTTCAGGAAACGAACATCCACAGCATGGTGGTCAACCCAGGGAGGTCTTTCAGAACAGGGCAGAATGCTTCAGGAAACGAACATCCACAGCATGGTGGTCAACCCAGGGAGGTCTTTCAGAACACTGCAGAATGCTTCAGGAAACGATGCTTCCAAAGTGGAAAAGTAAGTTAACAAGCAAGGCATTGTTTTCATTTTATAACAGCACAAAGCATAAGCACAAATAAGGGAGTAATATCTCATAGTAGTTGATGTGAGTTTCTCTTTCAAACAAGCCCCTGGCCTTGTTACGTTAATTACAATGTTAGCCAAAGTAAGCTAGCTAGCTACTGATAGTGCAACTCGAGTAACAGTACAGATGACAAATTCAGGCCTACTGTACATTTTACTGTAGAAATTATTGTTCAAAACAAGACTAGGTTGGAACTGTTGCTGTTAAAATACAAGTAATTTTAATTCTGAACTGCAATCAACTGAAGCAAGATACACTCACACAGTTCTGGGTTGTCCATCTACAGCAGGAAGTGGCCTCCTGCCTGACTGAGAACCCACTCACACAGTTCTGGGTTGTTCATCTACAGCAGGAAGCGGCCTCCTGCCTGACTGAGAACCCACTCACACAGTTCTGGGTTGTTCATCTACAGCAGGAAGTGGCCTCCTGCCTGACTGAGAACCCACTCACACAGTTCTGGGTTGTTCATCTACAACAGGAAGTGGCCTCCTGCCTGACTGAGAACCCACTCACACAGTTCTGGGTTGTCCATCTACAGCAGGAAGTGGCCTCCTGCCTGACTGAGAACCCACTCACACAGTTCTGGGTTGTCCATCTACAGCAGGAAGCGGCCTCCTGCCTGACTGAGAACCCACTCACACAGTTCTGGGTTGTTCATCTACAGCAGGAAGTGGCCTCCTGCCTGACTGAGAACCCACTCACACAGTTCTGGGTTGTTCATCTACAACAGGAAGTGGCCTCCTGCCTGACTGAGAACCCACTCACACAGTTCTGGGTTGTTCATCTACAACAGGAAGTGGTTTCCTGCCTGACTGAGAACCCACTCACACAGTTCTGGGTTGTTCATCTACAGCAGGAAGTGGCCTCCTGCCTGACTGAGAACCCACTCACACAGTTCTGGGTTGTTCATCTACAGCAGGAAGCGGCCTCCTGCCTGACTGAGAACCCACTCACACAGTTCTGGGTTGTTCATCTACAGCAGGAAGTGGCCTCCTGCCTGACTGAGAACCCACTCACACAGTTCTGGGTTGTTCATCTACAGCAGGAAGTGGCCTCCTGCCTGACTGAGAAACCCACTCACACAGTTCTGGGTTGTTCATCTACAGCAGGAAGCGGCCTCCTGCCTGACTGAGAACCCACTCACACAGTTCTGGGTTGTTCATCTACAACAGGAAGTGGTTTCCTGCCTGACTGAGAACCCACTCACACAGTTCTGGGTTGTTCATCTACAGCAGGAAGTGGCCTCCTGCCTGACTGAGAACCCACTCACACAGTTCTGGGTTGTTCATCTACAGCAGGAAGCGGCCTCCTGCCTGACTGAGAACCCACTCACACAGTTCTGGGTTGTTCATCTACAGCAGGAAGTGGCCTCCTGCCTGACTGAGAACCCACTCACACAGTTCTGGGTTGTTCATCTACAACAGGAAGTGGTCTCCTGCCTGACTGAGAACCCACTCACACAGTTCTGGGTTGTTCATCTACAACAGGAAGTGGTCTCTGCCTGACTGAGAACCCACTCACACAGTTCTGGGTTGTTCATCTACAGCAGGAAGCGGCCTCCTGCCTGACTGAGAACCCACTCACACAGTTCTGGGTTGTTCATCTACAACAGGAAGTGGTCTCCTGTCTGACTGAGAACCCACTCACACAGTTCTGGGTTGTTTCATCTACAGCAGGAAGCGGCCTCCTGCCTGACTGAGAACCCACTCACACAGTTCTGGGTTGTCCATCTACAGCAGGAAGCGGCCTCCTGCCTGACTGAGAACCCACTCACACAGTTCTGGGTTGTCCATCTACAGCAGGAAGCGGCCTCCTGCCTCACTGAGAAAGCAGATGTTCTGATCCAATTTGGCTCCACATACCTATGTGAGTCAGGGTTCTCTAGTACAGAAACCGTGTCAATGCTGAGCATGACCTCAGTGTTGCACTAAAGCAGAGCCCAGAATAGACATGCTTGTTGAAAACTTCAACCAGCCACACACATCTCATTAGGACTGTGTGTTTTTTCTCATCTGTGTGACGTGATCAAATCAGTTTATTCCAAATCAGAATAAAAAGTGTATTGTATTTTAACAGCAAGAGTTCCAACCTAGACAGATATGTGTTTTTAATGGGGAAAAATAAACATGAAAATGTATTTATGGCTATTTCATTGTGATTTGTTTTTGTCTATATTGCATTTTTTTTTAGGGATAAGGGCAATGAAGTGTACCAATATTTCCGTATAGTTGCGTATTTTCCTAAGCTCGGGTCCCAGGAAAACAGAATTTGTCATTTTTTGTCCCAGGCTGAAAAAGTTTTAAAAAAACCCTGCATTATAATATACATTATATATTAATGTATTATATTAATACATTATATATGAAGATATTATATCAATATAATATATTAATGCATTATATGTGAATATATTATGACTACATTCTGTATATTATTACATTCTATGAAAACATATTAATACATATTATAGATTATTATATACATGATAGTATATATGAATATATTATATTAATACAATATATATATTAATACATTATGTTATATTAATACATATTATATATTACTACTATATATTACTACTGTATTATGTATTATAATACATTGTATTTTATTAATACATATATATGAATACATTATAAATTACTATTATATTAATACATATGCATACATTTCATTATATTAATACATTATATTAAGATGTATATGAATACATATGATGTAAATATATTATATTAATACATTATATTAATACATTATATATGAATACATTATATTATATCAATACATTATATTATATTAATACATTATATATTAATATATTATATTAATATATTATATGAATACATATTATATTAATACATTGTATTATATGAATACATATATTAATACATTACATATGAATACATATTATATTAATACATTACATATGAATACATTATCTATGAATATATATTATATTAATACATTATCTATGAATATATATTATATTAATACATTATCTATGAATACATATTGTATTAATACATTATATTAATACATTATCTATGAATACATATTATTTTAATACATTACATATGAATACATATTATATTAATACATCACATATGAATACATATTATATTAATACATTATCTATGAATACATATTGTATTAATACATTATATTATATTAATACATTATATATGAATACATATTATATTAATACATTATCTATGAATACATATTATATTAATACATTACATATGAATACATATTATATTAATACATTATCTATGAATACATATTGTATTAATACATTATATTATATTAAAACATTATATATGAATACATATTATATTAATACATTATATATGAATACATATTATATTAATACATGATCTATGAATACATATTATATTAATACATTATCTATGAATACATATTATATTAATACATTATCTATGAATACATATTGTATTAATACATTATATTATATTAATACATTATCTATGAATACATATTGTATTAATACATTATATTATATTAATACATTATATATGAATACATATTGTATAAATACATTATATTAATACATTATATATAAGATGACACCCTTGAAACTTCCTGTTCAGCTTAAAAATACGTATTTAATTAGCAGTGAAGGAGCACAACAGAACACGTGAAAGGTAACACAGCTACCTCGTCAAATGGTGTACAAAACAACCCTGTTGAATAAAATGTAAAGACAATGATTGGATGTTCTGAAATTCTTACTAATCACTTTAAAGCAGAACATTGCTCCTTATAATCAAGAAGCTTGAACTTCTTGTTTTCATCTTTTGGTTTTTCGTTCTTCCCTTTTGACTCGTACATTTTCCTTAATGAGTTTGATCTTCGACAGTCAGAGGAGTTCGCTTGAGTCCCAGATGTGTTTATGCTGTCTTGCCAACTCCGTTCAGTCTGTCATTGATTTAGTCAGAGAATGATTTAGTCAGAGAATGATTTAGTTAGAGAATGATTTAGTCAGAGAATGATTTAGTCAGATAATGATTTAGTCAGAGAATGATTTAGTTAGAGAATGATTTAGTTAGAGAATGATTTAGTTAGGGAATGATTTAGTTTGAGAATGATTTAGTTAGAGAATGATTTAGTTAGAGAATGATTTAGTTAGAGAATGATTTAGTCAGAGAATGATTTAGTCAGAGAATGATTTAGTTAGAGAATGATTTAGTCAGAGAATGATTTAATTAGAGAATGCCCCTCTTCTCTTTGACGATCCTGTCTTCTGTTCTTGTCAGAGAGTTTATAGAAGTCAAGGCTTCCAACAAAGTTCATTCCAATTAATTCCATGTGTTAAAAGTAGGGCTGGGATGTGGCAGAGACCTCACTATACGATATTATCATGACACGTAGGTGCCGATACGATATGCATTGTGATTCTCATGATTCTATATGTATTATGATTCGATACTAGGATGTTATTGCGATTTTTATGTCCCAAACATTGCTCACTATACTCTGAGTATACCAAACATAAAGAACACCTTCCTAATATTGAGTTGCACCCCCCTTTGCCCTCAGAACATCCTCAATTCATCAGATCATGGACTCTACAAGGTGTCAAGTGTTCCACATGGATGCTGGCCCATGTTGACTCCATTGCTTCCCACAGTTGTGTCAAGTTGGCTGAATGTCCTTTGTGTAGTGGACCATTCTTGATACACACGGGAAACTGTTGAGCATGAACACCCCAGCAGCGTTGCAGTTCTTAACACACTCAAACCGGTGCCCCTGGCACCTACTACCATCCCCCGTTCAAATACACTTCAATCTTTTGTCTTGCCCATTCACCCTCTGAATGGCGCACGTATACAATCCATGTCTCAGTTGCCTCGAGGCTTAAAAATCCTTCTTTAACCCGTCTCCTCCCCTTCATCTACACTGATTGAAGTGGATTTAACTAGTGACATCGATAAGGGATCATAGTCTGTCATGGACAGAGCCGTTCTTAATGTTTTGTATACTCAGTATATGTCTGTTGCAGAGAAAGCTGGTGGGAGGAGCTATAGACGAACGGGCTCATTGTTATGACTAGAATGGAATTAATGGAACGGTATCAACCACAAACATATGTAAACCATTGATTTAATTCCAGCCATTACAATGAGCCTGTCCACCTTTTAGCTCCTCCCACCATCCTCCACGACTCTGCTGCAGAGAGACCAGAGAGCCATGGGGAAATTCTTTATGAGACGTCATGGAAATAAAAGTGATGACAACACGTTGTTTTAAACACTATTTAATAAGACAATGGAGAACAAAGCTACGGGATGAAAAATAGAGTTTTGGCGTTGGCACAGCCGACTGGCGCAAGCTAACGCTACCAGGCAAAGAGAATCGATGTGATATCGTCCCAAAATAATATTACGATTGTAACTATAGATTTTTTATTTTTTAAAGCATTTCTGTCTGTTGTGCCATGCAGTTTCTGCATCTCAGGCTTCAAACGGAGAGCGATCGATTAATTAATCCTGGCATGTTCTCAATGGTCCTGATGCTAGGTGGTCCTCTGAATCGTTATTCCCTCATGAGCTTGATGGAATGACAAGTCTGGTTGGCAAAATAAGTGTAATTAAGCACATTGAAAAAGCTGGGATGAGCAAGAACTCTTCTGGTAGTTATTTGTTAACGACGTCATGGTCACACAGCAGCATGATGTCATGGTCACACAGCAGCATGATGTCATGGTCACACAGCAGCATGACGCCATGGTCACACAGCAGCATGATGTCATGGTCACACAGCAGCATGATGTCATGGTCACACAGCAGCACGACGTCATGGTCACACAGCAGCAACAATGCCATGGTCACACAGCAGCAACAATGCCATGGTCACACAGCAGCACGACGTCATGGTCACACAGCAGCAACAATGCCATGGTCACACAGCAGCAACAATGCCATGGTCACACAGCAGCAACAATGCTTGACATAGGAAGCGATCACAGTCAGCCAAGCACACAGTAGCCAGACACAAAGAAAATGCAACCTTTTTTTGGTCCCAGGACTGTTTGTGCTGTTTTGCCAAGGAGTAACAGGACCAAGACGGCACAAACAGATCTGGGATCAGTCTAGCATCGTTCGTCTTATTGGCCGAAAGAGCTCCTGGAGGTTGAACAGCTGTTTAATCTGCTCTGTCTGCATGGATTATCTCCTGGAGGTTGAACAGCTGTTTAATCTGCTCTGTCTGCATGGATTATCTCCTGGAGGTTGAACGGCTGTTTAATCTGCTCTGTCTGCATGGATTATCTCCTGGAGGTTGAACAGCTGTTTAATCTGCACTGTCTGCATGGAGTGTCTCCTGGAGGTTGAACAGCTGTTTAATCTGCTCTGTCTGCATGGATTATCTCCTGGAGGTTGAACAGCTGTTTAATCTGCTCTGTCTGCATGGATTATCTCCTGGAGGTTGAACAGCTGTTTAATCTGCTCTGTCTGCATGGATTATCTCCTGGAGGTTGAACGGCTGTTTAATCTGCTCTGTCTGCATGGATTATCTCCTGGAGGTTGAACAGCTGTTTAATCTTCACTGTCTGCATGGAGTGTCTCCTGGAGGTTGAACAGCTGTTTAATCTGCTCTGTCTGCATGGAGTGTCTCCTGGAGGTTGAACAGCTGTTTAATCTGCTCTGTCTGCATGGAGTGTCTCCTGGAGGTTGAACAGCTGTTTAATCTGCTCTGTCTGCATCGAGTGTCTCCTGGAGGTTGAACAGCTGTTTAATATGCTCTGTCTGCATGGATTATCTCCTGGAGGTTGAACGGCTGTTTAATCTGCTCTGTCTGCATGGATTATCTCCTGGAGGTTGAACAGCTGTTTAATCTGCTCTGTCTGCATGGATTATCTCCTGGAGGTTGAACAGCTGTTTAATCTTCTCTGTCTGCATGGATTATCTCCTGGAGGTTGAATGGCTGTTTAATCTGCTCTGTCTGCATGGATTATCTCCTGGAGGTTGAACAGCTGTTTAATCTGCTCTGTCTGCATGGATTATCTCCTGGAGGTTGAACAGCTGTTTAATCTGCTCTGTCTGCATGGATTATCTCCTGGAGGTTGAACAGCTGTTTAATCTGCTCTGTCTGCATGGAGTGTCTCCTCAGCAGTGTCTGCTTTGACTTCAGATCTCTGGGGGTGGCAGGAGCACAGGGGACAAGAGGCTTTGATCCCAGCCCTGCAACACCCCCATTCAGATTCAGTGCCTTGGTGCTTCCACTCAGG
This sequence comes from Oncorhynchus mykiss, assembly GCF_013265735.2. NCBI lineage: Eukaryota > Metazoa > Chordata > Actinopteri > Salmoniformes > Salmonidae > Oncorhynchus > Oncorhynchus mykiss. Next base: position 77,596,182 of record NC_048575.1, on the reverse strand, counting down.
CTGGGGCAGGTTGAGGTGGGGCTGACCCCGATGTCAGGTATGGGTGCGTGGGGGTTGAGAGGGGGCAGGTACCCCGGACGGGTGTGGGAGATGTGATCCAGGAGCAGGGCCCCCGAGCCTCTCCTCTCCAGGTTTGCAGGACCTCTTCTCTGGGCAGCACTCTCCAGGGACTCCCGGGAGCCCGACAGTGTGGAGGATCTACTACTGACCAGTTTACGCTTCTCAGTTCCCCCTACAACACCCCTGGAGGAGTCTCCACTCTCTGGATGGCTGCTGTGGCTGCCAAACTGGGGAAGCTGGGAGTCAGAGCTGTAATGGTCTATGCCAATGTTGCGGCGGCGAACCACATTCCTCAGGCTGGACACAGCCAGGTTGGGAAGGCAACAGTCTGGAGAGGTTTTGTTTACGGGGAGGACAGGCTCATGGGTGCCACAGGGGTAGCCTCCATAGCTTCCTCCGTCCCCCCGGTGCAGGAGGTTTGGGTGGGAATAAGCTGCAGCACTGTCGTAAGACATCTTCCTACTAAGGCCTCCTCTTCCTCCTACCCCGCCACATCCGTCACTCTCAATCACCTGAAAGAGAAAAAATATACAAATTAATTATTATACAGGCACATGACAAGTTATTCATTTTATTATTATCATGACCTGCTCCAGCAGCCCCGTGGCATCCTTGGGGTCGATACTTTGGTGGCGGGCGACGATCGGATGTGCCCCGGGCCCCACCCTTCCGGACCCAGAGAAGACCAGGCTGTTGACCCGGAAGGAGAGCTCTTCCTCTGGGGTGATGTCCAGCAGCTCCTCGGTCAGGCTGGAGGAAGAAGAAGAAAACACACATACATATTTGTTTGGAGAGGCTGGACCAATGGGAAGCTACTCGTGTAGTTCCCTGTGAGCAGTTTAGGGGCTAAAAAGCGCCTTGCTCAAGGGCAGGAGATAGTATCTAGGACACTGATGCCACCAACCCTCCAGTTGTCGATCTACTCCTGACCAGATTTTCTTCCCTGACAGACATAGGATTCAAACTGGTAACCCTCCAGTTGCCGACCCACTCTGGACCAGATTTTCTTTCCTGACAGATATAGGATTCAAACCAGTAACCCTCCAGTTGCTGGCCCACTTCTCTAACCTAGTCTAGGCTACCTACCTGGAGGCCTTGTTCTGCTGCAGCCAGGGTTCAGAGTGGAGCCGCTGGGGATGGAACAGCTTCACCACCCCTGGACCGGGGCCTCGAAACAAGTTAGGGTCCCTGGTCGGGGAGCCCGGCTGAGAAGAACCAGAACCAGCAGACCCAGAGATGTTTGTTCCACCACCCTGGTGGTGGTGCTCCCTGAGGCCCAGGAGGGGGCTCCCTGGCTGGGGTGAGGCAGTGGCTGAGGTGCCCTGTGGAGGGGTGCGGAGCTGGATCTCTGAGGGGGACATGAGGCAGGCAGCAGAGCCAGGGGTGAAATGCAGGCGCTCTTCCAGGTCGGGAGGCGGGGGTACGTTCAGGTACTGCTTGGTCATCTGGCGTCCTGACGGCAGCTTGTCCGTGGTGATGATGATGACCTGTAATAAAGGCCATCAGATGTTTTTTTTAAATCCAAAGCCACTTCTAGTAGAGGGTGCAAATGGATGGCCCCAGCAAAGGGTTGCAAAACTCTGGTTACTTTCCCAAAATTCCCAGGTTTTCCAGAAGTCCTGGTTGGAGGATTCCAGGAATCAGAAGGAGATCAGCAGGAAACCTCAAACCAGGATTTCTGGGGAAGTTACCAGAATTTTGCAACCCTTCCAAGCGGAATCAAACCCACATCCTTACCTCCTTGCCCTTGGCCTTGCAGGCATCCAGTAGGACTCTCAGGGCCTCGTTGTCCCCTGCGTTGACGGCATAGACCAGTGCTGAGAAGCCAGAGTGGTCGTCCAGGCTGGGGTCAGCTCCACTCCCCAGCAGTAGAGAGAGGACCTCTGCCCCCGCCTGTTCCAAACAGGCATGCATCAGGGCCGTCTTACCGGTCTTGTCCTGGATATTTGGGTCAGCTCCGCTCTCCAGCAGATACCTGTTGATGTAATGTTGATCAATACCTTGCGGAAACACCTGAAGGGGAGGTACAGGGTCTTATGGACACTACGGCAGGCCATTGGTGGCCAAGATTATTCATTAAGGGACGTTTTTGGTGCAGGATTTTGCTCCAGCCATAGCACCTGATTTAACTAATTATCCAATCATAGTCTTCAATACAAACTGTGTTAAGTCAGGTGTGTAACTATTTTGGCTGTTTAACTGTATGTAGTAAAAGCCTGCACTGGCCCATTTGGACACTCCTGCTCTGCTGAGCGGTGTTCCTACTTCGTTAACGTACCGAACCATCTTGTGTTTGGGCACGCTTTGTGCGTCCGTGTGGCGCGTCCTGCACGCCACCATCAGGGGCGTCTCGCCGCGCTCGTTGCTCTCGTTGATGTAAGCACCTCCCTCCAGCAGCAGGCGTGTCAGACGCAGTCGGCTCAGGAACACAGCCTTGAGCAGAGAATTCCCGTCCGTACGCACCAACATCGCGTCTTCCATGACAGCAGGGTTAAAGGTGAAAGGTCACGCTAATGCAGGTACCTGTACTGTTTCTTATAGGGTCATCTGTAATTTATGTATATGCAATTTTTTCAAGGCCCTGTGGGAATACAAATGGACAGGTCACTAAATAATCCAGACAACAGTATTTGAGCACAAGATAACCCAGGTCTAAACCTAACGCTGATTTGAAAGAAAGACAGAAGGGCCCAGAGGAGCAGAGTTGCCCAACCTTAGTGCGCTTTGATGAATTGACACTGACTTGGACAACACAGGATGTATTGCCTTGGACCACTCATGATGTATTGATACTGCCTTGGACCACACAGGATGTATTGACACTGCCTTGGACCACACAGGATGTATTGACACTGCCTTGGACCACTCATGATGTATTGATACTGCCTTGGACCACACAGGATGTATTGACACTGCCTTGGACAACACAGGATGTATTGACACTGCCTTGGACCACACAGGATGTATTGATACTGCCTTGGACAACACAGGATGTATTGATACTGTCTTGGACAACACAGGATGTATTGACACTGTCTAGGACCACACAGGATGTATTGACACTGCCTTGGACAATACAGGATGTATTGACACTGCCTTGGACCACTCACGATGTATTGACACTGCCTTGGACCACACATGATGTATTGATACTGCCTTGGACAACACAGGATGTATTGACACTGCCTTGGACAACACAAGATGTATTGATACTGTCTTGGCCAACACAGGATGTATTGATACTGTCTTGGACAACACAGGATGTATTGATACTGCCTTGGACAACACATGATGTATTGACACTGCCTTGGACAACACAGGATGGATTGATACTGCCTTGGACCACTCATGATGTCCTGCTCACCTACAGTCTCTCCTCTTCATTGTCAAAACCTCTGATGGCTGTGTTTCTAGACACTATTAACCATGAGGTTCTCATCACAAAACTGTTCAAGTTCAATGTTTCCCCCTAAGCCATCAGATGGATGAAGTCATACCTTGAAGGAAAAACCCAGTGTGTCAGAGTGATCAATGAGCCGTCTCCTACTCTCAGCTATGATGTGGGAGTGCCCCAAGGGTCAGTACTGGGGCCCCTCCTGTTCAGCCTGTACATTAATGATCTGCCTTCTGTCTGTACTGGGTCTGAAGTTCAAATGTATGCAGATGATACAGTGTGTCATGTATTGTCATGTTGTGTGTTTCTGTCCTTTCCCTTCACCCTGTCTCCCTCTGCTGGTCGTTGTTAGGTTACCTTTTCTCCCCCTCTTTCCCCCAGCTGTGCCTTGTCTCCTCCTAACTACCCATTCACCCCGTTTCCCACCTGTTCCCTTTTTCCCTCTGATTAGGTCCCTATATCTCTCTCTGTTTTTGTTCCTGTCCTTGTCGGATTCTTGTTTGTTGTGTTTCATGCCTGAACCAGACTATCGTCATGTTTGCTGTAACCTTGTCCTGTCGGAATCTGCCGGTCTATCTGAGCCTACCTATGTTTGGTTATTAAAGAAGCTCTGTTTAAGTTAGTTCGCTTTTGGGTCCTCATTCACTCACCGTAACAGAAGAATCCGACCAAGAATGGACCCAGCGACTTCGGACCCTCTCCACTCAGCCGTCGAGATCCAGGGAGCGATGCTAGGCAGACACGAGCAGGAATTGTCTGCTGCTCGACATGCCGTTGAGACCCTGGCCACCCAAGTCTCCAACCTCACAGAACAGGTTCACCATCTCCGCCTCGATCCACCGGCCACTTCCAGGGCTTTCGAATCTCCGGAGCCCAGAATCAATAACCCGCCGTGTTACTCTGGGGAGCCCACTGAATGCCGCTCGTTCCTCACCCAGTGTGATATTGTGTTTTCTCTCCAGCCCAACACTTACGCCAGGAGCACTGCTCGTGTCGCCTACGTCATATCTCTCCTTACTGGACGGGCTCGTGAGTGGGGCACGGCAATCTGGGAGGCAAGGGCTGAGTGTACTAACCAGTATCAGGACTTTAAGGAGGAGATGATACGGGTTTTTGATCGATCTGTTTTTGGGGAGGAGGCTTCCAGGGTCCTGTCTTCCCTATGTCAAGGCAATCGATCCATAACAGACTACTCTATTGAGTTTCGCACTCTTGCTGCCTCCAGTGGCTGGAACGAGCCGGCTTTGCTCGCTCGTCTTCTGGAGGGTCTCCGCGCAGAGGTAAAGGATGAGATTCTCTCCCGGGAGGTTCCTTCCAGCGTGGATTCCTTGATTGAACTCGCTATTCGCATTGAGCGACGGGTTGATCTTCGTCACCGAGCTCGTGGAAAGGAGCTCGCGTTCTCCGTTGCCCCCCTCTCCGCATCACTACCATCTTCCTCTGCCGGCTCGGGAGCTGAGCCTATGCAGCTGGGAGGTATCCGCGTCTCGACTAAGGAGAGGGAACGGAGAATCACCAACCGCCTCTGTCTCTATTGCGGTTCTGCTGGTCATTTTGTCACTTCATGTCCAGTAAAAGCCAGAGCTCATCAGTAAGCGGAGGGCTACTGGTGAGCGCTACTACTCCTGTCTCTCCTTCAAGATCCTGCACTACCTTGTCGGTCCATCTACGCTGGACCGGTTCGTCAGCTTCCTGCAGTGCCTTAATAGACTCTGGGGCGGAGGGCTGTTTTATGGACGAGACCTGGGCTCGGGAACATGACATTCCTCTCAGACAGTTAAGGGAGTCCACGGCCTTGTTCGCCCTGGATGGTAGTCCTCTCCCCAGGATTCAGCGTGAGACGCTACCTTTAACCCTCACTGTTTCTGGTAATCATAGCGAAACCATTTCTTTTTTGATTTTTCGTTCACCTTTTACACCTGTTGTTTTGGGCCATCCCTGGCTAGTTTGTCATAATCCTTCCATTAATTGGTCTAGTAATTCTATCCTCTCCTGGAACGTCTCTTGTCATGTGAAATGTTTAATGTCTGCTATCCCTCCTGTTTCCTCTGTCTCTTCTTCACAGGAGGAGCCTGGTGATTTGACAGGGGTGCCGGAGGAATATCACGATCTGCGCACGGTGTTCAGTCGGTCCAGGGCCACCTCTCTTCCTCCACACCGGTCGTATGATTGTAGTATTGATCTCCTTCCGGGAACCACTCCCCCCCGGGGTAGACTATACTCTCTGTCGGCTCCCGAACGTAAGGCTCTCGAGGATTATTTGTCTGTAGCTCTTGACGCCGGTACCATAGTCCCCTCCTCCTCTCCCGCCGGAGCGGGGTTTTTTTTTGTCAAGAAGAAGGACGGGTCTCTGCGCCCCTGCATAGATTATCGAGGGCTGAATGACATAACAGTTAAGAATCGTTATCCGCTTCCTCTTATGTCTTCAGCCTTCGAGATCCTGCAGGGAGCCAGGTTTTTCACTAAGTTGGACCTTCGTAACGCTTACCATCTCGTGCGCATCAGGGAGGGGGACGAGTGGAAGACGGCGTTTAACACTCCGTTAGGGCACTTTGAATACCGGGTTCTTCCTTTCGGCCTCGCTAACGCTCCAGCTGTCTTTCAGGCATTAGTCAATGATGTCCTGAGAGACATGCTGAACATCTTTGTTTTCGTTTACCTTGACGATATCCTGATTTTTTCACCGTCACTCCAGATTCATCTTCAGCACGTTCGACGTGTCCTCCAGCGCCTTTTAGAGAATTGTCTTTTTGTGAAGGCTGAGAAGTGCACTTTTCATGCCTCCTCCGTCACATTTCTCGGTTCTGTTATTTCCGCTGAAGGCATTAAGATGGATCCCGCTAAGGTCCAAGCTGTCATTGATTGGCCCGCCCCTAAGTCACGCGTCGAGCTGCAGCGCTTTCTCGGCTTCGCGAACTTCTATCGTCGTTTCATCCGTAATTTCGGTCAGGTGGCAGCTCCTCTCACAGCCCTTACTTCTGTCAAGACGTGCTTTAAGTGGTCCGTTTCCGCCCAGGGAGCTTTTGATCTCCTCAAGAATCGTTTTACATCCGCTCCTATCCTTGTTACACCTGACGTCTCTAGACAGTTCGTTGTCGAGGTTGACGCGTCAGAGGTGGGCGTGGGAGCCATTCTTTCTCAGCGCTCCCTCTCTGACGACAAGGTCCACCCATGCGCGTATTTTTCTCATCGCCTGTCGCCGTCGGAACGTAACTATGATGTGGGAAACCGCGAACTGCTCGCCATCCGGTTAGCCCTAGGCGAATGGCGACAGTGGTTGGAGGGGGCGACCGTTCCTTTTGTCGTTTGGACTGACCATAGGAACCTTGAGTACATCCGTTCTGCCAAACGACTTAATGCGCGTCAGGCGCGTTGGGCGCTGTTTTTCGCTCGTTTCGAGTTCGTGATTTCTTATCGTCCGGGCTCTAAGAACACCAAGCCTGATGCTTTATCTCGTCTCTTCAGTTCTTCAGTAGCCTCCACTGACCCCGAGGGGATTCTCCCTGAGGGGCGTGTTGTCGGGTTGACTGTCTGGGGAATTGAGAGGCAGGTAAAGCAAGCGCTCACTCACACTCCGTCGCCGCGCGCTTGTCCTAGGAACCTTCTTTTCGTTCCCGTTCCTACTCGTCTGGCCGTTCTTCAGTGGGCTCACTCTGCCAAGTTAGCCGGCCACCCTGGCGTTCGGGGTACGCTTGCTTCCATTCGCCAGCGTTTTTGGTGGCCCACCCGGGAGCATGACACGCGTCGTTTCGTGGCTGCTTGTTCGGTCTGCGCGCAGACTAAGTCCGGTAACTCCCCTCCTGCCGGCCGTCTCAGGCCGCTTCCCATTCCCTCTCGACCGTGGTCTCACATCGCCTTAGATTTTGTCACCGGACTGCCTTCGTCAGCGGGGAAGACTGTTATTCTTACGGTTGTCGATAGGTTCTCTAAGGCGGCTCATTTCATTCCCCTTGCTAAGCTTCCTTCTGCTAAAGAGACGGCACAAATCATCATCGAGAATGTTTTCAGAATTCATGGCCTTCCGTCAGACGTCGTTTCGGACAGAGGTCCGCAATTCACGTCTCAATTTTGGAGGGAGTTTTGCCGTTTGATTGGGGCTTCCGTCAGTCTCTCTTCCGGCTTTCACCCCCAGTCTAACGGTCAAGCAGAACGGGCCAATCAGACTATTGGTCGCATCTTACGCAGTCTTTCTTTTCGCAACCCTGCGTCTTGGTCAGAACAGCTCCCCTGGGCAGAATACGCCCACAACTCGCTTCCTTCGTCTGCGACCGGGCTATCTCCTTTTCAGAGTAGCCTCGGGTACCAGCCTCCGCTGTTCTCATCTCAGTTCGCCGAGTCCAGCGTCCCCTCCGCTCAGGCTTTTGTCCAACGTTGCGAGCGCACCTGGAAGAGGGTCAGGTCTGCACTTTGCCGTTATAGGACGCAGACTGTGAGGGCTGCTAATAAGCGTAGAACTAAGAGTCCTAGATATTGTCGCGGTCAGAGAGTTTGGCTCTCCACTCAGAACCTTCCCCTTAAGACGGCTTCTCGCAAGTTGACCCCGCGGTTCATTGGTCCGTTCCGTATTTCTCGGGTCATTAATCCTGTCGCAGTTCGACTTCTTCTTCCGCGATACCTTCGTCGCGTCCACCCGGTCTTCCATGTCTCCTGTATTAAGCCCGTTCTTCGCGCCCCCGCTCGTCTTCCCCCCCCCCCCATCCTTGTCGAGGGCGCACCCATCTACAGGGTCCGCAGGATTTTGGACATGCGTCCTCGGGGCCGTGGTCACCAGTACCTCGTTGATTGGGAGGGGTACGGTCCTGAGGAGAGGAGTTGGGTTCCCTCTCGGGACGTGCTGGACCGTGCGCTGATTGAGGATTTCCTCCGTTGCCGCCAGGTTTCCTCCTCGAGTGCGCCAGGAGGCGCTCGGTGAGTGGGGGGGTACTGTCATGTATTGTCATGTTGTGTGTTTCTGTCCTTTCCCTTCACCCTGTCTCCCTCTGCTGGTCGTTGTTAGGTTACCTTTTCTCCCCCTCTTTCCCCCAGCTGTGCCTTGTCTCCTCCTAACTACCCATTCACCCCGTTTCCCACCTGTTCCCTTTTTCCCTCTGATTAGGTCCCTATATCTCTCTCTGTTTTTGTTCCTGTCCTTGTCGGATTCTTGTTTGTTGTGTTTCATGCCTGAACCAGACTATCGTCATGTTTGCTGTAACCTTGTCCTGTCGGAATCTGCCGGTCTATTTGAGCCTACCTATGTTTGGTTATTAAAGAAGCTCTGTTTAAGTTAGTTCGCTTTTGGGTCCTCATTCACTCACCGTAACACAGTGATATATGTGCATGTAAAGAGCAAACAACAAGCTGCACAAGAACTCACTACTGTAATGGTCCAGGTTACAAAGTGGCTCAGTGACTGATGTTTGCATCTCAATGTGAATAAAACTGTCTGCATGTTCTTCACAAAGAGGGCAACTGATGCTACTGACTGAGACAGATGTCTGTGTGTCAGGTGAGAAGCTCCAGGTGGTATCTGATGCTACTGACTGAGACAGATGTCTGTGTGTCCGAGGAGAAGCTCCAGCTGGTATCTGATGCTACTGACTGAGACAGATGTCTGTGTGTCCGAGGAGAAGCTCCAGGTGGTATTTGATTTCAAGTACCACGGCATTATACCTGATTCCAACAATTTAAAAATAAGTAGGTGATAAAGGTAACCAAATTCAACCTTGCTAATTTCCGATTCATACAGAATTGTTTGACTACAGGGGCAGTGAAACAGTACTTCAATGCTATGAAACTCCCCCACCTAACATACTGCTTGACTAGTTGGGCCCAAGCTTGCTGTACAACATTAAAACCCATTCAGTCTGTCTACAAACAGGCTCAGAAGGCATGAGTTCCTCCGGAGTTGGGAAAATCTTGTGCAATACACTGACGCATGTCTCATATTCAAGAGCCTATTGGAAAGGGCCTGTTTTTTTGTCCTTGGTACCTGGACAAGAGGAAGACACTTAACAGACAAGACGCAACATGTTATACAACACTGACGACCTCTGCTCGGTTTGAGGGACCGGTGTTTGTGCGTGTGTGTGTTTGTGTGTGTGTGTGTGTGTGTTTGTGTGTGTGTTTTTGCGTGTGTGTGTTTGTGCGTGTTTGTGTGTGTTTGTACTTGTGGGTGGGTTTGTGCGTGTGTTTGTGTGTGTGTGTTTGTGCGAGTGTGTATGTGTATGTGTTTGTGTGTGTGTTTGTGCGTGTGTGTTTGTGCGTGTGTGTGTGTGTATGTATGTATGTGTGTGTGTTTGTGCGAGTTATGCAACACTGAAGCTCCTAGAGTGACTATATGTTCCTAGAGTGACTATATGTTCCTAGAGTGACTATATGTTCCTAGAGTGACTATATGTTCCTAGAGTGACTACAAGCTCCTAGAGTGACTATATGTTCCTAGAGTGACTATATGTTCCTAGAGTGACTATATGTTCCTAGAGTGACTATATGCTCCTAGAGTGACTACAAGCTCCTAGAGTGACTATATGTTCCTAGAGTGACTATATGTTCCTAGAGTGACTATATGTTCCTAGATTGACTATATGTTCCTAGAGTGACTATATGCTCCTAGAGTGACTACAAGCTCCTAGAGTGACTATATGACGTTATGCAACACTGAAGCCGGAAGTCGGAAGTTTACTTACACTTAGGTTGGAGTCATTATAACTCATTTTTCAACCACTCCACAAATTTCTTGTTAATTAACAAACTATAGTTTTGGCAAGTCGGTTAGGACATCTACTTCGTGCATGACAGATTATTTCACTTATAAATCACTGCATCACAATTCCAGTGGGTCAGAAGTTTACATACACTACGTTGACTGTGCCTTTAAACAGCTTGGAAAATTCCAGACAATTATGTCATGGCTTTGGAAGCTTCTGATAGGCAAATTGACATCATTTGAGTCAATTTGAGTTGTGCCTGTGGATGTATTTCAAGGCCTACCTTCAAACCCAGTGCCTCTTTGCCACATCATGGGAAAATCAAAAGAAATCAGCCAAGACCTCAGAAAAAAAACTGTAGACCTCCACAAGTCTGGTTCATCCTCGGGAGCAATTTCCAAATGCCTGAAGGTACCACGCTCATCTGTACCACCAATAGTATGCAAGTATAAACACCGTGGGACCACGCAGCCGTCATGCTGCTCAGGAAGGAGACGCGTTCTGTCTTCTAAAGATGAACGTACTTTGGTGCGAAAAGTGCAAATCAATCCCAGAACAACAGCAAAGGACCTTGAGAAGATGCTGGAGGAAACGGTTACAAAAGTATCTATATCCACAGTAAAACAAGTCCTATATTTACATGACCTGAAAGGCCACTCAGCAAGGAAGAAGCCACTGCTCCAAAACCGCCATAAAAAAGCCAGACTACGGTTTGCAACTGCACATGGGGACAAAGATCATACTTTTTGGAAAAATGTCCTCTGGTCTGATGAAACAAAAATAGAACTGTTTGGCCATAATGACCATCGTTATGTTTGGAAGAAAAAGGGGGAGGCTTGCAAGCCGAAGAACACCATCCCATCCGTGAAGCACGGGGGTGGCAGCATCATGTTGCGGGGGTGCTTTGCCGCAGGAGGGACTGGTGTACTTCACAAAATACAGTGCCTTGCGAAAGTATTCGGCCCCCTTGAACTTTGCGACCTTTTGCCACATTTCAGGCTTCAAACATAAAGATATAAAACTGTATTTTTTTGTGAAGAATCAACAACAAGTGGGACACAATCATGAAGTGGAACGACATTTATTGGATATTTCAAACTTTTTTAACAAATCAAAAACTGAAAAATTGGGCGTGCAAAATTATTCAGCCCCTTTACTTTCAGTGCAGCAAACTCTCTCCAGAAGTTCAGTGAGGATCTCTGAATGATCCAATGTTGACCTAAATGACTAATGATGATAAATACAATCCACCTGTGTGTAATCAAGTCTCCGTATAAATGCACCTGCACTGTGATAGTCTCAGAGGTCCGTTAAAAGCGCAGAGAGCATCATGAAGAACAAGGAACACACCAGGCAGGTTCGAGATACTGTTGTGAAGAAGTTTGGATACAAAAAGATTTCCCAAGCTTTAAACATCCCAAGGAGCACTGTGCAGGCGATAATATTGAAATGTAAGGAGTATCAGACCACTGCAAATCTCCCAAGACCTGGCCGTCCCTCTAAACTTTCAGCTCATACAAGGAGAAGACTGATTAGAGATGCAGCCAAGAGGCCCATGATCACTCTGGATGAACTGCAGAGATCTACAGCTGAGGTGGGAGACTCTGTCCATAGGACAACAATCAGTCGTATATTGCACAAATCTGGCCTTTATGGAAGAGTGGCAAGAAGAAAGCCATTTCTTAAAGATATCCATAAAAAGTGTTGTTTAAAGTTTGCCACAAGCCACCTGGGAGACACACCAAACATGTGGAAGAAGGTGCTCTGGTCAGATGAAACCAAAATGGAACTTTTTGGCAACAATGCAAAACGTTATGTTTGGCGTAAAAGCAACACAGCTGAACACACCATCCCCACTGTCAAACATGGTGGTGGCAGCATCATGGTTTGGGCCTGCTTTTCTTCAGCAGGGACAGGGAAGATGGTTAAAATTGATGGGAAGATGGATGGAGCCAAATACAGGACCATTCTGGAAGAAAACCTGATGGAGTCTGCAAACGACCTAAGACTGGGACGGAGATTTGTCTTCCAACAAGACAATGATCCAAAACATAAAGCAAAATCTACAATGGAATGGTTCAAAAATAAACATATCCAGGTGTTAGAATGGCCAAGTCAAAGTCCAGACCTGAATCCAATCGAGAATCTGTGGAAAGAACTGAAAACTGCTGTTCACAAATGCTCTCCATCCAACCTCACTGAGCTCGAGCTGTTTTGCAAGGAGGAATGGGAAAACATTTCAGTCTCTCGATGTGCAAAACTGATAGAGACATACCCCAAGCGACTTACAGCTGTAATCGCAGCAAAAGGTGGCGCTACAAAGTATTAACTTAAGGGGCTGAATAATTTTGCATGCCCAATTTTTCAGTTTTTGATTTGTTAAAAAAGTTTGAAATATCTAATAAATGTCGTTCCACTTCATGATTGTGTCCCACTTGTTGTTGATTCTTCACAAAAAAATACAGTTTTATATCTTTATGTTTGAAGCCTGAAATGTGGCAAAAGGTCGCAAAGTTCAAGGGGGCCGAATACTTTCGCAAGGCACTGTAGATGGCATCATGAGGAAGGACAATTATGTGGATATATTGAAGCAACATCTCAAGACATCAGTCAGGAAGTTAAAGTTTTGTCGCAATGGGTCTTCCAAATGGACAATGACCCCAAGCATACTTCCAAAGTTGTGGCAAAATGGCTTAAGGACAACAAAGTCAAGGCATTGGAGTGGCCATCACAAAGCCCTGACCTCAATCCAATAGAACATTTGTGGGCAGAACTGAAAAAGCGTGTGTGAGCAAGGAGGCCTACAAACCTGACTCAGTTACACCAGCTCTGTCAGGAGGAATGGGCCAACATTCACCCAACTTATTGTGGGAAGCTTGTGGAAGTCTACCCGAAACATTTGACCCAAGTTAAACAATTTAAAGGCAATGCTACCAAATACTAATTGAGTGTATGTAAACTTCTGACCCACTGGGAATGTGATGAAAGAAATGAAAGCTAAATCATTCTCTCTACTATTATTCTGACATTTCACATTCTTAAAATAAATTGGTGATCCTAACTGACCTTAGACAGGGAATATTTACTAAGATTTACATGTCAGGAATTGTGAAAAACTGAGTTTAAATGTATTTGTCTAAGGTGTATGTAAACCTACGACAAACAACTGAAAATGACGGTATGCAACACAAACTCGTTGTCTGCTTGGCCTTGTGTTTCTGTTGCTACCATAGCAACTGACTTTTAGAGCGCGAGAGAGAGAATACGTGTGTGTTTGTGTGTGTATTCATCATCGCAGTGTTTGATCATTTCAACAGGTAAGATGTAGGTGGAAGGATGGATAAAAAAATGCGCTCCATTCAGCTGCTTTTTGTATTGAAGTAGAGGGGTTAGTGTCTGCCAACTACCGTAACCGAGTGACTGAGGAAGCATGGGAACCAACAGGTAACGAAGTCTGTGACACGAAGCCAACATGTCAGCTCTGAGGACCACGGATACTATTGTTGTAGGACTTAAAGGGCTATCACATGCGCCGAATACAACAGGTGTAAATCTAACAGTAAAATGCTTATTTGCAAGCCCTTAAACCAACAATGCTTTAAGAAGTTTGAAGAATAAATAAATACATAATAATAATGAAAGAGCAGCAGTAAAATAACAATAGCGAGATTATATACAGGGGGTATCGGTACAGAGTCAATGTGTGGGGGCACCGGTTAGTCGATGTAATTGAGGTAATATGTACATGTAGGTAGAGTTATTCAAGTGACTATGCATAGATAATAACAGAGTAGCAGCAGCGTAAAAGAGGGGTCTGGGTAGCTCTTTGATTAGCTGTTCAGGAGTCTTATGGCTTGGGGGTAGAAGCTGTTAAGAAGCCTCTTGGACCTAGACTCCGGTACCGCTTGCTGTGCGGTAGCAGAGAGAACAGTCTTTGACTAGGGTGGCTGGAGTCTTTGACAATTTTTAGGGCCTTCCTCTGACACTGCCTGGTATCGAGGTCCTGGATTGCAGGAAGCTTGGCCCCAGTGATGTACTGGCCTGTACGCACTACCCTCTGAGATGCCTAGCAGTCGGAGGCCGAGCAGTTGCCATACCAGGCAGTGATGCAACCAGTGATGCAACCAGTCAGGATGCCCTCTATGGTGAAGCTGTAGAACCTTTTGAGGATCTGAGGCCCCATGATAAATCTTTTCAGTCTCCTGAGGGGGTATAGGCGTTGTCGTGCCCTCTTCCTGACTGTCTTGGTGTGTTTGGACCATTCTAGTTTGTTGTTGATTTGGACACCAAGGAACTTGAAGCTCTCAACCTGCTCCACTACAGCCCCGTCGATGAGAATGGGGACGTGCTCGGGCCTCCTTTTCCTGTAGTCCACAATCATCTCCTTTGTCTTGATCACATTGAGGGAGAAGTTGTTGTCCTGGCACCACACGGCCAGATCTCTGACCTCCTCCCTC